>NC_089750.1:39749996-39947496 GCF_040412425.1 Macrobrachium rosenbergii | reverse complement strand
GAAGGTTGCCTTTCAAACCAGTCGGTTGGATTAAATTAAATTATTTACAGATTTGCAACTAGAAACTAATATAGACAGGCTGGCCGTTCAGCAATCAAGGCACATGCAGTGTGCAATAAAAAAAAGTGTAACTACAGTTAGAACATAAATAAATCTGAGAAGGCTACAGCTCTACAAAGAGTTTGGCCCGAATCCTGTAAAATACTTAAGACTGGCTGATAAAATTATTTTACATTAGCACAACATTAATGCTTGAGGGGATTAACACGAGGCCCTTGTAGACTGTCGATTGCAGAAGTGTCTTGCTGTGGCAAGATGGAATTGAGTCTTCTAAAGCAATTGTTTCACAAGGTCAGGGCAGAACGAGAAGAGCAAGATAACAGGATTCTGGAAAAGAATTCCAGGTCAGCATTCATTTACATAAAGACTTTCTTCCACATGAAATTAATTATTCATGCTGGAGGAAATTATTAACTGGATTTAATTAGCACATGGTAACACTATGGTGGAAATACTCTAATTATTATCACAGAACAAACTTAATTTAGGCTTGACCAAGTCATGAGGGAAAATGTACGTGCTAGGATGTAGGAAACAAAGAGACTTTGTTTGGGAGAATGAAAAATTGGAAATACTGGAAATTGGGAGAAATTCAGGAATAGGAAAGGAACACTGGAGTTATTTGCAACTTCAGGACGTACCTTATTGCATCTTTGCATGGAGTTGCTTGCAAAAGATGGATTCAGGCCGCAGAAGTCCCGATACATGGCCAGTGGGAGGAGGACAGAAAAGCACCAGGCTTAGTGCTGTTAAGAGTGAAGCGACCTTGCACTTCGGAGTTGGGGCATGGAGTGAGTACGATTCAGGTCACAGAGACACCCCCTTTGATTCTAGCAGTGAGCACAGGACAGCGATACATCTGAAAGAAGCAAATATTGGCCAGCACAAAGGTCAATGAGAAATAGGTCTTATAGTTAAGACTAACTAAAGGTTACCCTAGTGGCCCATTTACTATCATGACTTGTCCTTGTGCCTTAAAAGCTTTCTGTACCCCTAGCAGGTGGTCTCCTCCGGCCACCATGAAATTCAGCTTCCTAGCAAATGGGCTGGAGAGACGAATTTCTATGTAGTATAAGAATATATATATATATATATATATATATATATATATATATATATATATATATATATATATATATATATATATATATATATATATATAACAGTCTACCCCAAAGCCAAATCAAAAAGTCCTTCAAAAGAAGGCATCGTGCTTACCCCATACAAAAATGGGGAAAAAAAAGCACGTTAAAAGAAGAAGATATATATATATATATATATATATATATATATATATATATATATATATATATATATATATATATATATATATATATATATATATATATATATATATATATATTCTGGGGCAAAGTTTTTCTTGTATGCAAATTTTGTTGAATTCTATGGCTTTTGATTGTTGATAAACTTCTTATTGATTTGACCATATTTTCTGAATCTTCTACGTTCTTCCAAATTCAGTTGATGGCCAAAAAAAACGAAGATTAACTCTTTGTTCCATTTACTAAAAACAACACCACAGCTGTTCCATCACTTGTTGCGACCTCTTCGAAGGTACGTTTTTTCGGAGGACTGGCACATCCTCTCTGGGCAGTCCTCCGAAAAAACGTACGTTGGTCTAACTTCCACCATACTAAAAAAAACACCTACAGGCCCATCAAAATAATGGATCCATCCACCAACACTACATACAGTAGACCATCACAACCACAAACCTGCAACATAAGAGCTAGTGGAGAATACAGATATCATCTACACAGAACATACAGTAGTCGCCATAGATTAATCATAGCTGAATCCCTTTGCATTTTATTACATAAACCTACATTGAACAGACAACTAGAAGAGGAAAGATCACTCCCATCTAGCAGACGCCCTACAGCGCTAATATAAGAAACAACCACAACAACGGCAGCAACACCTTTTAAAGCACTCGCTTTCTCTCCCCCCCCCTTTCCCCCGCCCCTTTCAACTCCTCCTATCCCCATAATCCGTATAATAGCTGCATTTCCATGTCTGTTTTGTTTGTTGCTACCAGAATACATGATTTTGTTTTCATTATTTTTCACAAAGTTAATTATGTTTTTATTATAAATTTTATTGTATTGTAACTTTAATAACTATAAATGAATTCAAATAATTTATTTTGTACTTATGATATTATAATGATTTATTGTATTACTATTGTTTTGGACGCTACATATCCGTCCGCACACTGTAACAAAACAACAAGACGCTATGTTCAGATTATACACTTTGAAGATGTCCCGACGAGTGACAGAACAGCCGCGGTGTTGTTTTTAGTCAATGGAACAAAGAGTTAATCTTCGTTTTTTGTCCATCAACTGAAGTTGGAAGAACGTAGAAGATTCAGAAAATATTGTCAAATTAATAAGAAGTTGATCAACAATTAAAAGCCATAGAATTCAACGAAATTTGCATATATATATATATATATATATATATATATATATATATATATATATATATATATATATATATATATATATATATATATATATGTATATATATATATATATATATATATATATATATATATATATATATATATATATATATATATATATATATATATATATATATATATATATATATATATATTATATATACGTATATCAACACATAGTAACGTGTTTCACAGATATAAATTTCTGGCCTACAAGAGGACCTACCTGATCTTTTGAGTGAGAGTCCATGGCATCAGCAATTTGGGTGCAAAGGTCATAAAAGAAGTTGGAAACTACAGTAAGTACTACTTACCAGAGGTTTTTCCCAGTCAGGTGCCTAGTGCCCAACATACCAGCGAATTTTATTCAACTTTACAACCCATCAGCAATATATATATATATATATATATATATATATATATATATATATATATATATATATATATATATATATATATATATATATATATATATATATATATATATATATATATATATATATATATATATATATATATATATATATATATATATATATATATATATATATATAGTATATATGAATAGCTTATGGGTCACAAGTATTTCATGAATTACAATACACAGCAGATTTTTGATTAATAAGTGTTACTAAAGGCATTGGGAAGAACCGTGGGAGGACGTTTAGCTGTTGTGTTGCGCGCATCCTGACAATTAAGAAGTGTGAACTTGCTTTTTGGAGGTAGGAAATATTTTAGATTTCCCAAACTGTTGATTGTTCTTTTCATTTAACATATATCTCACTTGAATTTGACCATTTTTACATTTTGTTTACTTTATAAGTAACGTGGGAGGAATTCCCATGTCTTTATTTTTATGCATTTGTTTAATAATGGTCTTATTTGACGTATTCAGATGTTTTTCTGAGGAAGAGGTTAAAATGTACTCATTGGGAATATACTGGACTTTGACTTATTTTGACCTATCGTGGGGAAAAGATTTAAAGAGAATAATTGGTTGAATATGATAGGCTGTAATATGTTTGGTCATTTGGTGAACCTTAGTCTTCCATTTTATTTCATCTCTTGTTTCTTGCAATCCAGTTATGTTAGATTTTTGTCAAATAAATTATTTTGGGTAACGCTTGTTTCGCTGTAGACCTGAGAGAAAAAAGTTAAGTATACCTTAGTTTAACCAGACCACTCAGCTGATTAACAGCTCTGCTAGGGCTGGCCCGAAGGATTAGATTTATTTTACGTGGCTAAGAACCAATTGGTCACCTAGCAACGGAACCTACAGCTTATTGTGGAATCCGGAGCACATCATGCCGAGAAATGAATTTCTATCACCAGAAATAAATTCCTCTAATTCTTCATTGGCCGGCCGGAGACTTGAACTCAGGCCTACCAGAGTGCTAGCCGAGGACTCTATCGACCCGTCCAACGAGGAACTAGAGGAGAGAGAGAGAGAGAGAGAGAGAGAGAGAGAGAGAGAGAGAGAGAGAGAGAGAATGAGTGCGTGTATGTACAGATGTGTATTGCCAGCAGCCTTTTGATGCGGTCACTATCAAGCTACCAATAACTGAGACTTCTCGACTTTTTAGCAAAACGTAAGCAATGAGATCTACTCTCGATTGTGTAACACACACACACACACACACATATATATATATATATATATATATATATATATATATATATATATATATATATATATATATATATATATATATATATATATAATATATATATATATATAATGAGTACTCAAGTCTGGGAATCTGACAATGAGTACTGCCGGAATTGTCAGGAAAGGGGATGAAAATCTAGAATGTTATACAGATTGAAGAACACATAAGGAATTCAAATGAGAGGTAAATTGAGAGTGAATAACTAAGAGGAAGGATGTAACTATGGGTGAAGTGCATTTTTGCCCTTTGACTTTTCACCGAAAAGTTTAAAGAAGTTGTGACTAGCAGACCAATAAAGCAAGACGCAGGTTTGTGTGCAAAGTTAACGTCAACTGGGAAAGAAAAATTGAGTTACTGCAGAACTTAAAACTAGCTGACAAAGTAAAGGTTTAATAAAAGAAGGTAAAAGATAAAATAAACATAAAGGAAACATACGAACGCAAGAAGGAGTTCCGGTGTTGAGTCAATAAGTAAGAGATGAAGGTAAAGCAGAGAGAGAGAGAGAGAGAGAGAGAGAGAGAGAGAGAGAGAGAGAGAGAGAGAGAGGCAGTTCTACGTTGCTCCAGGCATCAAAGTTAATAAGCCAGACCTGACACACTCACCGTACTACCTCGCCTCTACAGCAAAGGGCCGTGGCACTACCTTTCAAAATCATTCGACTTTGTCCAACCGAATTCACATAAAATATCTCGCTTGCTATTCTTCCAGAAAACCTGTTTATCTACGAGATATTCCTGCCTTGATAATCATCGATGTTGCCAATTCCATTGTCATTATCACTGAGAGCAACTACAATAGCAATATTCTTTTATACTGTCTCTTGTATGATCAGTGTTCTGCAACTCTTAACGTTGCAGTTTTTCGTGCGCTTTTGTGAGACTTTCCCCTTTACGATTAATTCCATCTACTTTTATATATGAATCAACGTTGCACATTAATTATTATTATTGTTGTCATGTATAAATGCTAATATTACTTGTAACCTATGTATTACACTCAAGTCACACATACTTGTTATGTCTATGCACTCTAGGCTTTTTGTTATTTTAAAGCACAGTTGAATAATAGAAAATATATGCACGGATTTCTCTACCAGTCTGGCTGTAATAATTAAAGAAATTAATAACAAGATGATTATTTTGCCTCAAAGCCTTGTCTTTACTGATCTTGAAGGTGTATTTCTTCCAGACCACATCAGAATCCTATACTTCAAGAAGAAAAACACCCTTCGAGCTAATACGATGGTCATCTCAGTATTATATTATTAACACACCGACTCATATATGTATATATATATATATATATATATATATATATATATATATATATATATATATATATATATGTGTGTGTGTGTGTGTGTGTATATGTATATATATATATATATATATATATATATATATATATATATACACATACATACATATATATATATATATATATATATATATATATATATATATATATACATACATACATATATATATATATATATATATATATATATATATATATATATATATATATATATATATATATATATGTAATTATAATAGCCACAATGCCCTCTTAATTTCTCGAATTCTTCGCGCTTTTTTGGATATGCTTGTCACTACAAAGCCGTAAAGATCCAAGTGCAAGAAATTGAAGTGGCTTGGATGTCCGGTCGCGTGGTCAGGTCGGCAACGTGACCTCCACTTCAATTTCTTGCACTTGGATCTTTATGGCTTTGTAGTGACAAGCATATCCAAAAAAACGCGAAGAATTCGAGAAGTTAAGAGGGCATTGTGGCTATTACAATTACATATGTATCTGGTAAAAGTGACCAGTAGATTCTACATATATATATATATATATATATATATATATATATATATATATATATATATATATATATATATATATATATATATATATATATATATATGAGTCTGCATTAATAATATAATACTGGAAATGGCCATCGTATTAGCTCGAAGGGGTTTTTCTTCTTGAAGTATAGGATTTTGATGTGATCTGGAAGAAATACATATATATACATATGTATATATAATTATATATATACATATATATATATATATGTATATATATATATATATATATATATATATATATATATATATATATATATATATATATATATATATGTGTGTGTGTGTGTGTGTGTGTGTGTGTGTGTGTATCGAATTTGCGCTGCTGTATCGCCTAGTTCTTAATATTTCAGAAAATTTACCATTTGACTAGGGGGATAGGGAGACCACAGTATATGGAGATTTTTAGGGAGCGTTCTGCTGTCCCCTTCAAAGGGTTTGGACTTACTGAGTCGCCAGGGAAAACACCTGGAAAAGATCAGTTTTCTTCTAGCTAATCCCCAGACCTAATTAACCCCCTACCATCTTTTATAATGTACTGGCAAAGAATCTATCCTTCTACTCTGAGGATTGAGCTGCTTGCCAGGAGGCCCTCACTTTCCCATACACTTGGAGGACTTTGAACTCTGAACCAGACGTCGTCACAAGGCAGTTCAGATCTACCTCACCTGGAGAAACTTTAATCCAAGCGTCATTAAGAAGCAAAGTAAATACGTCTTGGGATTCGAAGGTTAGTTCTAAGCCAGTGTAACTTTTCTTCTGACTCGATACCTCTCTCTCAAAATTCATAATTTAGTTCAATCCCTTTTCTTTTGACTTTGCAGCAGTGTATTTATCACTGCAGGTATGTATCCCTTGCTATAAGGGCATAGAGTAATGCCATTCCCTTGTTAGAAGTGATTAGAATAATGCAATCCATTTTACTTGCGTATTAACTCATCCTAAGAGAGATGTTATGTTATTATTAGTCTCATCTGGAATTATTTCACTTCCAGGAGTGGTGTCAGTGTCATTTACCAAGTAAATGTTCCTCCTGCCATCCTAATTTGCCCCCCCCCCCCTAAAGTAGGATGCCTTGATGAGGTGAGGGGTTAAGGGACCCTGTCCTTTGGTTTGAATGGCATGGACATTTCCACTTTCGCAAAATTTTACTGTATAGGTGAGTCTGAGAAGGGATAGTGTTTTGGAAGGGGTTTGCATCTGAAGGTAATTGTGGGAGTTGTGGTTGCTGAGTTGCCACCCGTTACGGTTTGGACCTAAGAGATAGTGATGGGATTTTCCCATTGCTATCTTGAGGGCAGGACCATCTCCTGGGATCAGCCCATTGGAATCCAGTAGGGGCTGGTTTTTGGGGATGGGACTCCTGACTTTTGTCTGGAAGCCTGCCAAAATGTTTGGAGTGGGGAGTTGGTCCCCACTAGTGGAGACAGAACTCCCAGTAGGCGGACTGGCTTATACCTGGGCCACTGCAAGTGTATTGGTGCTATCCCGAAAATGGTAGGGTATGGGGGTGGACTATCGCAAGTCAACTCTCACTTGTGCCGTTGGTGAAGAATGCAAATACCTGACTGATCCATGATACTTTCTTGATATAACCAAGCAGTTTTGGGTGGGTGGGTGAGCCGGTTTGTGTGTCTCTTTGTGTGCTCTGGTGGTGTGTTGGGGTGGGAAGGCTAGGCAGTAGAAGTTGCCTATTTCCCCTTTCTGATGTGCTATTGGGGTCTGTGTGGGACTGTTAGGTGATCGGTGTGCACTTTTTGGACTTTGCATGTGGACTGGCTCACTTAACTTTATGGATTTGGCAACTAGTTTTCCCTCCGGTGGATCTGATGACTTACCGGGCCCGCAACGACTTCTGGCATGGAAAAGGATATTGGTACTGACTTACAGATTCCACCTCAGAAAGAGGGAACTAAGGTTGATGCAGTCTCTCCACAGGAAACTCCACAAAAGAAAAATTTTAAGAGTGATGAACATCACCATTGAAAATTGACAATTCTGCATGCATATGAAATACCCCTTGAATGCCATTTTGAGTCTATTTTTGTATCATTTAAACAACATTGGAAAATTTTAGAGATACACATGAACTTCAATGAAGCTGATGAGAAATGGGAAGCCTGGATCTCTTATGAGAAACATGAAGATGCCTTTAGTGCCACATGCAACATAGAAAGTACTCTTCTTCATAATTGTAATATAAATTCCCTAGAAATAATCTGCAGAGTGTGCCTAAACTCCCCCAGTGGCTTATAGCAACTGCAAAAGAGGAGAATTATAATTATTTTTAATTCAGTAAATGTTTACAAAAGAAAGCAGGCACTAAAGAAAATGGTGACACTTCTAGACTTGGTGAGAAATCTGTTCTTATTCATGCAAAATCCAAAACACTATTACTTATGCTTTGCAATTTAGAAATAGATGAAAATGAAATGTTAGTAAATACCAAACCCCATATTAATTTTAGTTATGGAAGAGGGGTAATCTTCAACAGGGATTTATATGACTTCAGAGAAGAGGAGATATTAGATATGTATCCAAAACAGTTTGGCAGGTACATAAAATTTCAAAAACTACAATGATAATTATTACTTTTGTAAATCATAATGCTCCCTCTCATTTGTATATAGAAAATGAAAGGATGATGGTACCCCCATACAAACAAAAACCATTACAGTGCTTCAACTGTTTCAGATATGGTAATCCTTCTTGGGTCTGTAAAAATGACAAGTTGTGTGACAACTGTTCTGTACCAGCACATGATGAATGCACATTAGACACTCAATGCATTAATTGTAGTAATTTGGGCCATAAGTCCAGTGATAGCAAATGCCCAAGTTTTCAAATGTAAACCGCTGCTCTTCTAAAATCAGATGCAGAGCATATAAGTGTGGGTTACGCTAGAAGACTTCTAAGTAAGGAAAAGAATTATGCTAAGGCCTTGAAATCAAATATTAGCAAGCAAAATAAACCTAAAATGCCAGGTAGGCCAATGATTGCGAACATAAGTTCTGATATAAATGCTCAGCCCTAATTCAGAAATCAGTGCCCCCAATTTTGGATATTACTCCCCGTTCCTCTGTTCCTTCTTCTCCTAAGATGAGCAGCCCTAGGCTGTCATCTCGGGCGCTCTCTCTGCCCGATTTAGGAGAGGAATTCGGTACTGACGAGTATGTTAATGCTCTCATAACAGAGGGAAAATACCAACACACCTCCCCACTTTTCAATAGGAAAAGAGGGAGACCACCTTCCTTTTCCTCTCCAGTTACAAGACCTGCTGAAATACTTAGCAATAGGTATGAAATATTGTCTATAAACAAAGTTGATGGATCAAAATCGCCTAATGAGGCAATTCACTTAAAAACCATTGTTGATATACACCCTCGCCAATCAGATAAGCTACATAATGTTGTAAAGAGTGTAAAACCAATATTATCTCAACTATCATTTAAAAAAACATCAGGAAGAAGTAAAAATGAAACATTCAGAATTGAAAATTTCTTTCTGAGAGTCCCCTAGAAAATAACCAGCATTTTCTCCTCCATCTTGCAATGTAACTGTCAAGGTCTGAGGGCTAAGTATGAAGAGCTTAAGATGCTCATTCATGAATTCTCTCCAGTTTTCATTTGTTTACAGGAAACTATGTTGGATATCAATACTCCTTGTCCAAGGGAATACACTACATACTAAACTGCTGATAATCCTAAAGTAGGAAGTCATGGAGGGAGTTTGATTTATATTCCCCATGACATTCCTCAGATATCTTTAAGTCTGCAAGCTCCCCTTCAAGCAGTAGCAGTGCAAGCAGAATTAATTAGAAAATATTAGAAAATATACTGTTTGTTCTCTCCACTTACCTCCCAATGATGATGTCTGCTATAATGATGTAATAGGGTTGATTAATCAACTTCCTCAACCATTTTTTCTTGAAGGAAACCTGAACACTAGACATCCATTGTGGGGTGATGTTTTAGCTAATAGAAAAGGAAGTCTCGTAGCATCATTCGTTGAAAATGAAGACATAGTGATTCTTAATACAGGTAAGCCTACTCACCTTCATATACAAACAGGCACTTTGTCATATATTGACCTATCTATAGCTAGTTTTAACTGCCTTATTGACATTCACTGGAGAACATTGGATGACTGGCATACTAGTGACCATGCACCAATAATCATCAAAAGCAATAGTAGTCCACCAGAGCATAGATCTCCCCGCTGGTGCTTGGATAACACAGACTGGAATAAGTTCAGGGAATTAAGTGAAATCGAAGGTGATGCGGATGAGTTTAGCAGTGCTGATGATGCCATTGATCTACATAATGGTACTCTTCACACTGCTGGATTCCATTCCATTCCTAAAATCACTGGCTTATTCTGCCATAGACCAGTTCCTTAGTGGTCACTTGAACTCCAGTTACTTCATCGGGCCACAAGAACTGCTCTAACTATATACCAACGAAATCGAACAGAACATAACATCATAGTGTATAAAAAGTGTAGAGCACAGTTCCGGCGTGCATTAAAAGCAGCCCATCATCAATCCTGGTCATCCTTTGTTTCTTCAGTGAATAAAAGAACTCCACCTTCAGCTGTATGGAGAAAAGTCAATAAATTAGCAGGCAAATATACTCCTAACCTTCCCCCTGTATTAAAGGCTAATGGGCAATACATCACAGGTGCTTTGGAAGCGAGTAACAAATTATCAGACCATTTTCAAAAAGTTTTCCAGAAATCAGAAACATCTCTTGGATACCAATATCGTTCCAGGGAAGAACAAAAGCCACTTGAGTTTTCATCCAATAAAAAAGAACCCTACAATGTTCCATTTACTGAGAGAGATTTCGATTCTGCCTTGTCAACATGTACAGATACAGCCCCAGGTCCTGATGAGGTTCCATATGCAATGATAAAGCATGTATGTAAGAACACTAAGCTTTTCATAACTAGCATTATCAACAGAATTTGGCGTGATCGCAATTCCCCATCAGTTTGGAAACTAGCTTTAATTTTAGCCTTTTTAAAACCGGGAAAAGACAAATTTTTATCTGCAAGCTACCACCCAATTGCCTTGACAACTTATCTTTGTAAGATTATGAAAAGATGGTCAATGCAAGGCTTTTTGGGTATTAGAAAAAAAGCAATATTTTATCACTTGCACAGTGTGGATTTAGAAAAGTGCATTCTACTACTGATGTCTTGATGCGTCTCGAGTCATCTATATGTGAATCGTTTGCATCAAAGCAGCATCATGTTACTATATTCTTTGACCTTGAAAAGGCTTATGACACACCATAGAGATATGGCATCTGTAAAACCATCCATCAATCAGGACTTAGAGGAGAACTGAAATTGTTTATTAAGGCCTTTCTAACACGTCGACACTTTCAAGTTAGAGTTGGTAATGCTCTATCAGAAAGTAAATTCCAAGAAGAAAGGGTCCCGCAAGGTAGCGTTCTTAGTGTTACCCTATTCGCACTTGCTATCAATGGTATTTCTCCTTATATTCCTTATGATGTATTGCACACACTTTTTGTTGATGATCTTTCTATATCATTTGCAGGATCAAGGATGTCTGTTATTGAAAGAAAGCTCCTACTTATAATAAATAACATCATTAAATGGGCAGATTTAAATGGGTTTAAACTTTCGACTAGCAAAACAGTTGTTGTTCACTTTTGCCGTATTTGTGGGCTTCATCCACCACCCAGATATATATATGAAAGGCCAAAGAATTCCCTGTGTAGAGGAAACCAAATTCCTTGGTTTAATTTTTTATCATAGGCTAACGTGGGTGTCTCATCTAAAGATGTTAAAGAAGATTTAAAAATTTTTTAAGTTTTAGGTCACATGTCCTGGGGTGCAGACCGTCAAATACTTGTAAGGTCACATAAAGCCCTGATTTTATTGAAATTGTTATATGGGTGTGAAGTATACTCTTCTGCAGCTCCCAGCAGGTTGAAAATGTTTGACTTGATATATCACGCAGGCATCAGACTAGCCACTGGTGCTTTCAAGACCTTGCCAATATCAAGCCTGTTGGTTGATGCTGGGGAGTAGCCTTTACAACTCCATTGCCAGTCATCCATCCTTTGCTACTGGTACAGGATGCAGAGACTTCCCAGTTCTCTAGCCTTTCAAAGTATAACAAGCGAAAGACATTTTAGGCACTATGAAATGCATCCTAAATGTCCACAACCTTACGGGTATAGACTTAAACAGTTACTTGGCACTATTGATATTAATAGAAATGAAGTGCTTCCTTATAAAATGTCAGTAACCCTGGCATGGAAATTAACAAAAATTTCATTTTGTAAATATTTTTATGGTTTTAATAAAAATATGACAAATGTAGAAATCTGCTCCATATTTATGGAACACAGTGAGGCTCATAAGGATTCAATTTGTGTATTCACAAAGGGCTCCAAATCCAGCACTGGCATTGGATTTGGAGTTTTTAGTAAAATGTTTAGCACCAAAGGTGCACTTCCTATTTTAACTTCTATTTTTATGGCAGAGTTGCTTTGGGTTTTAAATGCTATTGAAAAAATAGCAATTATTGATGAAGCAACTGTTACAATTTTTAGTGATTCTAAGAGTGCATTACAGGCACTTGATAATGTTTTTAACTTGGTTAACCCCTTGGTTTTATAAATTCAGCAATGGGTACACCTATTACTATACAAAGAAACACAAATTAGTTTTTCTTGGGTTCCAGCACATGCTGGTGTGCATGGAAATGAAGAAGCTGGCAGACTGACCAAAGCAGCAGCTCTTGATTTACTTCCAAGGATGTGTCCACTTTTATATCATGATTTCTTCCCAAGCATTAGAAAATTTATAATTCGTGCCAAGAGCGTTGGAATAGTATAGGAGAAAATGAAATGAAAGAAAATACGAATGTTATATTTCCTTGGAAGTATGGCAGTATGCTTAAAAGATGGGAGATGGCTCTTAGCCGTTTGAGGATTGGGACTCTCCTAACACACAGCTCTTTGATGGCTGGGGAGAATCAACCTTTTTGTGAGGATTGTCTGATTCCCTTGACTGTGAGGTGCTTGCTGGTTGAGTGCCCCAGTCTTGGAGATAGTAGAAGCCATTACCTCTCTGAGGCTCTTGGTAGGGATGGCAGGTTCAACCTTGCCAAGGTCCTTGGAGAGGATGTGGTGTATGATGCCAGTGGCATTTTTAGATCTATTACTAGCGCTGGTCTTCTCCCAAAAATATAGTATTTTATCCATTTTCTTTTATCTTTTTATTGTTTTTATAGCAACTATGCTGTTCATTTAATTGATATATGCATCAATAAAGCTGTTGTCACAATGCCACATAACTCAAAATCATCAATTCATTCCTGATTTGCCAAGAAAAGTCCGGCCTACCG
The DNA here is from genome assembly GCF_040412425.1 of Macrobrachium rosenbergii. Taxonomy (NCBI): domain Eukaryota; kingdom Metazoa; phylum Arthropoda; class Malacostraca; order Decapoda; family Palaemonidae; genus Macrobrachium; species Macrobrachium rosenbergii. Next base: position 39,934,023 of record NC_089750.1, on the reverse strand, counting down.
GGCTGATATAATTGTATTGCTACTCTAATTTTAAAGACCTCTTATACGTGGTTCATTTATGTACACCTTGAAATTACTTAATGTACAAATTTCCAATTCAGTAACTTATTGTACATTTTCATTTTAGTGAGATCTGTTACCTTCAATTAACTATTGTGCTTGTAAATAAAGTAAGTGTTAGGAAGCAGAATTCTCACTTGGCAACCTACCAGTCAATATTTGGTCTTTTTTTTCTCTGGTTATGTATTTTGAGGGTTTTATTGCCAGGGCCTATTAAATAAAGTAAAGTAAACTCCAGTGCCTCACGAAAAAAAGTAATAATATATATATATATATATATATATATATATATATATATATATATATATATATATATATATATATATATATATATAACGGCATACAGCAGGGTTCACTAAACACATCAAGAAGGCCATAGTAATTTATTCTTAAGAGACGTTTCGCACGTGTACTATGTGCATCTTCAATCTGCAAATATAACAAAGTTCGTTAAAATTTACAAAAAACTATTTTAAAGAGTAAAGTTAGGAGAGAAAAAAATTATTTACAAAATTAAAAGTAGTATAACCTCAAATGTATACAGTAAAAAAGAAACCAGTGCTCAACAAGCCATTGAAAGGAGAAGGAGAAGAACGAATAGCCGCGAATAGCCAAGACCTGACCCCACCCTACGACTTCAGTTATGCTAGACAAAGAGGAGAAGTGGAAACGTTACAGTTCAAAGACGGAACAAGCTGTTTGATGTATAAGACTCAAGGGTAGTTAGGTAATCACTATGGCTTGTTCCACCAATAATAGAGAAATGTTCTTTATTTATTTCCATTTTACAAATGGCGGCATGGTTCTTTATATTAGAAAATTCTGGCTTACTCAGTTTCTGACCCGTTCTAAAACTGTATCCCACATGGCTGCAACATCTCACCTGCAGTAACCTTCAGCAAGATCCAACATAGATACCGGGACATTCCGGGCGCTTGAATTTATAAATAATGCTATATCTCATGAAGGCCTGCCGTTTGTCCTTGTAGCCAAAGAATACACCAGTCTTGAGTGGAGTGATTGGAATTAATGGTATCTTAAGGAAGCCAAATTCCTGTTCAATTATTTGTTTAAGTTTGGCTGAAAACTTGTTGTCAGAAATAAATGGGATTGTGGCATATATATTTTTCTTTAAGACATTATAAGAGGGTGTCGGATTAGAGAAGTGTTGTGACAGCAGTCTGTTAATGACTTTAAAAACCATATTTTCAGGACAGGAGTTCTGTAAGAAAAATTTGATTAAAAATAAAATCTAATTATGAAAAAGAGACCAACTCGAAGAATAACGAAGGGCCCTATAAACCAAAGTCTCTGCTTACATTGATATCTAAAAAAGGTAAAGAATTGTTGCTTTCTTTTTCCATGGTAAACTTTATATTTGGATGTTGATTATTAATATGGTCCAGAAACATCTCTCGATGCCAAGGTTCCTTGAATAACGCAAATGTGTCATCAGCATATCGTCTATAATAGAGAGGTTTACACACACCCGGACAGTTAGTCAAAAAGGTTTCTTCTAAAAAAAGATATATATATATATATAAATATTAGCAAACACAGGTCCCAATGGGGAACCCATGGCAACCCCATCGACCTGCGAAAAGAGCTGACCATTAAAAACAAACATTGAGTCATTGGGACCTGTGTTTGCTAATGTTTTTATGTCCTTTTTAGAAGGCCCATAAAACACTGTTTGAACGTTGCAACCATGTATTTCGAGCACTTCCTTCTGTGCCCCTGTTCACTGGTAAAGCATGGACAGATGATGTGTTACAAGAATATATATGCAAAGCATATGCAGGTGCGGCAGTAAGTCTCCGTTGGTATGTAGGTGACTGGTGACCCAGGAAGGTTGGAGATTAAGCTACTCCTGTGTTTTTGGCCTCATTAACTCCCATCTGGCGATGAGTCTGGTAATCGTATTTTCTGGAACACCTGCTTAAGAAAAGGCCTGAGGATTAATTTGTCGATGTCATCTGATTTCCAATGTCCTCCTGGCAGGTTCATATTGTTGGTGTCATTGGTGATAGCAGATTCCAGCATCTTCCTTTTTTAAGGACAGCTACTTTTGAAAATCAACTCTGCCACACTCCAGTTTATGGTATGGCCTTTATCCCTTATATGTAGGAAAATACCTGAACTCTGTAAAGCATATTGCACTGATCTTTTGTGCCCTGTTAATCTTTGCGAGATAGATCTACCCGTCTCCCCCACGTAAATTCTCATTATAATTGCTGCACGGAATCTTATAAACTCTGGCTTCTTCCCCTTGTTTATTTAAGTATATATACGTTAATGAGCGAGCTCTCAATGGATTTGGAATAATGGAAAATTAAAGGATTATCAGACCTGAAATGTTCTGTAGCTTTTTGGTCGTTTTCGTTGTGCGGAAGCTTTATTTTGCTGTTAAAATCTATTTGTCTGTTGTCAGTGGGACTGGACCACTGTAGTGTATTCTATTCATTTTATTAATAGCCTTCTCGATTATGTGTGGTGGGTAGAGCAGTTGCATTAGGTGTTAGCGGATTGTGTTGAATTCTTTATCTAAATACCCATTTGAACATAGTCTAAGCACCCTGAGGAATAAGTTGCACCCGACCATGATCTTTACGGAAACATCGAGGTAGCTCAGGATAGAATATAAGAAACAGCGAAAGTGGGTTTCCTATATACTGTGAAAACATATCTGTTCGGTTCTCTTATGATTAGTACATCTAGGAATGGCAAGTTTCCATTTTTTTTCCCATTCTGTTTTAAATTTTACGATCGGAACTAGTGAATTTAGCCTATTAAAAAATTCATTGAAATCTCCCCAGCAATTGTCCCAGAAAGTAAAAATATCATCTACATATCTAAGCCAGATAATATTGCGGAGTTTGATAGACGACAAAATTTCCGTTTCGAAATATTCCATGCACAGGTTTGCTAGAAGGGGTGATAAGGGACTGCACCTGATACAGCCAAATTTTTGTTTGTGAAAATCATCATTGAAAGAAAACACGTTGTTAGTTACACAGAGGTTGATTAGTTTTAGTGTTTTATTAATGCAAAGAGGAAAATGTTCTTCATTTGGTTGTAACTTCCTCTTTAGAAAGAACAACACGTCGGCCATCGGCACTTTGGTAAATAATGACTCGACGTTTAAGTTGAGCAATTTTATGTTATTGAGGGAATATTTAAACTGTTAAATTTTTGTATAAAATCCTCTGCATGTGGGAGGATGAGAAGGTTCCTAGAAAGGTTGCTAACAGGTCTGCAAGCCATTTGGATAATTTACATTATGAAAGAGCCCCTGCTAGATATTATGGGGTATAGAGGAATTCCATCTTTATGTGTTTTTGGGAGGCCATAAAAATAGGGGAGAGAGGAATGACTGTAGTAATTCTATGTTCTTATTACCGCCTATGGTTCTGACATTTTTCTCTTGGCACTGATAAAACACTAAAACTAATCAACCTCTGTGTAACTAACAACGTGTTTTCTTTCAATGGTAACTTCTACAAACGAAAATATGGCTGTAGCATGGGCAGTCCCCTATCCCCTCTTCTAGCAAACCTGTACATGGAATATTTCGAAACGGAAATTTTGTCGTCTATCAAACCCTGCAATGTGATCTGGCTTAGGTATGTAGATGATATTAAATTTTTGACTTTCTGGGACAATACCTGGGAAGATTTCAATGAATTTTTTAAGACTAAATTCTCTAGTTCCGACCATAAAATTTAAAACAGATTTTGAAAAGGACGGAAAGTTGCCAAGATGTACTAATCATAAGTGAACGAAACAGATATGCATTCACAGTGTATAGGAAACCCACTTTCGCTGTTTCTTATATTCATTTCCTAAGCTACTAACGATGTTTCCGTAAAGATCATGGTCAGGTGCAACCTATTCCTCAGGGGGCTTAGAATATGTTCAAATGGGTACTTAGATAAAGAATTCAACCCGATCCGCCAGAACCTAATGCAACTGCTCGACCCACCATACATTATCGAGAAGGCTATTAATAAAGTGAATAGAATATACTACAGAGGTCCCACTGACAAGAGACAAATAGATTTTAACAACAAAATAAAGCTTCCGAATGACGAAAACCGTCCAAAAAGCTACAGACTCAGGTAAAGTAATCCTTTTATTTTCCATCATCCTAAATCCATCGGGAGCTCTCTCATTAACATATACTTAAATAAAAGAGGGAAAGAAGTCGGAGTTTACAAGATTCCATGCAGCAATTATAATGAAATTCATGTGGGGGAGACGGGTAGATCCATCTCGCAAAGATTAACAGAGCACAAAAGATCAGTGCGATATGCTTTACAGAGTTTGGGGGTTTTCCTACGTTTTAGGGATAAAGGCCATACCATAAACTGGAGTGCGGCAGAATTGGTTTTCAAAAGTGGCTGTCCGTACGAAAGGAAGATGCTGGAATCTGCTATCATCAATGAAACCAACAATATGAACCTGTCAGGAGGGCATTAGTAATCGAATGACATCAACGAGTTAATCCTAAGGGCTCTTCTTAACCAGGTGTTACAGAAATTACGACCACCAGACGCATCACCAGATGGGAGTCAATGAGGCCAAAAACACCAGAGAATAGCTAAATTTCCATCCTTCCTGGATGGCCACATATACATATGCTTTGTATGTATGTATACTCTCGTAACACATCATCTGTCCATGCTTCACCAGTGAACAGGGGCATAGAAGGAAGCGCTCGAAATGTATGTTTGCAACGTTCAAATAGTGTTTTAAGGACCGTTTTATCTTCATATTATACTGTTGTATTACAGTAAAGATAATATATATATATATATATATATATATATATATATATATATATATATATATATATATATATATATATATATATGTGTGTGTGTGTGTGTGTGTGTATGTGTGTGTGTATAAAATTGTATAAATATACACATGTGTATATTTATAAATATATATGCATATATATATATATATATATATATATATATATATATATATATATATATATATATATATATATATATATATATATATATATATATATATATATATATGATGTTGCCTTGTAATGCATATATCCTCCTATAATTTTGACATATTTACTTTTTTTTATGTTTTATGTGTAATGATAATGATTGTTGAAGAGTCATACTTAGTTTGGCATCAGATCTCAAAAGAACTAATGTTTAAATAACTTGATAGCGTAATTTAGAATTGTTAATACAGTTTTAATAGTAACATAGTTTAGAATGAATAATATCTTTCTTGGTAAAAGCGTAGTATATGAACATGTGTGTGTCCAGCAAAGACTTGTATCATTTCATTTGTCATCAGTTGAGATAAGAGAGAATGCTTTGTTTTGGGTCGTGATGACAGGTTTGATAACAAATGCCGATTCGTCCCATACGAGCTCAAGACAAGTGATTTCATGTTGTTACATGCGTTGTTCAAGTCACGTACGCCACTTTTCAAAACGTTTTGCTGGGATGATGTCACTTTCCTTCTAGAAATTTCTCCGTGGTATCTCGCACCCAAAATGCTTTAATGACGTCAGCTCCCTGCTTCTAAAACTTCCCTTTTGTATCTCGTACCCAAAATGCTTTAATGACATCATGCAATTGTTTCACGTGTTACTGGAATTCTAAAATGTGTTTCATTCTGATTTCTGAGAACAGTTAATTTGGTCTCTCTCTCTCTCTCTCTCTCTCTCGTTCTTAGAAAGAGATTACTTTTAATGTAGTGTTTTGTGGTCACGTATTAGCATTAACTTTTGAGATCTGAATTTAGTAAAGTTATTTAGTTTATAACGGCACCTGGTAAAAAGTGTGTTTTGTGGTAACGCAGCTGCAGCAAGTGATTTACAGAGGTTTTCACAAGTTTGTGTAAGGTAACGTGAATTTTACTTATTAATACCATGGTATGATAAGTTAGGAAATTTTGACCGAGTGAAATCATTATTGATAAATCTTATGTGTATTTTTGTGTTTTTCTATTTATACTCTCTTCATATTTTCACATTTTTGATGTTGTCATGTAACGTTTATTTACATAGCATTTTAAATATTTCTTGGTAACTTAACATTGCATACTTGATTTAATATTTCATTTATTAAGATTTTATTTTTAAATCTTGATTAATTCTTGATAGTGTAAATTTTCCTTGATTAATTTAAATTCCTGATAAAGTTTTTGTAAATTAGTTTTGTTTCATAATTTAATTCAAGAATTAATTGAGTGTTGTGTTATTTTCAAGTAATAATAAATTTTTCAGATTGTTAATTCTAGTTATAAACTTTGAATTTGAAAATAAATTTTTGTATTTAACATTTATAGAAAAATAGTGTTTCATTTATTGATCATCAGTGAATAGGATTGATTGTGTGTGCATAAGGCAAAGTGATAAACGTGTTTTGTTCTTTTAGTTTTGCTAAAGTGAATTAAGACCAGGGAAACAGTTAGAGTTTTTTGATGGAGTGATGCCCTTTTACTCTAGAATATTTCTAGTTTAAATTTTGATAACTCACACATATTCTGATAAACTTAGTTTGATTTTTCAAGTGATTGATAAATAAGTTTTTTCTTAAGGGATCACTGTTGCCTTTAGAGTATTCAGTCGTAATAATTAATGTTATGAGAGTTCAGGTATCTGGCTGAAGTGAGGTATATTTTTGAATTTTGAGATTAGTTGTGTAATAACCAGGTACCTGATATGCATCGTGACATTATATTATTTGGTGCCCAGAAACCCTGGAACAAAACAAAATATCACTCTGGTTTACGGTTTATACTGGTGGTGTTAGGGATATATTTTGATAGGAGCGACCACATAGTTATTTTTTGCTTTGTATTGTGAATTATTTAGTTGAGTAACTTAGAGAAAATGTTCAGATGTTTTTAGCAACTCCTTCCATCCAAGAGTTATCTGAATCCAACCTGACTAAGGCACAGTGGATTGCTTTAGCAATGGCATATGGGGGTAATGTGTCTAGTGGTATGATTAAGGCACAAATCAAATATATTGCAATCCAAGCATTGATGGACTCTGGTAAAATAGATGAAGAGTTAGGAGATGCACAAGAGTTGCTGAATGCAGCTGAGGCAGAATTTGTAAATAAGCATGAGCAAAAGAAAGAGAAAAGTGATGCTGAAGCAGAGCTTAGACGTATAGAAGCAGAAGAAAATTTGATTAAACTGAGGATACAGGCTGAAAGAGAGAAAATGCAGGCAGAAAGAGAAAGAGAAGATAGAGAGAAAAGAGAAAGAAAAGAAAGAGAAGAAGAAAAAGCAGCAGAAGAAGAAAGAGAAAGAGCAAAAGAGGAACGAGAAAGAGCAAGACATGAAAGGGAGATGAGTTAATAAAAGTTCGATCCACGTTACCTGTAGCACCGTCTAACCCTACTCAAGGTAATTCAGACCCTGTATTTGATGTAGTAAGAGTGCAGAAGTTAATTCCAAAGTTTACAGAAGAAGCTCCAGATGAGTTTTTTGATCACTTTGAAAAAGTGGCTTCAGGTATGGGATGGCCAGAGGATAAATAGTCGGTCTTGTTACAGAGTGTTCTCATTGGTAAAGGAAGAAGTGCCTATTTATCCTTATCGGCTGATCAGTGTAAAGAGTACAAGGTACTCAAACACAATGTACTACAAGTTTACCAGATGACCCCTGAATATTATAATGAAAGGATGACAAGGTAATTCTTGGATTATGCCTACAAAGTAAGAAGATGTTTTAAACGATGGTTGGAGGCTGCTAAAGTTAAATCTATGGATGAACTTGAGGAGTTAGTAGTCCTAGAACAATATCTTAGAGGAATTCCTGAACACATAAGAGCCTATTTAAGAGAGAGAGAGGTTAAGAAACTTGACAAAGCTGCTACATTGAGCGAAGACTACAACATCATTTGTAACAAAAGAAATTATAATGTCAAGTACCAGAACCAACAACGCACAAGTTTCAGGTCTCATCCAAATTTCAGGAACATTACAGCTGGAATTCCTTCTAGTGGCTATGCCAATACAAAGCCAGGTAACACCCCTCAGGAATTGAATGTTAAATCCTCATCATCCAGTCTGTTCTCAAGACAGGTACAGAAGACTAATGTTGTCTGCTACAAGTGTGGAAGAGTAGGACACTACAGTCGAGATTGTTATCAGACACAACAGCAGACCAAACCAGTTGGTCAAGTGGTTAAAGGTAACCAGGTGAACCAAACTACGAAGAGCAGTGTGGGGAAGACTGAGACTAAACAAGCAGAGTGTTTAGCAACCAGTGGAAATGTAACTTCAAGCAGCGAGTGGCTGAGCAGCTTGGAGGCTTTTAAGCCATATATCTATGAAGGTACGTTGACAACTCAAGGAGGAAGTGTGCAGGTACCAGTCAAAGTATTACGTGATACGGGGAGTAACCATAGTGTGGTAGTTCGTGGTGCTCACCCACAGCTGGAGAAGAACCTCACCGGAGATTCAGTTATTTTGAAGGGTATAGGAGGAGAAGAGGTAACTCCTATATGCCGCTTGCACTTGTCCTGTGAATTGGTGACGGGAAATGTTGATTTTGCTGTAAAGGACACTATCTGTTGAAGGTGTACATGTTTTACTGGGTAATGAAGTTGGTGGTGTACCATTTGTTCCTTGTCCTATAGTGACAGACAAACCGTTAAGGGTTAGTTCTACTGTAGATTTAGAGAAGAATAACCCCCACCTGTTTCCAAGTTGTGAAACTACCAGGAGTATGAAGAGAACTATGTTTGCAAGTGAAGATACTGAGGATTTACCTGCACCAGAAGAATCAAGTGAAGGATCTTTAAGCTTAGAAGAGCTGTTCCAGGAAAGTGAAGTTTCCCCTAGTGCTAGTAATGAAGAGATTTCCCAAGAAGAAGAGAATCCTGTTGTTATTGAAAAGACTCCAAGTAGTCAAAGTGTTCCTGAAGATAGTAATGAAACTACAGAAGCAGAGTTAGCAGATATGGAGAGTTATGCCCTTGAAGTTGGCCAAGTGACTAGAGAAAAGCTAATGAAACTGCAGAAAAGGGATGCAACGTTGGCTGATCTGTTCTTCAGAGCTGTTGATCAAGAAGAGATGCAACTAGCCTCCACTTGTTATTATCTAAAAGAAGGATTGCTAATGAGGAAGCATCGACCTGCAGATATACCAGGACATGCTGAATGGGGTGAATATCATCAAATTTGGATTCCATATCCATTGAGGAAACAAGTTGTAGCAGTAGCGCATGAGTCTGGGCATATGGGAATCAGGAAGACTGTTGAGAAGATTATGAAGTATTTTTTCTGGCCTGGACTTCACAAGGACATTAGCAGATTTTGCAGAGTGTGTCACACATGCCAGATAGCTGGAAAACCGAATGAAACCATTCAGAAAGCACCCCTACAACCCATAGAAGTTAGAGGAGAACCCTTTAGCAAGGTAATTATAGATGTGGTTGGGCCACTTCCAAAAACAAAGAAAGGAAATGAATATCTGTTAACATTAATGTGTCCAGTGACTAGGTATCCTGAGGCGATTCCTGTAAGAAGTATAAGTGCAAAGGTAATTGCTGAAAAATTGGTGGAGTTTTTCTCCAAGTTTGGAATACCAGAAATTGTGCAAAGTGAAAGAGGAACGAACTTTACTTCAAAATTATTCCAGGATGTGATGAACTTGTTAGGAGTAAAACAACAGTTATCAACTGCTTATCATCCAGAGACTCAAGGAGCCTTGGAAAGAGTCCACCAGACATTGAAAAGTATGTTAACTAAGTATTGTAATGAATCAGGAAGAGAATGGGATGCTGGTTTACCTTTAATGTTATTTGAAGTTAGGAATGCTTATCAAGAAAGCATGGGATGTTCACCAAATTAAATGATTTTTGGTCGAGACATTAGAGGTCCATTGAAGATTCTTGCAGAGAATTGGGAAGAAAATCAAGAGGAAATCCAAGAATATGTGAAGAACTTGAGGAAAAGATTAAGAGAAATTAGAAAATTCTCTTTAGAAAATTTGAAAATAAATCAAGAGAAAATGAAAAGAAAATATGATGCTAAGACTAAGCTAGGAAATTTTAGTATTGGACAGCAAGTTCTAGTGTTCTTACCAGTGAAAAGATTTCCCCTTACCAATAAGTTTCAAGGTCCTTATAGGATAATAGAGAAGTTAAGTGATCGAACTTATGTGATTGAAACACCAGGAAGAAGGAAACGACAGAGGAAGATACATGTGAATCTTTTGAAACCTTACTTCTCAGAGACTAAAACTGAAACAGTGTCAATAACACGGACAACTTCATCTACAGAGGACGATGATGGCTACGAACTGGGAACTGAAAGCAAGATGAACAATTCTTCAATATTAGAAAATCTGGAAGATAAACTAAAACATCTGGGTGCTGAGCAAAGTAGTGAATTAAGTGAAGTGATTCAAAGTTTCCCTGAAATTTTTGCAGATGTACCTAGGCGTACCAATCTGACAAGGCATGAGATAAAGATCAGAGAAGATGGAAGACCTTTTAAAATGAGAGCTTATCGCTTATCACCTTTTCATCGAGATGTTTTGAAGAAAGAAGTTGAATATTTGTTGCAGCATGAATTAGCAGAACCCAGTTCAAGCCATTATAGTTCTCCTTGTGTGTTAGTGAAGAAACCAGATGGCTCATTTAGGATGTGTACTGATTATAGGAAACTGAATTCCATCAGTGTGGCTGACAATTATCCCTTGCCTCTTATTGATCAATTACTTGAAAATATTTGGGCAAGCCAAATTTTTCCAAGATAGACTTGTTAAAGAATATTATCAAATTCCCTTAGATGAGAATGCTAAGTTGCTGTCAGCTTTCATTACTCCTTTTGGACTGTATCAATACACTGTTTTGGCGTTTGGTCTAATGAATGCACCTGCAACATTCCAGCGAGTGATGGATCAACTACTAGGATCAATAGAAGGAGTGGATGTATACCTTGATGACATTGGGATTTATTCTAATACATGGGAAGAACATCTGAAGATATTAAGAAAAGTGTTCAAGAAACTACGGGAAGCAGGACTAACAATCAACTTACAAAAAAGTGAGTTTGGAAAGGCAACTGTACAGTATCTAGGATTTGAAGTTGGAAAAGGCCTTCTCGCTCCTATTGATGCTAATGTAGAAGGTATCCGTAAGGCTACCCCTCCTGCTACAAGGAAACAGCTACAAAGATTTTTGGGCATGGCTGGATTTTATCGCCGATTCTGTCCAAATTTCTCAGCCGTAGTAGCTTCCTTAACTGGCTTAACCAGTCCTAAAAGAAAGTTTGTTTGGACTCCAGAATGTCAAGAATCATTTGAGAAGGTTAAAGCCATATTAACTTCAAGACCAGTGCTTCAAGCTCCAAACTTCAGTAAAAAGTTTGTGATACAAGTTGATGCATCTGACTGTGGAATTGGAGCTGTTCTACTTTAAGAAGATGACAACAGAATCTTCCATCCAGTATATTTCATGTCTTCAAAGATGAAAAAGCATCAGAAAACTTACTCAGCAATCGAAAAAGAAACATTAGCATTAATCACAACATTGAAAAAGTTTGAAGTGTATGTGAACCGACCTATAGGAATGAAGAAATTTTAGTGTTGTCGGATCACAACCCAATCTTATTCATCAATAAGATGAAAAATAATAATATGAGACTGACCAGGTGGTCTTTATGCCTGCAACCGTATAATGTAAGAATTAAACACATTTCAGGAAAAGATAATGTCATAGCAGATTATTTATCCCGTTGTGAATCGTTGGATTCAAACCCAGGATAAGTAATCTTCTGGGGGGGAGGAATTTCATGATGTTGCCTTGTAATGCATATATCCTCCTATAATTTTGACATATTTACTTTTTTTATGTTTTATGTGTAATGATCATGACTGTTGAAGAGTCATATTTAATTTGGCATCAGATCTCAAAAGAACTAATGATTAAATAACTTGATATCATAATTTAGAATTGTTAATAAAGTTTTAATAGTAACATAGTTTAGAATGAATAATATCTTTCTTGGTAAAAGCGTAGTATATGAACACGTGTGTGTCCAGCAAAGACTTGTATCATTTCAATTGTCATCAGTTGAGATAAGAGAGAACACTTTGTTTTGGGTCGTGATGACAGGTTTGGATAACAAATGCCGATTCGTCCCATTTGAGCTCAAGACAAGTGATTTCATGTTGTTACATCGTTGTTCAAGTCACGTTACGCCACTTTTCAAAATGTTTTGCTGGGATGACGTCACTTTCCTTCTAGAAATTTCTCCGTGGTATCTCGTCACCCAAAATGCTTTAATGACGTCAGCTCATGATTGCTTCTAAAACTTCGATTGTGTTTGTATCTCGTACCCAAAATGCTTTAATGACATCATGTAATTGTTTCACGTGTTACTGGAATTCTAAAATGTGTTTCATTCTGATTTCTGAGACCAGTTAATTTGGTTCCCTCTCTCTCTCGTTCTTAGAAAGAGATTACTTTTAACGTAGTGTTTTGTGGTCACGTATTAGCACTAACTTTTGAGATCTGAATTTAGTAAAGTTATTTAGTTTGTAACAGCGCCTGGTAAAAAAGTGTGTTTTGTGTAATGCAGCTGCTGCATGTCCTGGTGATTTTACAGAGGTTTTCATAAGTTTGTGTAAGGTAACGTGAATTTTACTTATTAATACCATGGTATAAGTTAGGAAATTTTGACCAAGTGAAATCATTATTGATAAATCTTATGTGTATTTTTGATGTTGTCATGTAACGTTTATTTACATAGCATTTTAAATATTTCATGGTAATTTAACATTGCATACTTGATTTAATATTTCATTTATTAAGAATTTCTCTTTAAATCTTGAGTAATTCTTGATAGTTTAAATTTTGCTTGATTAATTTAAATTCCTGATAAAGTTTTTGTGAATTACTTTTGTTTCATAATTTAATTCAAGAAATAATTGAGTGTTGTGTTATTTTCAAGTAATAATAAATTTTTCAGATTGTGATTCTAGTTATAAACTTTGAATTTGAAAATAAATTTTTGTATTTAACATTTATAGAAAAATAGTTTCATTTATTGATCACCAGTGAATAGGATTGATTGTGTGTGCATAAGACAAAGTGATAAACATGTTTTGTTCTTTTAGTTTTGCTAAGGTGAATTAAGACCAGGGAAACAGTTAGAGTTTTTTGATGGAGTGATGCCCTTCTACTCTAGAATATTTCTAGTTTAAATTTTGATACCTCACACATATTCTGATAAACTTAGTTTGATTTTTCAAGTGACTGATAAATAAGTTTTTTCTTAAGGGATCACTGTTACCGTTAGAGTACTCAGTCGTAACAATTAATGTTATGAAAGTTCAGGTATCTGGTTGAAGTGAGGTATATTTTTGAATTTTGAGATTAGTTGTGTAATAACCAGGTACTTGATACACATCGTGACAATATATATATATATATATATATATATATATATATATATATATATATATATATATATATATATATATATATACGTATATATAATTGTAAATATACATATACATACGCCTATAAATGTGTGTGCTGTGTGGAAATCTCTGAATAACAACCAATAAACTCTCTCTCTCTCTCTTCTTGTTAAGATAGTTGCTTCAGTTACATTGCCCAGGATTTTTAACATTTTATATTTCACCCATTCTCAGCTTCCATTCTTATCGGGGCTGAACTTGGACTTGAGGGCATCGGGCATGTCTCTATTCATCCCAGTAATCTCGAAGACCATGAACTAGACTCGAATATCTGTCATTTTTGACACTTTATATTTCACCCCTTCTCATCCCCCTTTCCTATCGGGGGCTGAACTTGGACTTGAAGGACATCGAGAGTTTCACTATTCATCTCAGCTACCTCAAAAACTATGGATTAGACACTAATATCTGTAGTTTTCGGTTGTTTTTACATGTCACCACCTTCCCATCCCTTCCCAACCCCCTCCTATCGGACTGAACTTGGACTTAAAGGGTGTCAGGGGTGTCACTTTTCTTCTCAGCGACCTCGAAAACTATGGATTAAACACTAATATCTGTTATTTTTGGTTATTTTTACCTGTCACCCCCTCCCCAGCCCCCTTCCTATCTGGGCTGAATCTGACTTAAAGGGCACTGGGAGTTTCACCATTCATCACAGCATCCTAGAAAACAACGGATTTTTTCACTAATATCTGTTGTTTTCGTTTATTTTTACATGTCACCCCTTTTCCACCCCTTCTCATCCTGCTCCCTATTGGAGCTGAACTTTGACTTAAAGGGCATTGGGAGTGTCACTATTCTTCTCAGGGACCTCAAAAACTGTGGATTAGACACTAATATCTGTCGTTTCAGTTATTTTTACATGTTGCCACCTTCCCACCACCTTCTCAATCCCCCTTCCTATGGGGCTGAACTTGGACATGAAGGGCATTGAGAGTTTTGCTATTCTTCTCAGGGACCTTGAAAACTATGGATTAGAAACTAATATTTCTCGTTTTGGTTATATTTACATGTCACCACCTTCCCTACCCCTTCTCACCCCCCACTTCCTATCAGCAACCTCAAAAACTATGGATTAGACACTAATATCTGCCATTTCAGTTATTTTTACGTGTCACCCCTTCCCACCTCATCCCTATCGGGGCTGAGCTTGGACTTAAAGGGCATTGGGAGTATCACTATTTATCTCAGCGACCTCGAAAACTATGGATTAGACACTAATATCTGTATTTTGTACATTTCACCCCTTCCCTTTGGTGCCAGTGATGTCTTACCCCTACAGCGTTCTTTCCCAGGTGGTAAGTCATATATATATCAAGTCTGGTTGAAATTATGTAATGTGTTTTAGAGTGTATATGGAACATAAACACACACACACACATACATACATCCATTTTTATATATACATATATATTTATAATCATATGATTCTCTAATATATATATATATATATATATATATATATATATATATATATGCATGTATTTTATATATATACATATATATATATATATATATATATATATATATATATATATATATATATATATATATATATATATATATATATATATATATATATATATATATATATATATATATATATATATATATATATATATATATATATATATATATATATATATATATATATGTATATATATATATATATATATATATATATATATATATATATATATATATATATATATATATATATATATATATATATATATATATATATATATATATATATATATATATATATATATATGCTAAGGTTGGAAGTCAAAAGTCAAACATGAATTTAACCTTAGCTATAACCTGGTACTTATATTTGACAACTACTTTTTACTTCTCATGCATAATACACTAAATGAGCATGGAATCAAAGCCAGGGTCAAGATTACACTTGGAGGTAAAATCTCATAAGAATTTAACCTTAGGCACAATTTCATATTTGATATCCATATTTCTAATGATGGTGCCTTTGTGAAAAATGAGATTAAGGTCAAGGTCATACTTAGAGATTAAATAAGAATTTGAATTTGGGTGGTGTCCTGTTTGGTTGGCGTGAGTGTCGGTCCTCCATAATCCCCTTGCTTACTCCTACCTCTTTCCCCTCGTCACTACTTTTCAGTTCCCACATTATAACAAAAACCATATGCCCAGGTAATGTGTCAGCAGAAGATGGATACGTGAAATTATACTAGACACGTCGTTAATAAAGAAATAAACATACTAGAAATTTTAGCATTCTTTCACAGAAAAATGATGGAAGTGATTTTATTAAATATACCGCTTGAAGAAAAGAAAGTAAGAACATTAGAGAAAGTAAATAAAAAAAAAAACAGATGCAGTTGAGACAAAACATTTTGAGCCAACAGCGCTGAGAGAGGGTCTCCAACCGAAATACTAATTATAACAACAGTGTACACGATACTGTACATTTCCATTTGTTAGCTATGAGTCAGTGATGACACTATTATCCGCAGAAAAAACAGTGTTTTGGTACTCTGTTTCTTAAGCTATCCTGCAGAAATGAAAGCACTTTCTCTCAAGTTGCCAATATGGTGGTGCTACCTGTCTCGTCGGAAATATTACCTTGTAAGGTGTTAAAGTCTAGCAATTAATTCACAAGTCCCTGAATCATGTTATCTCAAAATTTGGTACGAAGATCAAATGCGTTTCTCTTCCTATGCAATTGTCACAGCAATTCCAGTTTTAGCGGAAAGTATAACAACTAGACATTAAAATGGAAGTGCCCTTGTTTATTATCTTTGGTCATCGCACTGAAACGACGACAGGCTTATTGAACAGGGGTAGTCGCACTGAAACGAGAAACATAATGTTGCAAAGTGATTTGGAAACTATTTCTCCCACCCAACGAACAAACTGATCAGTAGGAGGCACAGTGAACGATGAAAACCCAGGCTTTCGAAAAAGGGAAAACTGTAGTGTGAGACGAATAAATTTCCAAGGGAGGCAAGGGTGTAGGATAGGAGAAAGCAAAATTCAATACATCTATTGTTAGTAACACATAATGAAATCACTTTCCAAGTTCAAATAAGTTATGCTGATATTCTGCACTTTCAAATCTATACTGGTGAATTTATTGAGAAAATTGCATTTCGCAACGAAAGAACTGTTAGCGAGCAATCATTAAAAGTGTACGGGTGTCAAGTCAAAATATGGAACAACCTTGCATTTGTTTACATGGAATTTTGAATTTCCATTTGCAGTTAAGAACGACGTGAAGAACTGGATGAAGAAATTAGAGCTGGGAAATAAAGGAAGAGCAAGAATACACCAAAGAAAAACTACCGAAGAAGGACAGAGAGTTGATGAGTCTGACGGGAAATGGGTCGAAGAACAAATGTGAGAGGGACGGTCATTGTGATGTAACAGGGGAAGACTTGGGAGTGATGAGTGATGGTAATATAAAAATTATTTAACTGGAAAATACGGGCAAAGCAGAGTGGAGGAGGAGGTTGAGTTAAAAAAAAAAGAAGAAAAGAAATACAGGAAAAGTGAGGCAGTGCACTGCTTAGGATGGATGAACGGAAACAAAAATCGGGTGGATGAGAGGATGATGATGATGACAGAGTGGCAAAAGAGAAAGTCAGATTAAGAGATGACAGTCAAGGGAAAAGTTAACTGATTATTTGTTTACAAATTTAATGAAATATATTGTATTATGCAGATAAGGCCGCAAGAAAAAATAAAAGAATGGAGTAGGTCTACTTTCTTCTAATTTTCATGTGGCCTTAGCTGAATTTATTGTCACCTACTACTGAGTGACATATTAGTATTTTGTATTATGTGTACAGGAAACGAATGAGGATCGAGGATAACATAGCACAGTATCACCTGGTGGTTTTACTATATTTAATTACGACCAAACACCGGATAGGGAGCTTTTTAGGTGTAGTGTCTCCCATGCTACTATTGGCAAGGAGTTCAAATTTTCTTTGTTTAATTTTTTTTTTGTTTGCTGAGTTTCCAGATTCCAAATTTCAGAAAACATGCAAGAAATTCAGGAAAACGATTGCCTTAAATGACAGGCACTTCAATTAAAGTGTTTTGTAAAATTTACAAACTAAGTAAAGAAAGTAATAAGGAAAATTTGTGATATGACATTCTAGGTCCTACTTACGATTACAGTCCGTTAGTCCGAAGGCCCGATAGTCCGAAGGCCCGATAGTCCGAAGGTCTAAGCGGGCATTCCGAGGCAAGCGGCCCCCACCCCCGCCTGATTAATCCCCCCGCCTCCATGGCTAATACGGCAAAATTGTAACCAGTAAACACCCCTAGGGTACGTTATGTTGGTATTTTTATGGGTGTTTACTGGTTACAATTTTGCCGTATTAGCTATGGAGGGGTGGGGGGCTGATTACAGTCCGTCGGACTATCGGGCCTTCTGACTTTCGGACTATCGGACCTTCGGACTATCGGGCCTTCGGACTATAGGGCGGTCACCCTACTTACTGCTAGACAACAGCGTTAGACTTCATAAAACACGTGTGTCAGCCAAGTACAAGAAATATAGTTAAAGCAATTTTACACCTTTCATGATGAAGTAATGAAAAAATTACAAAGCACTTTGCTAACCAAATCCGTTTAAATCTGTCTGTATACAATAATGTTTGTCGATTCGCTATCAGATGAAAGCCTTGAATACGAAAAAAAATGATGAAAGAGGAAATTCTCTTTCCGAGGTGGAATTGACATCCACACCAGCTTAGTTGCTAAGAGAGGTCGGAATTTATTCCTATTCCTTTAATTTAGAGCATGATATTTTTGGTTGATTCAAAACAAACCCATCCTCAGTATAGCAATGCAGTATGAAATATACTAAAATCTGCCACAATACCCTACCCCTGTATAGTAATGTCTTTCGTAAAAATATACCCAGTTAGATAGATGGGTGTATATAAACCAAGAGAAATTCTTAATGTTCTTGGATGTATGGTGTGTGCTGGAGCCCATCTTGTTCACTACCGCTTTCCAATTCAGCGCTTCAGTTGAAAACGAATCGAAACATTTAGAAGTAGGGAAGCTCAGAGGCTGTTGTAGTCGCAACAATACTTTAATGACCTTGTTTACTTTCTTTTTCTCTTTTTTGCAAATTTTCTCTTTTGACCTTATACTGTAGTCAGTTTCTCACTTAGTTTGCAAACGTTTTTGTTTCACAATTTAATTCCCTTGTGTATTGTCTTTTTAATATTCTGTTTACAAAGAGCTTTTATGATTAAGTTCAGTATTTCAATTCTCGATGAAAATTCTTAAATGCTTGCTATATCAGTCATCAGCTCTTCAACGGAAATACTACCAGCAATATTAAACCCATGTATTTTGCAGTAATATACATGCATGTATACATATTCTACCAATTATACATGTGATATTTAGGAGAAAACTGGATTTATTTTTCTTAATAGTGGTGGCTCATTCTATGAGTTAACTAACTACCTTGGAGTATAAAATCAAATTAGAGAGGAAAACTGATCGGAGAACGGTAAAAGGCAGAATTATCATGGTTACAAGTGATTTTGTATGATCATATAGATAATCTGTAAATTTGCAAATAAGCAATTCTTCATTTAATAAGATCATTGAATATAAAAACTCAATAAAAATGTCTTTTAGTACGGTAATCACTTGGTTATTTTTTTTGTTTTGACAGGCTAGAAAATGAGCCTATCTAAAGATTAAAGAAAACTTTACTTCTCATTTAATGTCATGGAAGTTTTTTGCTAATCAACAGAGGCCTTGAACGTTAACGCACGTTATAAGAAAATCTAAAAACATGAAGGGTGGATACTTACACTTCTGGCAGCGTCTGTCGGTTGGCTAACCAAAGCGGTTTTTTCATGCGAACAGTCTTCAAATATTCAGCTAAAGCTGCTTCTCCTTCCCATTCATCAACTGCAACATTTCGATAAAACCAATCAAATCTAGCGTTTCATTCGGGAAATTGACCCCTTTTCCCATATATTATTTATGAACATTATTCTGATGAATAGATAAAAGAAAAACTAATGAGACTAGAATATGACT
This sequence comes from Macrobrachium rosenbergii, assembly GCF_040412425.1. Taxonomy (NCBI): domain Eukaryota; kingdom Metazoa; phylum Arthropoda; class Malacostraca; order Decapoda; family Palaemonidae; genus Macrobrachium; species Macrobrachium rosenbergii. The sequence continues at coordinate 39,914,409 of NC_089750.1, read as the reverse complement.
GCAAAAAATATTTAAAGTTTAAATTTCATTAATGTATATTCTATAATGACTCAGATGAAGGGAATGTAATGTTGATAGCTAAATAACATAATCTTTATAAATCTAATGAGTATGAAAAAGGAAGATAAAAATGTATTTGACATATAAGAACAACCTAAAGTATGATTCTACCATTTCGTTTATTTCTGTGCTGAAAGCCGTAGACAATATCGTCTTTCATTATATTTGATTCTATTGTAATCTTCTTTATAGGATCAAATTATGGCATAAGTATACTCAAATATCCCCGACATGATAATGTCATATTATGTAGATATATTAATGTCAGCTAAACTAGCCATTCTAAATATGCCATACATATGCTTGCATACACACATAATAATACACACAAATGCATACATATCATATATATATGTATATAAACGGATACATATATATAATTATACATATATATATATATATATATATATATATATATATATATATATATATATATATATATATATATATATATACATACACATATACATATATATATTTAGGCCTGGTCCCAGGTCAAACAGGGCATCTTTTATTGCTTTATCTGTTTTAAGAACAGAATCAATCATCTTACTTCTCTAAGATGTCTGTGGTAGCATGGCTCATTCTTGGGTCAGCAGATCCCCTCTCCTTTGTCGACTTCTCTCGCTAAACCTATCTTTAAACAAAGGCCTACTGGAATTAAACACTGAGAAGCAAAACTAGACTTTATTTGCAAATGTAACGAAAGTGATTCAGCAAAAGCTACGGCCATGAAATGGAGTGATTCACACCCCTATCCATGGAATTCATAACTAGGGGAAATACTGTTTCACAAATAATTCTATACCAAGCAATACTAGTGAATAACACCCTGGTCATCAAACAAAGTAATAAGGTCATAATTATTCTAGACCACAATAAATGTCATATAGTAAAACACCACTTCCAAATATTCGTCCTATCAGGACGAAATTAGAATTCCTGTTGAAAGAAACATATCATATATTAAAACCTGAAATGGTATTAATTGTCATGAATATCCAAAACGGAAAAATTCACACTGGAGCATTAAATGGGAAAATTCATTATGTAGACATCGATCAGTTTCACTGCTTCCCAACCAGGGGTTTTCCCCTCTAAAATCTGGAAAAGATATGAATGCCACTGGGTGATCTTATTTTTTCTATGGCCCAGATAATGTATCTTCATAGTGGCAGTTTCTTTAAACACTACACCAGGCTAAGAGCACAAATCAGCCACCCAAGATAGACGCAGTCTTCCCGTGAGAGTCACTGTTCCTCTCATAAATATCCCATGTGAGATCGCACACACAGACGCACATACCCCACCAGAACCTGGGCACTTCCGGCAGCATCGGTTCAATGACTGATCATTCAGTCTCCATGCGCTTGGATCATGACAGACCCAAATGGCTTTGCAGCAGAAGTGCCACCACATAGTTCTCCACTGCTGACCAAAGTCAATCCAGACTTAATATGAGCTCGGACCACCTACTTTCTGGATGCCCTCGCCCAGGTACGATAACTGTCCAATTGAAAGTTCAGTAAGGGCCAGCTCCAAAATCATAGCAAACTGTCTTCACTAAATACAAAAATTATATGTCTCATATGCACGATTGTTATTCCAGTAACAGATCATTTATGGAATGCAACACTTGAAATCTTGCATTCTTGATGGTCTAAATATTCTGGACGGCTTGCAACTGTACAAGCCCAAGCTACTCTTCACATCTTGAATTTCTGGTGATCCAATTACGCTGAACAGCCTGCGACTGCACAAGCCCATGTTGAATGCGGCGCTCATGAATCCTTTGCGCCAAACAGATGTCTCCCAGCAATGACGGTGATTTGTAGACGTCCTGCCCGATATCTCTCCAAAACCCTGAATCCTCTCATGAAGGTGAAGGTGTAGAAACCTGCAGGTGTATCGTAGACGGCCCCCATATCTAACCTGTATCAGTTGAGGCTCATAGAAGTCATTCATCAGGCGCTGCTGTGCGGAAATGGTGTATAATGTAAGTTGGTCATGTCGACAGTCAACCCAAAAGGGTACCTAGTCAACTCACTATGCCATACTATTACTGAAATATTAAACCACTAAGGAAAAGGTCACATGATAAAACTGTGAAACGATTCCAAGTTGCTAACTGGAATTTCCACAATCAACCCTCTATCTGGTACACCAACTTCAAGATACCCCCCGTACAAAGTCTTCCCAGTAAAAATTATCTGAGAATTTATTAAAGGTAATTCTAAACATCTGAGAGGTAAAATATCTTGTAAACTCATCAAAGTTTTACCCTGGTTAGCAAATACTGTCGATACCTGCTCAATTCTCAGCAAAATAGCAATTGACATACTAGCAATCGCTCCTGTGATCATAACAATTACAATTACCAACGTCACAGCCCTCTTACTCCTAAAAGAGAACTGAAAAATCTAAATTTGGAAGTCATATTAAAGTCCTCCTAATCCTATCCTAAGCCCTAACTGATTTACCCAAACCTGTAACAGATCAGACAAATTCCGTCAGATATACTAATTACTCCCCCCACGCCCCGAAAAAAATCCTAAGTAGCATAACTTTATTCTGTAATTCTATACTCAAAGATATTATGTTACACTACTACTACTCATCCTAGTATTCTCACTAATAACACACAGGCCTAACCTCACTACGAAATTAGCCCATGCCACGACTCCCAGAGTCATTTGAATGCGAGACTTCAGCATAAAAACAAAAGATAGAATCTCTAAGATACCCCAATCTCGAAACTGGAAAGAAAACAAAACAAACAAAAAGTAAATTATGTCTCTATAAAACTCTACAGTATTTTACACTTACTTTTAACTAAGTATTGCCACACATAGAGCAAAAACTGAACTCGGACAATTAAAAAAAAAAAAAACTACAAGTTACGCCCATTTAAAACCCATTAAAAAAATAAAGAGAGAGAAAAGAAAGAGAAAAAGAAATTATCATAACCACGGTACAACCCAGGAATTAACCTAAATGATTTCCGTTACTCTGTCTTTTTAATTTTAGATATATGTGTCAACTGAGACACACCCATGTTCTCATCTAGAGCAACAAATCTATTCCCCTTCTTTGCTTCTACAACGCGGAAAGGACCTTCAAATTTAGGATCTAACTTATAGTTCAACTGATTCCTGACATTTATTTTCACAAATACCCTATCTCCCACAGCACTTTAACTCTATCCGGTTTTGCATTGCTTCTATCTACCATGTCTCGCGTTTTCATTTCAAGATTCTTAGCAAGACGCGCATATCTCTCTTTCGCGATGCAAACACGCACCTTGATTGTTTCCTCACCCGATGGAATAGGCATCAAATTGAACGCACCCCGTACTGGGTAACCAAACATCTCCTCATTGGGAGACATTCCAATAGTATCACTAACTATCGTATTTATACTAAGTTACACCTCTGGAATATATCGATACCAATTTACGTCATTACCCACACGGTCATTCGAAGAGCTTCAGTGACCTTCCTATTTGCATGTTTGCACAGCCCATTGGCCTCTGGTCTATAGGGAATAATAGTGGCCTTCCGAATGCCCATTACATCTGCAAGATACTGTAACATCCTATTCACAAATTCCCTACCATTATCTGTAATCAGAACCTTTGGAACCCCATAACGGCAAATATACCTGTTAAAGAATGCGACTGCCACCTCTTCTACTGTTTTATGCTTCAACGAAAAAATCTCCACGAACCTAGATAATTCGTCAACAACCACCAACAGGCACCTATGGCCATAACTAGATTCACAGAAATTGCTCAGAAGGTCCATGTGGACTTGTGCTGAGAGCCTGATGGGAATCGGGAATAAACCCAAGTTACAAGAAACGACCCTTGATGGCTTACATGCATTACAAACAGAACAACTTCTCACAAAATCTTCTACTGATGTGAGCATGTTTTTCCAAGAGAATTGTCCCCATATATTGTGATAAGTTTTCTCAATCCCCAAATTGCAGACTGCCAGACCTACTGTGAACAATATCTAGCACCGTAGGTACTAAACTCCTAGGAACAACTGTTTGCATCGTATCACCCTTATCCTCACTATTCCTCAGTCTGTACCTAATCTTCCTAACTAACAAATTACCCACTAATTCAAACCCTGCAAAAGGCAGTTTGTGACCTTTCCTAACTAATTCCCCTCTAAGAAACGCGTTTGCGTCTCCCAGAATCTCATCATCTTCCTAAGCTTCTACTAAACTAATATCCTAGCCTATGCAATCTCCAGATACATAATATACATGAGTATCATTTGCATCAGAAAAACTTCTATTAAGGGTATCTGCTATGACATTATGTCTACCCTCTATATACTTAAGCTTAGCATCAAAATCCCTGATTGCCAGATACCACCGAGATCTTTTTGGGGAAAGATCCGGCTTATTAAAAAGATCCAACAATGGCTTATGATCCATCAGAACCTCTACGTGATTACCCAGAATCAGCATTTTAAAATGTGTCAAGCTAGACACTACGGCAAAGGCCTCTTTGTCTACTACTGACCATAACTGCTCATCACTACCTCTTGTCTTAAATTTTCTACTGTAAAATGCAATTGGATGGAGTCTTCCATCGAACTTCTACATAAGGCATGCCCCTATACCATCATAACTAGCGTCTGTTACCAACGTGAAAAGACGTTCCAAATCAGGAAACTTCAACACTGGGGGATTTACTTAGGCATCCTTAATCTTCTGAAAAGCTACTTGCTGTCCATCTCCCCATACAAACTGCAGATCATCCCTCAGGACATCTGTCAAGGGAGATGCCAGAACAGAAAAACCCTTCACAAATCTACGGGAAAACCCAGCCATGCCTAAAAATGACCAAATCTGCTTCTCATTCTTGGGGGTGGCAAAATCTACAATTGCTGTAACTTTTTCATCATTCACTCTAACACCCTCTTTAGAAACGACATGACCTAAATATGCTATCTGCCTCTTGAGAAAATTACACTTAGCTCATTTTATCTTCAAACCCGCTAATCTAAGCCTCCTAAAAACCTCCCTAAGAACTCCTAAATGTTCTACTGAATCAGTGGCAACTAAAATATCGTACATGTATAGATATATGGACTTCCCTAATAAGCCACGCAAAACTGTATTCATCAGTCAAGTAAATGTCATTGGACTGCCTGATAAACCAAACGGCATTCGCATGAATTCATAATGTCCCTTCAGCAAAGAAAAAGCCATGTACTCTCGACTCTCCTCGCTAAGCGGTACTTTCAAATACCCTTGCATCAGATCAACTGAGGAATAAATATTTTTGCCCCCAATCTCAATCAATAAATCTGGCAAACACGCCACAGGGTAGCGATCAGGAATGCTTTTCTTGTTCAACTTCCTAAAGTCCACACAAACTTGGACTGAACCCTCCTTCTTAGGGACTGCCAACAATGAAAAATTAAAAGGTGAGGAACTGGGCCTAACAATGCCTTCTTCCTCCCACTTATTAGCCTCTTGCTCTACCTGCTCTCTAATCTTAAAAGGAATTCTATATGAACAAAACTAGGCTTAGTTTTGTTCTCCAACTGAACCTTGTGTTCTAGCACGTTTGTTAATCCTAACTTATCCCCTTTTAGTGCGACTATGTCCGCAAACTCGGCCAGAACATCTTCTACACCCTCAGCATATTCTTTATAATCAGCATTGGCTAACTTAACCCTAAAAACTTGCCTTCTAGCCTGTAAATCTGCTTCTGAAAAACTACAAAAATCCCCGACTTTAGCTACTGAATTATCTTCATCGACCCAGTCAACAAAAATTGATTGTATAAGTACCCTTCTGATCATTGCGAACTGAATCATTACAGTTTAGCAATTCCACCCAAGAATACCCTGAACTCGTTCATTATTTATAGAACCTGTACACACAACCCCCTTCAGCTTCTCGCTACATTTATCCACACACATCTGTCTGGATTTATGCACTCCTTTCACTTGAACTTTCACCATCGCAACCATACCAGGACCAAGAACCACAACATCCATCTAAACCCCCTTATAACACCTCTTTTCCACCGACACATGTTCAGCATCCACCCGCAGATCCTCATGTACAGCCGATCCATTGTCAACCTCCATCACACTCACATCCGTCCCCTCATAAGGCACAAACACCCCAGGTACTCCTACAGTTATACCTCATAACCCCGTATGAACCGAGATTTTCCACCTCCGACATGCTGGATGACCCAGTAACAAAGTATTCCCGAAAGCACCCCCTTGTATCACCAAAAGTAGTTCTGTCAAGGTTCTACCCCCAAGAGATAAATCTACATCTACGTATCCTAAAACATGTAACCTATTTGCTTCAACATTGCATATAGTTTCTTTAGCGGGTCTGAAAAAGCGATTGGAAAACATTGATCTGAACAACTCATAATTCATCAAAATAACAGAGGTGCCTGGATCTATAAAGACCCTCACATTTATCCCATGCACAGGCCCAATTACGACTGGCTTTGACCCTGAGGATTCTCCCAGAAGTCCTATATCCCAAGAAACACCCATCCAGTTTTCCTTTACAACTGACCAGTATTTTGACAATGTATGCCGATCACAAGATCCCCTCGAAAAATCCACGTGAGGAACGTTCTTATCTGAGCAACCAAAATTCTGAAATGCAGGCCTACCATTATACTGTTTCCAAGATGGGCAGGACTGCCAAGGATGACCATAACTCTTACAAGTGCCACAATATTTAACACGGCAAAATCTCTTAATGTGTCCCTGCATATTACAATTAAAGCAACGAACCCGTAGAGTCCGAGAACTTAAGCCAACCATCGATCTTTGGCTATTCTGACCTTCAACAAAACCCTTCAGACCGCGGACTGGATCTCTGCGCCCTACACAACCATATGCTGATCTAGGGAATCTCTGATTACTATTTCCTCTCCTCATTTTTGCAACTTTCTTCTTCGTAAGTAAATTCGTTCACTTATTCGTGGTTGATCACAAATGCAAAATTTCCCCAAGTCTTGCTAAAGGACACCCCTTACAGAAAAAGCACAAAGAAATACAATTTCCCTTTGAAAGAATTCACATACAACATGAAACCCAGAATGTTAATTCCCTTTACTCTAACAATTAATTCCCAAAACTCAAAAGAAGGTACTAATCAAAGCCACGATTAAATCCAGAGTTAATTAAACCCCCAATTAAATCCAAAATTACCTAAGCCCAAAATTAATTCAAAATAATTAAACCCAAAATTAAATTAAACTCCAAAATTAAATTCAAAATTAATTAAACCTACAATTAAATCCAAAATTAACCACCCCAACAATTAAATCCAAAGTCCCATAAAAAAACTGGCTGAGCACACAGCTGACTTGCAAAAATGGGTCAAAATGGCCTTGCGTGTTCTAGGCCAAACGATACAAAAAAACACTCAGTCTCCCCCAAGTAAAGAGAATGGGAATCCACTCTCACGTATAGAAAAAGGAACTCAAGCAGACGGACAAGAGAGAGAGAGAGAGAGAGAGAGAGAGAGAGAGAGAGAGAGAGAGAGAGAGAGAGAGAGAGAGAGTCGTTCCTTGCCCCCTCAGTGCAACACCTCACCCTATCAGAAAAAATGCTGAGCATGAGACCCCGAAGTTGTCAGGCAAGAATTGCCGAGTAAGCTCACAGCAACCGCTCTCCCCTCTTTACCATACACGTGTATGCACCCAAAATAACACACGTACATGTGTAATTATAAAAATAAGGAAAAAAAAAACAGCAAAAAAAAACCAAGAAATGTATACCTACTTGAATAAGAAATGTTTACACAGTAATTCACAAATGTCAAGTAAATGACTACCCAATTATCAAAGTCCCCAGAAATAATACAATAAAAAAATACTTCCTTTATTAAACCCTAAACGCCGATGCGAACTGCTGATTGCTATGTATATAAAAAAACATATAAGGTATGATCAGAATTCAAATGCACTGCATACAAGGTATGGCGAAGAAGGCAAGACGCTCCGCCTAAACTAAAGACGTCAGTGACGCGTCACTCAGGCGATGACGTCACTACAGCCACCGCCTAAATATGAGTTACAGTGTAATGAAAAATCCAATCTGACATTAAATTTAACAATAAAAAAAATGATAACACTTACGTACGCTTCTTCTTAACAGCGCACGAGAATCCTCTCACCACAGAGAGAGAGAGAGAGAGAGAGAGAGAGAGAGAGAGAGAGAGAGAGAGAGAAACACACTCTTGCGCGTATTTTTGCGTGTTTTAACACACACAAGCAGTCAAGATACCTCAATTACTTCACACTATACCCATTACATATGCCTAAATATTCCCCAATATGAACTAACGCCCTATCAATACCCTTATTAAAACCCTGTACCCTGTGACGCATCATTAAAACACACACAGAGAGTCGCCTTGAGAAAAAGACTGATAAGCTGTGTCTCACTCAACAACAGCTTCCTAAGCTGAATCGCTGACCCCAACAAAACCTATTCTGAGATGCAAATACCAGTATTTAATAAGATATGTCTCTTTGGAAGCGTATCTCTATCTATTTATCTATCTATCTCTAACACTGCTGCCAACCACTGTTAATGGGCCTGTTCCCCAGGTCAAACAGGGACATCTTTTATTGCTTTATCTGTTTTAAGATCAGAATCAATCATCTTACTTCTCTAAGATGTCTGTGGTAGCATGACTCATCCCTGGGTCAGCAAATCCCTTCTCCTTTGTCGACTTCTCTCACTAAACCTATCTTTAAACAAAGGCCTACTGGAATTAAACACTGAGAAGCAAAACTAGACTTTATCTGCAAATTTAACGAAAGTGATTCAGCAAAAGCTACGGTAATGAAGTGATTCACATCCCTATCCATGGAATTCATACCTAGGGGAAATACTGTTTCACAAATAATTCTATACCAAGCAATACTAGTGAATAATACCCTGGTCATCAAACAAAGTAATAAGGTCATAATTATTCTAGGCCACAATATATGCCATGTAGTAAAACACCACTTCCAAATATTCATCCTCTCAGGATGAAATCAGAATTCCTGTTGAAAGAAACATATCATATATTAAAACCTGCTCCCCTTGAGAGTCACTGTTCCTCTCATAAATATCCCATGTGAGATTGCACACACACACACACACACACACGCACATACCCCACCAGAACCTGGGCACTTCCGGTGGCATCGGTTCAATGATCGATCATGCAGTCTCCATGTGCTTGGATCGTGACAGACCCAAATGGCTTTGCAGCAGAAGTGCCACTGCCATGCCAGCACATAGTTCTCAACTGCTGACCAAAGTCAATCCAGACTTAATATATATATATATATATATATATATATATATATATATATATATATATATATATATATATATATATATATATATAATGGAAATGAGTCTATAATTGAATAAACTAAATATCTTGATATATGCACGAGGGCATACAGAAAATCACTGATAGAGGCAGAGAGGAATACAGAAAAGTTACGATAACTAACTAGGCTATCTCAGATGCAGAGTTTGAACGATCGTCACCCATATGAATCAAAGTGTTTACCTCATTCAGCAATGAGCAAAAAGAACTAATTGAGATCTTGACCTCACCTGGTGACCTCTTGCGCACCATAACGTTAACTCAATAACAACAGAAAGGCGCTCAGATTCGAAGACGGCAGAGATAAGTCCTTGAATATCCTCACATAAATACACATACATAAGATTTAATTTATTTTACTAAAGCTAACATGATGTGAATACTTACAGTATGTTTGACATTTTAAAAACACAGAAGACTTGTACTTTGAGATTCATTAGATACTTAAATTCTTTGGTAACAAATTTTCCTGTTTTACTAATAAATACTAATTAATTACTAGGACTTTCCAATATTTGTATTTACTAACCTGTATAATATTTTATTTGATTTTATTGGAATTACGGGAGATGTTTAGAACTTTTTAAATTTTAATTCAAGGGAAGTGTTTATGATTTTTTTTTTTGTGATTTTTAAGACCTGGTTTGTCTAATTTTTTGGAGATATTACTGACATAATTACAATTCAGTTATATTTAATATTTAAGAATTTACTTGCCATTAATGAGTAAATGCACAGAAAGTGATTGGCACGCAATAAGAAAGTAAGAATTCCTGTTTATACGAGAAGCCAAACAAAACAATTGAAAATGGCTACTCCTCCTCCTTCAGCTCCATCAAACACAACTCCTTCGGTTGCTCATAGCTTACATGCAAGTGACCATATTATCAAATTTTGGGGAAGGAAAGGAGAACACGATGCTTGTAAACTAGAAACATGGATTGAGCAAGTAGAAACCCTTTTGAATAGCATGGTTGGAACAGACACAGATAAATTATATGAAGCCAAAGACTATCTAGATTTGTCATCAGGAGCTGTAGGATGTTACATTCATTCTACTGCCTATAGATGAATTAAAAATTGGAAAGAACTAAAACAATGCCTGAGGAGAATATATTCCACAGTAGGCGAAACAGATCCTGTCGTCAGTCTTGCAAAGATAGTTCAAGGATGGAGAGTAGACAAAAGAAACTACCCCAGAATGAATCCTCTGTTATTTAGCCATTCCAAGGAATGGAGCCATTTGGTTGCACACACTCCATGGTCAACGATTTTAGGAGGTCAAAGGTAATAACAATTGGAAACTGCCATAATCTGTTTCAGGTTAACTTTGCTGTTGGGAAGCCTACCCTCAGAAGCTCTTGAAAAGATGAATCGCACTTGGGGTTTAGAAGATGATGTCATTGAAATTGAGAATGAAGCGAGGAAAATGTTAGGTAGAAATCATGAAAGGAATGATCAATACAAACCTTTAGTTACTGTAGGATAAGAGAGAGGGGAATCTAGTCATCAGAATACGAGACCTAGGACACCAGCTAGAAATCAGAATAGGAATCCAGGTAGCATATATTAAGGAAGCCCTTCCACAGTTACATGTTCCAACAGCCAAAAGAGATGGCATAACACAAGTGAATGCTCTGGAACAGCTTATTGTCCTTACCATAAGAAAACAGGACATAGTACCAGACATACCTGTAGATTACAGTCACAAGGTAGAGGTAGAAATTGTAGTCAGTCTCCACAGATGAGAAGGAGCAGAGATCAAAACTATAATAGAGATCAGAACAACAACCAAGCTGCAAGCCTAGAATACCAACCAGACCAAGAAATATCAGACGATTCGACAGTAAATTTTTGTACTGCTGGTATCATGGACATTCCTACTTAGTAGAAGAAAAGAAAAAATTTTCTTTTTATTTATTGAATCCCCTAAATAGTAGGGCGATATCCACCTCGGTAGAATAGAACTGAGGGCTGAATAAAGCATATGTAACTTGAATAGCAAATTCTATTTTGTTTTACAAGTACATTTGAATATCTTATTTCAGTTTGACTGAAGATATGATTATTTTTATATTAAATTTAATGCTTTAAAGTTATCTTATAAATTATGTAATTTACTAAGTAGCATGTGTTAGCAGATTGTAATGGAATCGAGTCTATAATTGAATAAACTAAATCTTGGGCCAATATATGCACGAGGGCATACAAAAAATCATTAATAAAAACAGAGAGGAAAAACATAAAAGGGGAGATATATATATGTATATACTATATATATATATATATATATATATATATATATATATATATATATATATATATATATATATATATATATATATATATATATACTGTATATATATATATATATATATATATATATATATATATATATATATATATATATATATATATATATATATATATATATATATATATATATATATATATATATATATATATAATAGAAACGAGTCTATAATTGAATAAACTAAACACTTTGATATACGCACAAGGGCATACAGAAAATCACTGATAAAGACAGAGACAGCAAAACAGAACAGACGTTAGCGAAACAAAGTCATAACAGATACCGAGTTTAACCGTCGTTGCCAGTGGCTAAAAGTGTTTACCCGTACTGCGCTGGGCAAAAAGATGAACTAATTTAGATCTTGACCTCGCCCGGTGACCTCTCGCACACCATAACGTTAACTCGATAACAACCGTTGAACGAATTGCATAGACAATTAAACGTGAAACATTAATGGAAAAGGGAAGCCTATCTGGACGAAACTAAGGAAAATTATACCAGATTTAGGCATCGAACCCATACCCATATATACGAAGGCTCTGGAAGCAGAGGCAGTTAGAAAAGGGCATCAGGGCAGGGAGTGTGCGAGATGTGTGGAGAGGTGACTGTGAAAACCCCAACTTGTGAACTTATAAAATTTCTGAACGCCCATAGTACAAGTGAAATTCTAAGTCCACGAATTTTACGATGTGCCTTTTAAGATAAAGACTCGGTCATTGCTACCCATTGAAAGGTGGAAAAAGTTATACAGTTTAAAGACTAAATAAATGTAATTAAGGGGAAACATAAATTTCATTTAACCAACATTAATAAAAGAAGAACTTATGAAATATTGAAAGATAGCCGACATCTGAGCACGATAAGTGAAGTTCCAGCATAATTAAACATCGACCACTTGTTCCTACAGAAGTGAAAGCAAACAGTATAAAAGACAGTTCTAAGAAGTGCATGCCTTCCCCATTACATATATATATATTGTAAAGATTAGCGCCAAAATAAGCTAATAAAACACCCTCCTTTCTGCTTTTGCTTGGCCAATAGATAAGCCTTTGTCTATTTGAACCTGTGTAGGGGTAGTGAAAGCTGGTTCAGGGTGGTTCAGGGTGGAAATCCGGACATTCCAGGCGCTATTAAGGCACACTCAGGAGATAATATTCGCCTAGGGCAGTAACTTGCTGGGCTCTCTCCCTTTGGTACAGGACCAGCGACCTGGAGTCAATCCATCGCACTCCCTACGCCCGAGCAGAAACAGTAAAAGGCCACGATGCCCTACGATCGCCCTCACACACAGCTCGGACCTGAATGTAGGAGGTCACTAGTTAAGACGTCTCTCCCCATCCCCCTTCACCGCCACGTGGACCACCGCCCCTTGCTTTGTAACCCAACCACGTGGCCAGTATCCTTTGCAAAAACGGTAAAGTGAAATCCCAGAGTGAGCGGAACTCCAGTACTACAGCCTTTCATCATCACAAGGGCGCCCCTCCATCAATTCGCCGATCTACGACCCACGAGTACGCCTTTGGTGGGCGGCCTTTGTCTACAACACACGTGGACCCCTTGCTGTCGCCTTTGAGAAGGACTGGAACGAAGCCCCGATGTCAACATCAACGCTGAGTGGGATGGTAGTGTACCCTGAAAGAGTTGCTTAGTCACGTTACTTTCGCCCTTGTGCATTCATTAGACTTCTGGGCCTGTGTCTTGGCTGTCCCCTGAATTTCTTGGTTCAGTCCCAGCCCATGTGTTCACTGGTCCCTTACTCAAGTCACTAGTCAAGCCTCAAGGTTGTCCTTGGCGCCTTCAGTGCACCCTCGAGTAGAAATCTTTCTCCAATTCTGGCATTAGACCATAACCTGTGTTCCATATCGTTTCAGAAAGACGATAGCAGCAGAATTCTCCTTGGCCCGTGTTCCTGGCATTCACAAGCTTTTCCTCCCCCCCCCCCACACCGCCCCCTTGGGAGGACTTTCAACTGCAGCAGCAATTTAACTTTTATTTAATTCATTTTCCTTTGAACTTATCTGTTATGTAAATATATATCTATTTTTGTACCCACGTGTTTCACGCATCTTCCCTTTGAGAAAAAGCCTTAAGCTCCTGTTTATCTCCTTTTGTTTTCTGTTTTATTTGCTCCTGGTTATCTTACAGGGTCAATGTAGTGTAAAGTTATAAAATTGGAGACTTAAAATCTACCTGCACCAGGAAACATATAAAAATGTGACCTGACCAGTGATTCTCGTAACGATTGCATCCCCCCCCTCCCGTAGTTTGTGTTGCAATCTGTACAATCAGTAATTATCTCAGCTAAGCTGGATATGAGACAGATTACGAACCTTTGAAAAGCCAGCGCAACAGGCCAAGGAAATTCTGCATAAGTAAACTGTTTATTTAGCGTAGGAAATTTTAGCAAACTTGACTAAACCTAGGAATTTTTTTTTTATTAGGGCGCATGCCAAAGGAAAACGAGAGAGAGAGGATCGCCGAAATTTAGCTTTTGAAAGCCTTTGCACGTGGCTTGCATGCCATTCAAATAGGTTATTTAGGTTCTAACCCATTAAAGGAATAGTGCGTGTATTACTCCTGTGAAAACGGATGTGATTTCTAAATAGAATATTTAAGTAGGCGCAGAAATCGACTTCAAACACGTGTTCAAAAAGTCAGAATAGCATCACTGACTCATTACCCTCTATCTCGTCTAGCAATAGGGCGAAATCATATTTCATGCTAGGCATGGCATAGAACTGATAGTTCACTAAAAGTCGTTTTTTTTTAATTGTGTTCGGGGAAGTACCGCATCTGTTTACAAACATTAGCTTCATTCATTCATTCCATCGCTGAAAGCCAGCTCAGTGGCCTACAGATGACAGACAGGGAGGCAAATGGCCTTGACCGACATTCGTCGCACAGTTAGTTAGGAATGTGTGGAAATTTGTTTGTTTGATTTTACTTTGTTTTCCCTCTGCTCGCTCTGCAAAATTGTTTGTATTATTGGGGGGTCTGACGTTATATGTTCCGTTTTTTTTTTTTTTTTTTGTTTTATTTTGTGCTTTTACTACTGCTGTGTGTGTGCTGTATATCTATTATGAATTTAGGCTTACCACCACCTAATTGCCATTAAGAATAAACTCCTCCCATAAGTCAGTAAAACTTGCGCTCTCGCTAATCAGACCTCGTCTGTGCGGGAATTCTCCTAGAGAGCCAATATATTCCAATCTGACCCCCAATCAGCCCGCCTCATTGGTACTTTGGGAGACCAAGTTATTTCCCATCCAGTCCCCAATCAGCCCGTCTCGTCGGTAATTTGGTAAGACCAATCCATTTCCAATCCAGTCCCCAATCAGCCCGCTGTCGGTAATTTGGTGAGACCAGTCCATTTCCAATCCAGTTCCCCAGTCAACCTGCTTTGTCGGTACCTTGGGAGACCAATCATTTGCCAATCCTTGTCCCCAATCAACCCGCTTTGTCAGTACCTAGGGAGACCAATCACTTGCCAATCCTCATCCCCAATCAACCCGCTTTGTCGGTACCTTGGGAGACCAATCATTTGCCAATCCTTGTCCTCATGTATCCAGCTTTGTTGGTACCTTGGGAGGCCAGAGCATTCCAATTCCTAATCCCCGCTGTAGCCTGCTGCGTCAGGGTGGGAGATCATTCATACGTCCTTTGGGACAAATTCCAAATTCTCATACAAGCTCACGTCCTACACTCTGGAAAGCTAATTTTGTATATTACTTGCTTCCTCTTCCACCTACAAAATGACGGCAAGAACTCAGCAGAGCAATGATTTAAAATTCTTCATGTCCTCAGGGAAGGAACTCGGCCTTTCTGGGGGAGAACTAAGAGGCTGGGTACAGGAGAGGATGGATGAGATAAAGAAAGAAAGGGGGACAGAAAAGCAGGCTCAAGAGAGAAGAGAAGAGGCAGAGAGGCAGGCCCAAGAGAGAAGAGAAGAAGCAGAAAGACAGGCCCAAGAGAGAAGAGAAGAAGCAGAGAGGAAAGAAAGGGAGGCTGAGAGACTTGCTCAAGAGAAACTAGAAGAAGCAGAGAGACTGGCTCAAGAGAAAAGAGAAGGAGCAGAGAGACTTGCTCAGGAGAGAAGAGAGGCCGCAGAAAGGGAAGAGAAGGACAAGTAGCGTGCCCATGAACTCGAGCTGCTGCAATAACGTGGTCCTTCGCCTCTACCTGCCACCCAGGGGATGAGTGCCTTCAGTCAGGCACTTGCCTGCATGCCAAAATGGATGGAGGCCGAGCCCGAGGTGTGGCTTGACACCGCCGAGACAGTCCTAAAGGCCTGCCCCCTGAGTGCCGCCGAACTCTCCCTGGTGTAGGGCAAGTTCCTTGGAGGGAAGGCCCTCATTGCTTACAAAGCTCTCCCACCGGAGGAGCAAGAAAATTGAGACATCGTCCGCCAGACTATCTCCAAGGCATACGAAATCACCCCCGAATGTTGGAGGAGGTGCTGGTGAGGGCAAGTTAAGGAAGTAAACCAGACCTGGGCAGACTGGGCCTACCAGTCCGAGCGTGCTCATGCCAAATGGTTTGAGTCGTGGGGGTTATGACCCTCAATGAGTCCATTGAACAAATGAAGATAGAGCATTTCCTGCTCTACGCCCCTCCGGCGCTCGCCACACATATCACAGAGAAGGAGCCCCTGACCATAGCAGATTGCTGTAGATAAGCTGATTTCTGGGATACCCATCTCCCCCCGGAAAGCTCCCTGAAGAAGAAGATTCATCCTCCCTCATGCCTCTCAGGTGCCCCTCAGCAGAAGAATGGGCAATCCTCAAAACCCACAGTATGTGGGTACTGTAATAAGATAGGGCATTCCACCAAACAGTGCCGGAATAAGCCCACCAAAAATGCCAAACCCTCTCCCCGCCCCCATCACATAACACGCCTGCACCCTCCCCAGGGGCAGTGCAAAAGGATTATAGCAAAAATTACTGCACCTCCTGCAATGTCTATGGGCATACTGCATCAAGGGTGAAATGCCCTAATAATAACTCAAAACCCGCCTCCGTTGCCTTAGCGGTGACTAATTCCAAGTCCCTGAGCCCTCCTGCAGAAGGTCCCATCTATGTAGCCCTCCCCGGTGTAAGTACCAAGCAGGCCAAATCATGGCATTCGATGACTCAGGCGCCGAGATTTCCCTCATAGGGGAAGACAGAATTCCGTATGGGGCAGTTATAAATAGGCGAAACCTAGTAACGATCGAGGGAGTGAATCGCTACAAAATGGTTCTCCCTACGGTCCAACTGAGGGTTACCAGACCCTGCAAAGCCAGGGCGTTTAATCTAGCTGTAGTGAAACACATTCCAGGAGGCTATGACATCCTCCTGGGCCAGGACTTTACGTCCCCCTCCAAACCACGACAATTCAGGGTCCAAATTCCCCAAATAATCCTCCAGATCCAAGTCCAGTGCCCAGCACTGCCTCAGTGCCAGTGCCGAGGCCTCAGCCAGATCTCCCTTCAGGAGAATCTTGCCAATCAACTCCTCTGCCAGTGCCACTTGGGCGCGCTGAACAGTGCCAATCTCTGTCCATCCAGACAGACGAGACCACTGCCACATCGCTACCAGTGCCAGTGCCAATGTCAGTGCCAGAGCACGCCCCTGATCCCCCTCCAAGGGATCCAACTCCAAACCCCCTCTCTTCACCCAGCCTGGTTCCACTGCCAGTGTCGGTGGTGAGAGAGACGGGTTCTCCTAACCCCAGAGGAGGCTCACCCAAAGGCATAGATTCGCAACCCGGGCCTGAGCTGGTCACCACTGCATACGAATCAACCACGCCCCCTCCGACTGTCTCCTCTCTCTCACCGCCCACCACAGATACCCTCGCAAGTCATGATTCTGCCCCGCCTCGCTGGGCCGATGAACTCTGCGAGCTGCGACAATTAATGTCCGAGCTGGTGAACACAATTCCTGGGTCAGTTGTCGCAGCAGCTGACCCAGATGGCACTCCTTGCCGCCCTTCGGCCTCGGGCCCTTCGATTCCCCGGCCGAGGACAATGGTCTAAGGAGGAGAGGTTCGTGGCGGAATTACCACGGGTGCGGGTGATTTCAGGTAGTCCACAAAGGGCTCCAGTGCCAACTTGGCATGGTGCCACCTCCTCATCTTTCGAAGGTCTAGGCACCTCTCATCCAGAAGAGGATGTCAAGGCCCTCCACTATCTTCTTCCTTTCCTGGAACCTCTATCCCTCATCCTTTCCTGTCGATCTTTCCTTTAAGCTTTTCTTTAATTACCACCACAATAGGCAGTTAAAATATGGGATATCATCCCCTTTAAAATGCATTAATCATTTTGCTTGAAGCAGTAAGAGATACAGAGTGGGAAGTAGCACGCCCTCGCGCCCGTACCTTGGTGCAGGGCACGTGTGTCAGCTCTTCCTGAAGGTGTCACGTCCTTTGGGTTTCCTTTTCCAGCCCTTGGGCTGAGAGATAGTCCTGGCCATCGTCTACTGGCGACGGATGTTAAACTCATACATGAATAATAAATACCTCACTCTGTTATCATTGTCTCTTCTGTGCATGTCATTTACTCTTTTATTTTATTTTTCTTTTATCTAGTTGATTAACGAATTTCAAGTCATAAGACTCTGCCCTTGTGAGTTTTAATGTCACCTTTGTAATCCCAGAGGTGTGTCCTGCCCTTCAGTAAGCGGTCACACCCTTCACTTGTGTCATTCTGTTTAGTTTTCTTTTTATTTTATTTATTTATTATTTTTTTTCTTTTTTGTTGAGAAATCTATTCCTGTCCAGTCCCCTTTCATTTATTTATTTTCCCATTCATACTCTGAGTGAGTATATATTCATAGCCTGCGCCCGAGTTGTGGGCCGTGGAAGTAAAAAATTTAACGTTGTTTAAGTTTAGCGAATAAACCCCGCAAATAATCTCTGCCTTGC
Source organism: Macrobrachium rosenbergii (assembly GCF_040412425.1). Lineage (NCBI taxonomy): Eukaryota > Metazoa > Arthropoda > Malacostraca > Decapoda > Palaemonidae > Macrobrachium > Macrobrachium rosenbergii. The sequence continues at coordinate 39,895,733 of NC_089750.1, read as the reverse complement.
TCGCTCACCCAGCTGTCACATTCCCGGGGCAATCTGTCACCTGTCAAGTTAGAGATTTCTTGAGCTCTTAACTATGCATGGAGTTTGTAGACAATTATTGTCCGTTGATTGAATATATGAATTGAGTGTTGTCATTACAATTTCTAGTAAAGGGGATATCATTTGAAACCAACTCTATATTATCATTTATACCACCTCTTCAAGGCATAACTAACAGCATGCATGTATTTCCTGCATAGTAGTAAGCAGTTCGTTGCTTTACATTTGTGTTTATTTTATTTCCTGTTTTTTATTTTCTATAGATCTTTTTTTTGTGCCTTTGAAGTGTTCTTTGTTTATTTGTCGAGTGCCTTATTACCCTCAGTAAAGTAAAGCTAGTAAAGCATTTGTAGAATCATCATTTATGAAATATTTCAGCAGTAACTACTTTTTCCAAGTAAGGAAACTTTTTGTATTGTATGATCTAAATTGTAGGCTACTCTGCACCTAGAGTAACCTTTCAGTATATCATTTATCAGTATTGCAGCAAAGTTTTGCAAGTAAAGTAAGCTAATATTTGTAGCAAAGCAGAATCTAGAGTAAAGTCGAGCATTTTCTTTGCTCATTTTTGCTGTTATCGACATTCATACCTGATTGAAGGTGAGTATGTCATCTTGCAGGGGGAGCTGTAAAGATTAGCACCAAAATAAGCTAATAAAACACCCTCCTTTCTGCTTTTGCTTGGCCGATAGATATTTGAACCTGTGCAGGGGTAGTGAAAGCTGGTTCAGGGTGGTTCAGGGTTGAAATCCGGACATTCCAGGGGCCATTAAGGCACACTCAGGAGATAATCTTCGCCTATGGCAGTAACTTGCTGGGCTCTCTCTCTTTGGTACAGGACCAGCGACCTGGGGTTAATCCATCGCGCCTCCTACACCCGAGTAGAAGTAATAAAAGGCCACGACACCCTACGATCGCCCTCACACACAGCTTGGACCCGAATGTAGGAGGTCACTAGTTAAGACATCTCTCCACCTCCCCCTTTGCCGCCACGTGGACTGCTGCCCCTTGCTTTGTAACCCAACCATGTGGCCAGTATCCTTTGGAAAAATGGTGAAGTGCAATCCCAGAGTGAGCAGAACTCCAACACTGCAGCCCTTTATCATCACAAGGGTGCCCCTCCATCACTCCGCCGTTCTATGACCCACGAGTACGCCTTTGGTGGGCGGCCTTTGTCTACAACACACATGGACCCCTTGCTGTCACCTTTGGGAAGGACTGGAACGAAGCCCTGATGTCAACATCAGCGTTGGACACTCCTGTGGGATGGTAAAGTACCCTGAAAGAGTTGCTTAGTCACGTTACTCTCTCCCTTGTGCATTCATTAGACTTCTGGGCCCGTGTCTTGGCTGTCCCCTGAATTTCTTGGTTCAATCCCAGCCCACATGTTCACTGCCCCCTTACTCAAGTCCCTAGTCAAGCCTTGAGGTTGTCCTCAGCACCTTCAGCGCACCCTCAAGTAGAAATCATTCTCCAATTCTGGCATTAGACCATAACCTGTGTTCCATATCGTTTCAGAAAGACGATAGTAGTGGAATTCTCCTTGGCCCATGTTCCTGGCACTCACAAGCTTTTCCTTCCCCCCTTGGGAGGACTTTCAACTGCAGCAGCAATTTAACTTTTATTTAATTCATTTTCCTTTGAACTTGTCTGTTATGTAAATATACCTATTTTTGTACCCATGTGTTTCACGCATCTTCCATTTGAGAAAGAGCCTTAAGTTCCTGTTTATCTCCTTTTGATTTCTGTTTTATATGCTCCTGGTTATCTTACAAGGTCACTGTAGAGTAAAGTAATAAAATTGGAGACTTAAAATCTACCTGCAACAGAAAAATATATAAGAATATATATATATATATATATATATATATATATATATATATATATATATATATATATATATATATATATGTATATACATTCAGAAAGCTACAAACGTCCTTTAATATCCAATTCGCTCTACCTCGGAAATAATATATTTTAATATATGTTACAGAGAATTTTTAGTTGATAATAAGTCCACCGTCCGTGAGGTCGAACCAGCGATGGACGAGGAATCAGGACTACAGTGATGCACTAACGCAGTCGGCCACACAAGAGAGGGTTCGACCCACGGAACGACGAACTTATTATCAACTAAAAATTCCCCTTCGGTAACATATATGAAAATATATTATTTCAAAAGTGAATTGGATATTAAAGGACGTTTCTAGCTTTCTGATTGTATATGAATCACGGTGATGTGATAAATAGTCATAATATGGCTACGTGCGACAAACGCACTACACGGTCAACATGGCAGAGGTGGGTGGATATCGTCTCCAAACGCAAAACACCTGAGTTCGACGGGTGAGATGATGGGAGATGTTATTCACTTATACCTCTCTTGTGGCCGACTGTGTTAGTGTGTCACTGTAGTCCTGATTCCTCGTCCGTCGCTGGTTCGACCCCACGGGACGGTGGACTTATTATCAACTAAAAATTCCCCTTCAGTAACATATATGAAAATATATTATTTCCGAGGTAGAGTGAATTGGATATTAAAGGACGTTTGTAGCTTTCTGATTGTATATGAATCACGTTGATGTGATAAATAGTCATAATATGGCTACGTGCGACAAACGCACTACACGGTCAACATGGCAGAGGTGGGTGGATATCGTCTCCAAACGCAAAACACCTGAGTTCGACGGGTGAGATGATGGGAGATGTTATTCACTTATACCTCTCTTGTGGCCGACTGCGTTAGTGTGTCACTGTAGTCCTGATTCCTCGTCCGTCGCTGGTTCGACCCACGGGACGGTGGACTTATTATCAACTAAAAATTCCCTTGGTAACATATATGAAAATATATTATTTCCGAGGTAGAGTGAATTGGATATTAAAGGACGTTTGTAGCTTTCTGATTGTTTATGAATCACGGTGATGTGATAAATAGTATATATATATATATATATATATATATATATATATATATATATATATATATATATATATATATATATATAGAAATCATCAACACACAATCACGTGTGGAACAGAAATAAATTTCTGACTCACGTCGGGATCGAACCCAGGTCTCTCAGGTGGAAAGCAAGGGCGTTACCCACTGGGCCATACAAGTCTAAAAGAAGTCGGAACCTGAGATGACTGCACCCAAGGAATTACCTGGGCAAGCTAACTGCTTGCATACCAGCGAAGTTTTCCCAACTTCCCGACTCAGCAATGACCCAATGGACAACATTTCATTCGAATTATCCTTCCGAGTGAATAAGATAGAAATCATCAACACACAATCACGTGTGGAACAGAAATAAATTTCTGACTCACGTCGGGATCGAACAAGTCTCTCAGGTGGAAAGCAAGGGCGTTACCCACTGGGCCATACAAGTCTAAAAGAAGTCGGAACCTGAGAGCGACTGCAGTAAAAGGAATTACCTGGGCAAGCTAACTGCTTGCATACCAAATAGTTTTCCCAACTTCCCGACTCAGCAATGACCCAATGGACAACATTTCATTCGAATTATCCCTTCAGTGAATAAGATAGAAATCATCAGCACACAATCACGTGTGGAACAGAAATAAATTTCTGACTCACGTCGGGATCGAACCCAGGTCTCTCAGGTGGAAAACAAGGCGTTACCACTGGGCCATACAAGTCTAAAAAGTCGGAACCTGAGAGCGACTATATATATAAAAAGGAATTACCTGGGCAAGCTAACTGCTTGCATACCAGCGAAGTTTTCCCCAACTTCCCGACTCAGCAATGACCCAATGGACAACATTTCATTCAATTATCCTTCCGAGTGAATAAGATAGTAATCATCAACACACAATCACGTGTGGAACAGAAATAAATTTCTGACTCGTCGGGATCGAACCCAGGTCTCTCAGGTGGAAAGCAAGGCGTTACCCACTGGGCCATACAAGTCTAAAAGAAGTCGGAACCTGAGCGACTGCACCAAAAAAGGAATTACCTGGGCAAGCTAACTGCTTGCATACCAGTGATAGTTTCCCCAACTTCCCCGACTCAGCAATGACCCAATGGACAACATTTCATTTGAATTATCCTTCCGAGTGAATAAGATAGAAATCATCAACACACAATCAGGTTCCGACTTCTTTTAGACTTGTATGGCCCAGTGGGTAACGCCCTTACTTTCCACCTGAGAGACCTGGGTTCGATCCCGACGTGAGTCAGAAATTTATTTCTGTTCCACACGTGATTGTGTGTTGATGATTTCTATCTTATTCACTCGGAAGGGATAATTCGAAATGAAATGTTGTCCATTGGGTCATTGCTGAGTCGGGGTTGGGGAAAAGAGGCTGGTATGCAAGCAGTTAAGCTTGCCCAGGTAATTCCTTTAGGTGCAGTCGCTCTCAGGTTCCGACTTCTTTTAGACTTGTATGGCCCAGTGGGTAACGCCCTTGCTTTCCACCTGAGAGACCTGGGTTCGATCCTGACGAGTCAGAAATTTATTTCTGTTCCACACGTGATTGTGTGTTGATGATTTCTATCTTATTCACTTGGAAGGGATAATTCGTAAATGAAATGTTGTCCAAAAGGTCAGAACTGAGTCGGAAGTTGGGAAAACTCGCTGGTATGCAAGCAGTTAGCTTGCCCAGGTAATTCATTAAAATCTCAGGTTCCGAATTTTTAGACTTGTATGGCCCAGTGGGTAACAGAATATGCTTTCCACCTGAAAAATAGACCTGGGTCTGATCCTGAGATTGAGTCAGAAATTTATATATATATATATATATATATATATATATATATATATATATATATATATATATATATATATATATATATATATATATATATATATATATATATATATATATATATATATATATATATATATATATATATATATATAGGTTATTTATTTTAAATTTTATTTTGTAATCTTGACTTTTACTTTAAAAGGATTTGAGATTGCATTTGACCTGTTTAACCTTCCAGAATCCTTAGCAATATATACATACATACATACACACACACACACACACATATATATATATATATATATATATATATATATGTATATATATAAGTTATTTATTTTAAATTTTATATTGTAATCTTGACTTTTACTTGAAAAGGATGCATGACTGCCTTTCACCATTTTAACCTTCCAGAACGATTAGAAATATGTATATATACATATATATATATATATATATATATATATATATATATATATATATATATATAATTTATATATATATATATATATACATATATATATATACATATATTATATATATATATATATATATATATATATATATATATATATATATATATATATATATATATATATATATATATATATGTAAATAAGATAGCCATAAAACACTATTTAAACGTTGAAAACCATATATTTGACTTGTTTCTGTGCCCTGTTCACTGGTAGAATATGGACAGGTGGAAAGTTACAATGGTATATAAACAAAAACATGAAGGTGTGGCCTTAGGTCCGATGTTAAGGAGGTGGCGTTTCCTAAGAATCTTGGAGATTGACCAAATTCCTAGTGGTTTTTGGCCTCCATTAGCTCCCGTTTCGATAGATGGATCTGGCGGTCGCGTTTCTTGGGTCATCTTCTTCAAAAGAGGTGCGAGGATTCAGGTGTCAATGGCGTCCGATTTCCAATGTCCTCCTGACAGGTTCATATTGTTGGTTTGATTGATGATAGCAGATTCCAGCATCTTTCTTTGTACGGACAGCTACTCTTGAAAACCAACTCCGCCCCACTCCAGTTAATGACATGCCCTGTATTTCTAATATGTAGGAAAAATTCCAGAACTCTCCAGGAAGCGTAACGTACTGATCTTTGTGCTCTGTTATTCTTTTTAAGAGCGATCTATAATGTCTCGCCTACATAAATGTCATGATAATTACTACACGGTATCTTGTTAACCCGGTTCTTCGATTTTGTTATTTAAGTATACGTTAACGAGCGAATGATGATGGATTTGGGATAATGGAAAATGAAAGTATTATCAGAACTGAGTTGCTCGGTGGCCTTTTGATGTTTTCATCGTATGGAAAAGATTCCAAAATGCATTAGTTAGCTTAAGAAAAGGGGGATATCATCATCACAAAATCTGACAAAGACGGAAAATAGTTCTGTTAGACAAGGAGACATACATCAATAAAGTTCAATATTTCTAAACGATGCGGAGACCTACGACAAATTAACGAAAGATTACAACAAATATTGCTGCTCAGTTTAACAAGTCATTAGAACAATAGGGGCAATAAAAAAGACATAGAATTACTAGAGACATTCAGGTAATCAACCCCTCTCTCCCCTATTTTTACGGCCTGAAAACACATAAAGATGGGATTCCTTTACGTCCCCATAATATCTAGCAGGGCTCTTTCATGTACAAATTATCAAAATGGCTCTGCAGACTTGTTATCACCCTTTCTAGGAACCTTCTCATCCTCCCACGTCAAACATGCAGAAGATTTCATACAAAAATTTAATAGTTTAAACATCCCCTCAAACAACATCAAACTGCTCAGTCTAGACGTCGATTCATTATTTACTAAAGTCCTGATTGCCGACGTGTTGTTTTTCTTAGAGAGGAAGTTACAACTATATGAAGACCATTTTCCTCTTGGCATAGATAAAACTTTAAAACTTATCAACCTCTGTGTAACTAACAACGTGTTTTCTTTCAATGGTAATTTTACAAACAAAAATTTGGCTGTAGCATGGGAAGTCCCCTATCACCCCTTCTAGCAAACTTGTACATGGAATATTTCGATGAAACAGAACTTTTGTCGTCTATCAAACCCCATAACATGATCTGGCTTAGATACGTAGATGATATCTTTACTTTCTGGGACAATAGCTGGGGACTTTAAGGAATTTTTTAATAGGCTAAATTCGCTAGTTCCGACCATAAAATTTAAAACAGAATGGGAAAAGGACGGAAAACTGCCGTTCCTAGATGTACTGATCATAAGAAAACAGAACAGGTATGCATTTACAGTATATAGAAAACCCACCTTCGCTGTCTCCTACATTCATTTTTAAGCTACCACGACGTCTCCGTAAAAATCATGGTAGGGTGCAACCTATTCTCAGAGGACTTAGGATATGTTCAAATGAGTACCTGGATCAAGAATTTAACACGATCCGCCAACACCTAACGCAACTGCTCTATCCACCACACATTATCGAGAGGGCTATTAATAAAGCAAATAAAATATACTACAGAGGTCCCACTCACAACAGACAAATAGATTTCAACAACAAAATAAAGCTTCCATACGATGAAAACATCCAAAAGGCCACTGAGCAACTCAGTTCTGATAATCCTTTCATTTTCCATTATCCCAAATCCATCGGGAGTTCGCTCGTTAACGTATACTTAAATAACAAAAGGGAAGAAGCCGGAGTTTACAAGATACCGTAGTAGTAATTGTCATGACATTTATGTAGGCGAGACAGGTAGATCGCTCTCGCAAAGAATAACAGAGCACAAAAGATCAGTACGTTACGCTTCGAGAGTTCGGGAATTTTCCTACATATTAGAAATACAGGGCATGTCATTAACTGGAGAGGCGGAGTTGGTTTTCAAGAGTAGCTGTCCGTACAAAAGAAAGATGCTGGAATCTGCTATCATCAATCAAACCAACAATATGAACCTGTCAGGAGGACATTGGAAATCGGACGCCATTGACACCTTAATCCTCGCACCCTTTTGAAGAAGATGACCCAAGAAACGCGACCGCCAGATCCATCGCCAAACGGGAGCTAATGAGGCCAAAAACCACTAGGAATTTGGTCAATCTCCTCCTTCTTAAGAAACGCCACCTCCTTAACATCGGAGGCCCAAGGCCACACCTTCATGTTTTTGTATATATACCATTGTAACTTTCCACCTGTCCATATTCTAATAGTGAACAGGGCACAGAAACAAGTGCCTGAAATATATGGTTTCAATGTTTAAATAGTGTTTTATGGGCCTTCTTATTTTCATATTACACTGTAGTATTATATAAAAGATATTCATATATATATATATATATGTATATATATATATATATATATATATATATATATATATATATATATATATATATATATATATATATATATATATATATATATATATATATATATATATATATATATATATATATATATATATATATATATATATATATATATATATATATATATATATATATATATATATATATATATACATATATAGGCAGGAGAAAGGGTGCAGGAACACATACAGATCCAGCACGTACATTTATTTGTCTACACTTTTCTTGACCCGTGGTCACATTATCGGGACATCATCTACAGTTATAGATTAAAAAGGGGCATTCATCATACATAGTTACAAGTAAACATACACAAAACATAAAAAACTTAATATAGAAAAGCAGTTGAACTAAAACAATCTATTTTAAGTTTTTTATGTTTTGTGTATGTTTACTTTTAACTATGTATGCTTAATGCCCCTTTTTAATTTATAACTGTAGATGATGTCCTGATGATGTGACCACGGGTCAAGAAACGAGTAGACAAATAAATGTACAGTATGTACTGGATTTGTATGTGTTCCTGCGCCCTTCTCCTGCCTACTATAGTGCTCTCCAATGTGTGGATTTTATATATATATATATATATATATATATATATATATATATATATATATATATATATATATATATATATATTTATATATTTATACATATATATATATATATATATATATATACATAATACATACATATATATATATAATCAGTGCTTATAGGTTTGCTGTCCAGAATTCTTGGATGAAGAGCTGTAATTCCAGAGGGAGAGTTTTAGGAGATTAGGATACCCTAAGTATTAGTGGGAACGGGCACACATTGAGGCAGGAAAAAACTATTTTGGGGAGAGGGAAGGGATAGAAAAGGAACATTTGAAAGGGAAGAAAATAATTACAGTCCGGTACGCTTATTCCCCAATTGTATTATGGTTCGGGACCTTCCCTGAAAAAAGCAGGACGCCATATCTTAAAAACTAACCATAGAATCTTCTTGAAAATAATCTCAATATGTTTACCACGCCCAAAACACAGAAGAATTATATTCTTTAACTATCCTAACCTAACCTAGAGGCATGGCAAAAAAAAAAAAAAACCTAGGCGCTCACTCGCCTAGCCGAATCATAATACAGTTGGGGAATATGTGTCCCGGACAACAACACTATTACACCCATCAACAGGAAGCTAGATAATTTAAAATTAATAGGTAGTTACAAAACATCATTAGGAATAAAATAGTTAGAAACAAGAAGTTGGTAGAGAGGAAAGAGGTAAGGTGGGGGGGGGGGGTTATACATGACAGCGTGTCTACACAATGAAGAGCGTTACTTTGGAGAAAAAGGGAAATCATGCAAAGACCGAGGCAAACAACCTTACAAAGCATAAAATACTACAATCAGACGTTGTCAGTCACCAAGCACTGTTGGGAGAAGGACAACAAAATAGACTGGGAAAATATGAATTTTTGTACAGGAACACAAACAAAATGGCCAGACTGATTGTAGAGAATGCCTTCATAACATGTGCAAACAACGTAATGGTGGGCAACACCGGAAACGGATTTGAAGACAGCCTGTCCAGAAAAATGGTATACTCTACAATAAAAAAGAAACACACAAGAAACCACATGAAAAATTTACACCTGGAAAGAACTGCGGGCAGAAGCAGGCCAAGATCATCAGGGCGGGGCCACACAGAGGACGAATGATAATCACAGGAACAGGGCTTCAACCAAATCCCCCACACACATAAATACAGCTGGACTAGTGTCGGGTCACTAGACGGATACTTGAGAATGAGGACTGTTAGTCTTTGAAAGCTTGTTATTTTTATTGAATAAATATATCTCTACTAGATACCATCCAGTTTCACTGAGGTCCTGTTAGTAAATATATATATATATATATATATATATATATATATAAATATATATATATATATATATATATATATATATATATATATATATATATATATATATATATATTAATTTTATCACGTAAACAATTGTTCTGTGCATTAGTAGAATTACTAAGAGGATCTTATTCAATACTTAGGTATCCTAATCTCCTAAAACTCTCCCTCAAGTAATCCAGCTCTTCATCTAAAAATTTGGGACTGCAAATCCTATAAGCCCTAATGGCCAACCCTGTCATCACTCCTATTTTTATTTCTTTCCTATGACTGTTTTCAAGTGGGGCAAAAACCATTATATACAAAAAAATGACGTGACCATGGGTTCGAGTCTTTCACCAACCCTAGGTAATATCATTATGGAATGGTTTGAAACGGGAGAGGTGGGCAAAGTAAATAAAGGGAACTTAAATATCGTAAAATGGGTAAGATACGTGGATGACATCTTGATTATTTACAAGGGAGAAAGAGAAGATCTACACAAGTTCCTAGAAAACATAAATAAACTAAATGAACACATCAAGTTCACAATAGAAGAAGAGAAGGAGGGAGAAATTCCTTCTTGGATGTCCTGGTAAAGAGGGAAGGGGAAATTTTAAAATTCAAGGTATATATGAAGAAGACACATACCAGTTCATGCATACATAGGTTCTCCAGTCATAAGAAAGAAATAAAAATAGGAGTAATGACAGGGTGGGCCATTAGGGCTTATAGGATTTGCAGTCCCGAACTTTTAGACGAAGAGCTGGATTACCTGAGGGAGAGTTTTAGGAGATTAGGATACCCTAAGTATTGGTGGGAGTTGGCACACATCAAGGCAAAGAAAAACTATTTTGGGGAGAGGAAAAGGATAGAAAAGGAACATTTGGTAGGGAAGAAAATAATTACAGTCCAGGACAACAGCTCTATTACACCCATTAACAGGAAGCTAGATAATTTCAAATTGATAGGCATCTATAAAAACACCATTAGGAATAAAATAGTTAGAAACAAAAGGTCGGTAGAGGGGGAAGCGATTGGGGGGGAGGTATATATGGCAGCGTGTCTAGACTGTGAAGATGGGTACTTTGGCGAAACTGGCAAATCATGTAAAGAGCGAAGCAAATAACACCTGCAGAACATAAGGCATTATAATCAGATGTCGGCAGTTGCCAAACACTGTTGGGAAAATGACCATAAAATAGATTGGGAAAATATGAGTTTTCTGTACAGGAACACCAACAAAATGGCCAGACTGGTTGTAGAGAACGCCTTCATAACATGCGCCAACAACACAATGGCAGGGAACACCGGAAATGGCTTTGAAGAAAGCATATCTAGAAAAATCTTAAACTCCACAGTACCAAGGAAATGAAGGAAAAACGCAAGAGAATGCACGGAAAACGAACACCTGGAAGAAGAAGGGGGCAGAGAAAGGCCAAGGTCAAGAGGGGGTGGGGTCACACAGGAGAGAGCCAGGCGATAACAGGATTAAAAGTACCCAGCACACATATAAATACAGCTAGACTATGCGTCTGGTCACTGTACAGATACTTGATAACGTGGACTGTTTGTCCAAGAAAGCTTGTAACTTTTTCTGAATAAATACTCCATCAGATAGCATCCAGTTTGAATGAGGTCCTTTTAGTAATATATATATATATATATATATATATATATATATATATATATATATATATATATATATATATATATATATATATATATATATATATATATATATTATATATATATACATATTAGAAGAATATATATATATATATATATATATATATATATTATATATATATATATATATATATATATATATATATATATATATATATATATATATATATATATATATATATATATATATATATATATGTGTGTGTGTGTGTGTGTGTGTGTGTGATCGGCACCATCTCCGCACTAATAATTTGTAAAATAAGTTTTCATTTTTAAGTATCTTCTGATTGGCTGCTGTAAGTTCTGTGAGACTGGTCTTTGTCATAAAGATCATTGAAGGTTTCTTTTGCTACTAGATCTGTGCATCAACTTTCTAAGTCCTCTTCCCCCTTGTAGATGACATAATGTTTAGGAACTTAATTTTACAGGTAATGCTTCAGTGAATTATCATTCATTAGGAGATAATTTTTGTCCTATTACTAATGTTGCTTGCATTCAATCTTTTGTATGTTGTCTGCTAGTCATGGATTAATAAATTGCAAAATGTCTCCCAGTTTCCTTAACACTACAGATGTCACCTCAGGATAATTCTCTTTGGGTAAATGAATTTGTATACCACATTAGTTCTGATTGTATTCTTTTTTTCAGGGGTGGTGCTGTTCTTCACCTAAGCCGCCATCAGGTTTGGGTGTCAGTATAACTTCAAATCCACATTCTGGTCTGGGTTTAGTAGTCTGGTCTCCTCTGCAGATCATCCTTCAGATGACTTGGGCATCATGCTTATGTGTGGTGCCATAGTTCATTCACTGATGTTCTCATTACATGTTCACATATTATTAAGAATGTCCGTTAGATATTTGTTGTCAAAAAATCTTTCACTCTTCACATCAATTAGCATCAAAACAAGAGGTAATAGAGGCAGAAAATAGCCAGGAATCATGATGCCATTCAGTACTTTACCTGATCAACTTTTGATGAAGCACATGGTCTTGAATAAAAAAGGTACATTATATCACATGTAAACCAGAAAATCTGGTGGAATGATATGAAAGGCTAGCTAAACTATCTGCTGGAGAGAGACAGCTCTCAATTAAGAAGAGAGCCACTTGCAAATCCAAAACACAGCATAAGAGGTTGTGCTGGGTTTCCAGTCTGTACTTATGATGTTATACAAAGATATCGTCTCATGATTTGCTATAGAGAGCCAGTCTGGACCTGGCAAGACTGAGTCTTTTCTCACAAAACTAGCTATATAGTAGAAAGTTACGCACTGTGACTGTGTGTGTGTGTGAGTGTGTGTATGAGTAAAAGGCGAGTGTCATCAAAGGTATACTCACTAATTAATGAATTTGATACTAAAGATGCATTATGATGTAAAAAATCTTTAATACCATTAAGTTAGTGTATTTATATTGAGGTTATTATTCATAAATGAAATCTAATTGGTGTGTTTATGATGAAATTATTAATTTGTAGTTGTCTGGCTAATTTACTTTATCCGAATTTTTATTTCTGTGTGATGTTGGTGAGAAATTATAGGGCAAATTGAGAGCAAAGGTTTGAAATAGGATTATGATTTATTTCTCTTTGGTATGTTTAGTTTCTCATTATTGTGCAACACTGTTGCAATGTCTAACAAGAATTATTATTCTAAAGAATTAAATGATTGCCTTTGTAGAGTTTTAGATCTCCAGGGCTCAATTGGGAGTTCTTCTAATGTTTTATTTAGACAAGGGTACGGAAATCATGTTAGAATCACTCCTTGGATATTAGACCAGTTCCATGCCCAAGGTAATTTCGTTATGTATAGGTTTGTACTCTGAATCTTGTTAAATTTTCAACGTTTTCCTTCATTTTGTTATGAGATGTCACTTAATTTAACTTCGAGTCTTATTTTGTGCAGTCACAGACACGCTGAAATCATTTACCTAAGCTGAATGTATGTAGTATTTTTTTTTTTACATGGAATTGGTTAGTCTCTGGAGTCAAGCTTGGGATTTTGCAATTCTTATGAAGACAAAAGTCAATCCATAAACAGTTGTCTGCACATACAAGGCTTGTTCTTACCTAATCAAAGTTTGATTCCTTAGCTAGGCCGGTGAACAAGTTCTTTTAGGTCTTTTCGTGACAAACCTGAATCGGGATCCTTTAACCTAAGCTAAATCTCTCCACATAACTGCTGCTACCTTTTTCTATGTCTGCCCTCTAATCTAATCCTTTTAGTTTATTTGAAGAAAATGTAACTTAGATTTCTACGTTCCTTCAAACCTGTCTTGGAGCAATCTGCTTTTAAAAGGTGTTTCGTTTTGATGTCACCAATTCTTTACTATATGCAAGTTATTCAAGTTTCATGTTTAGCCTTAATATTCTCTATTTGGCTCATTGCTCTCATGTTTGGTGGCCATTAAAGTTTTTTCACTAATAAGTAGGAATGAGTCAAAGGCAATTCTAATCAACTAACCCTCTAGGTCTTTGATGTGTAATAAGGTGGCTTTTTAGACTTTCTGCTAAAATGGTCACCAGTTCTGCTCAGATTTACTGGGCGGAAATCAGTATCGCTTAGTCTATATGATTTGTTGATCATTTCTTCCTCTTTACCATCAAGCTTAGAGCTGTTGTCCTAGCAATATTTTTATAGATTTAATACCTTCATTCTCTGAAGATGGAGGTACATGCCTATCTCTTTTTCGGCAATAAATCTAATATTCCATTTCCTCCCCTTCCTTGCTTTAATTGGTTGTTTTAGAAAAGATATACTCTATGTTGAATATCTCCTTGTTGTCTAACTTTATATATATATATATATATATATATATATATATATATATATATATATATATATATATGTGTGTGTGTGTGTGTGTGTGTGTGTGTGTGTGTCTGTGCTGTGTGTGTGTGCGAGTGTGTACGTACACGTGTGAGTGTGCACACGCACTTTTGTGTGTGTTGTGAGTTTTTCAAAATTTCCCTGTACTTCATATTCATAGGCCCCTCTATTCTATTCTTGAATATTACTTTCTTTTTCTATGTTACCCTAGCTTTTATATTCTTATTTTAACTCTGCGGAACAGCCACACGTGCCTAGCCAGGGCAATTTACACCCGAGAGACAAAGTTTTGAAGCAGCAACTGAAGAATTAAGCCTCAGAGTGTTTTGCGGACAAATTTAAGTATTTGTCGCCCTTCTACAGAGATACAGTTGCACAAGAAAGTGACAACTAGGATCTGTTTTGATGGCTGAATTGGCGAAAACAAAACTCTTCTAATGATGTGCAAATCATCATTGTTATGGGGCTACCCAGACTGGCTATCCCATAGGCCTCCTCTCGTCTAGGTCAATTGTAGAGCAACATCTAAAAATGAGTATCCAGCAGGAATACCTCTTTCTACATTCAATATAAAAACTTAAGTTCAATATATGAATGTATTTTGACGTACAGTATTCATGAACATTGTCACGCTGAAAACTGGCTTCGTCCATTACAGAAGAAGCCACTAGCTACTTGATAAGACCCGTAGGTGAATATGAATTAATTTGCTTAACAGGAATTCAAAAGTTTTAAAATTATCTTGTCTTTTAATCTGGAGATGTCAGCAGGATACATAACCCCTTTCACTAGTTAAGTTTCTGTTAATGTTAAAAAAAATAAACATTTCACTTTGCTTACGACTGCGATTATAATTTCCATTTCCCTTGAAAATATTTCAATATTTTCTTGATAATTAACTAGGGATAATCATATTTATTTGTTGGCATGAGTCAGGTAATAAATATGATTAGGTCACTGATTTCAGAAGCGTTGATAATCACATGCCCTTTTTCCAATAAGAAAAGACATACATTTTGAAATAAGAATATACAATTTCTCAATCAAAATCCAGAGCTTCAAGACGTAACAGGTTAAGTAAAATCGCCTTGTATCATTGTCTTATAAATACTAATAGTAAAGCCACATATATTGACTTTTTGACGGAATAGCTCATCAAACTCCCCTGTTTTCCAAGCAGCTTTTTCATATGACAAGCGCGTCAGTCACATTGCGTATTTTCATCTTGTACTGGTCAATAAAATACTTACGGGATCATTTCTGCTGAAAATTTTCAGTGAAGTACGATATTCCATCGAAAATATGTGAAGCACATTCTGGTGACAGTTTGACATATAATATCCTAACAACAAACGTGCTATATATGCAACATTCATAAAGAGACGTAAAAAATCAGACATTTATGCCCCTCGCAACATTTTCATAGTTCTGACTTTAAAAAAACCAAACAATCATTTCACATCCATAAATGTATAAAGTTGTGACTAACGTTTTGCTAATCATTGGATTTGGTAAAGAAAATGGATTTAGAATTCACAAAAAAACAGAATTCAAGGGTCATTTCGCAACGCTAGCATTTCCTAATGCGTTGTTTAGTTTTACTAAAAATATACCGAACCTGTGTGTAGATCTTTTCTTATTGCATGAGTCTCACCTCTTGCCAGCATGGATCCAGGGGTCACCTCGCAAGCTTCTCTCGCTTCGTCCCAAGTTAGGGGAAAAGTCGATGGTAGCAGCGAGTATCCCCATCCAACCCAAGGATTTCCCTGACCATCTCCAACCTCATGTATCAATGTTAAGTCTCCTTTGCAACGCACCTGCAAAAAAATAATACAGATGAAGGGGATGATGATATTAAAAATTCTTTATAACATTGTCTGTAGGTACACATCTATTAACATATTGATTAAATAACTATTCCTAGAATTAAATTCACGATTCTTCAAATATTGGTGTGCTCGTGTCTTATTTTAAATATAAATATTGTAAGTCTGACGGTACCGTTAATATATATATATATATATATATATATATATATATATAGTATATATATATATATATATATATATATATATATATATATATATATATATATATATATATATATATATATATATATATATATATAAAAATTAAAAAATTAAACCAACAGGGCCCTCTTAACTTTTCAGTATCTTCACACCTTTTGCATTCGCTTATCGCGCAAAACGAGAGCTCCTAAGGGAGGACTGCGAAGAATGACTGACGTCTGTAGCAGGATTTGAACCCGAATCGAGTAACAGAGCGATGTCAGATTACCTACCTGACCACATCATCTCAGGCTCTGTTGTGACAAAAGTATTCAAATAGATTGAAGGAATAGAGGAGTTTAGAGGACATTTACATTATTCCGTATGTAACTGGAAAAAGTGTACCGTATATCCGTATATCCATATACAGTATATATATATATATATGTATATATATATGTATATATACGTATATATACATACATATACATTCATACATATATATACACACATATATGCGTATATATAAATAAATATGCATGTGTATATATACATAAACTTTATATATATATATATAATATATTATATATATATATATATATATATATATATATATATATAAAACACTACTGTTTTTAGAAAAGAACTTTTACCGGATTGGGCTGAATTTCTATAGCTTATGCTACTTAAATTTAAAATTAATTCTGTTTACACATTATTCCACAGAGCTTTACGGCTTACTTCTAACTGGGACATGTTTCACGAGGAATGTATATTCTTAACAAACTTTTTAAAAACAACTGTTTTCCTACTAATTTTGTTTATTATATATATATATATATATATATATATATATATATATATATATATATATATATATATATATATATATATATATATATATATATATATATATATATATATATATATATATATATATATATATATATATATATATATATATATATATATATATATATATATATATATATATATATATATATATATATATATATATATATTTGGGTATTTTTTGTAAGCAAAAATCTAAAATTATAGTGATATTTAATCATTTATCTTCATTTTGCAACAAACGGGAAGTCTCTAGCACAATATTTCGATTTATAGTGAATTTTTGAAAAAAAATTTTTCCTTCCCTCCGCCCGCGGTAACTCTGCTGAAAATCTCAGAATTTCTTTAGTCACCTTGTCGTAATTTTCGCGTCGTTTTATATTAGGCTTTACATAAAGTTTTATACATGAAAATGTGCGAAATGTCATGTAGAGTACAAAAAAAAAAAAAAAATTAACTCATGGTTGTAGCGTTTGTCAGTTTTGAAATGTTTTCATGTAAATCACGATAAGTGCCAAAATTTAAACCTATGGTCAAATTTGACTCGACAGAAATGGTAAAAAAATGCAATTGTAAGCTAAAAACTTACATTATTGTAACATTAAATCATTTCCCTTCATTTTGCAACAAACGGGAAGTCTCTAGCACAATATTTCGATTTATGGTGAATTTTTTAAAAAACCTTTTCCTTCCCTCCGCGCATGGTAACTCTGCTGAAAATCTCAGAATTTCTTTAGTCACCTTGTCGTAATTTTCGCGCCGTTTTATATTAGGCGTTACATAAAGTGTTATACAAGAAAATGTGTGCAATTTCATGTAGAATACAACAAAAAATAACTCATGATTGTAGCTTTTATCAGTTTTGAAATGTTTTCATATAAATCATGATAAGTGTCAAAATTTAAACCCATGGTCAATTTTGACTCGACAGAAATGGTAAAAAAATGCAATTGTAAGCTAAAAATCTTACATTATAGTAATATAAAATTATTTCCCTTCATTTTGCAACAAACGGGAAGTCTCTAGCACAATATTTCGATTTATGGTGAATTTTTGAAAAAAACCTTTTCCTTCCCTCCTCGCGCGGTAACTCTGCTGAAAATCTCAGAATTTCTTTAGTCACCTTGTCGTAATTTTTCGCGCCGTTTTATATTAGGCGTTACATAAAGAAAATGTGTGCAATTTATACAAAAAAATATGTTGTAGCTTTTATCAATTTCATTTCGACCGAAATGGTTAAAAAATGCAATTGTAAGCTAAAAATCTTACATTCTAGTAACACTCAATTATTTCCCTTCATTTTACAACAAACGGGAAGTCTCTAGCACAATATTTCGATTTATGGTGAATTTTTGAAAAAAACCTTTTTCCTTCCCTCCGCGCGCGGTAACTGCTGAAAATCTCAGAATTTCTTTAGTCACCTTGTCGTAATTTTCGCGTCGTTTTATATTAGGCGTTACATACAGTTTTATACATGAAAATGTGCAATTTTATGTAGAATACAACATTAAATAACTCATGGTTGTAGCTTTTATCAGTTTTGAAATGTTTTCATATAAATTGATAGCAAAATTTAAACCTTTATCAGTTTTTTGAAATGGTCGAAAAATGCAATTGTAAGCTAAAAATATTATATTCTATTAATATAAAATCATTTACCTTAATTTTGCAACAAACGGGAAGTCTCTAGCACAATATTTCGATTTATGGTGAAATTTTGAACAAAACTTTTTCCTTCCCTCCTCGCGCGGTAACTCTGCTGAAAATCTCAGAATTTCTTTAGTCACCTTGCCGTAATTTTCGCGCCGTTTTATATTAGGCGTTACATAAAGTGTTATACATGAAAATGTGCTAAATTTAATGAAGAATACAACAAAAAATAACTCATGGTTGTAGCTTTTATTAGCTTTGAAATGTTTTCATATAAACCACGATAAGTGTCAAAATTTAAACCTACGGTCAAATTTGACTCGACCGAAATGGTCAAAAAATGCAATTGTAAGCTAAAAATCTTAAATTCTAGTAACACTCAATCATTTCCTTAATTTTGCAACAAACGGAAAGTCTCTAGCATAATATTTCGATTTAGGTGAATTTTTGAAAAAACCTTTTTCCTTCCCTCCTCGCACGGTAACTCTGCTGAAAATCTCAGAATTTCTTTAGTCACCTTGTCGTAATTTTCGCACCGCTTTATATCAGGCTTTACATAAAGTGTTATACATGAAAATGTGCTCAATTTCATGTAAAATACAACATAAAATAACTCATGGTTGTAGTGTTCATCAGTTTTGAAATATCTTCATATAAATCACGATAAATAGAAAAAATTCGACCTTCGGTCAACTTTAACTCGACCGAAATGGTCGAAAATGCAATTGTAAGCTAAAACACTTACAGTCTAGTAACTTTCAATCAATTGTCTTAATTTTGCAGCAAACGGGAAGTCTCTAGCACAATATTTTGATTTATGGTGAATTTAAAAAAAAAAATGTTTTTACGTCCGCGCGTTACGAATTCATGCATCATTTTGTGACAATATTTTCTCTGTGTTGCTTTGATCGTTTTACAATTTGTTATATACCAAAATCATCGCAATTTAGTGTAAAATACAACGAAAAAAAACTCTTTAGCTTTAACCGTTTTGCTCACAGCACGATTTGTATACAATTATATATGAAATTTTTTTTGCGCTGTCATATATTCCAAAATTTATATATGATAATGATATTTTTTTCATTTCTGATGGTTGCATACTAAACCTCAAGCAATGAAAAAATAATGAGCCAAAAATGAACTCTTAATCTTAAAAACTAAGCGTGCTGTGATTTTTTGAAAAAAACTTTTTTTCTGCTTCGGCGCTCACTCCCAAACGCCGCCGGCATACGACAGACACTTTTGTAACTAGAAGCTTGGCGTTTAAGGGTTAAATTTTGTGTTGTTTTCAAGCAATAGTACATTTTTTTCAGATTGTGAATTCTATTTATAAATTTTGAATTTAAAAATAAATTTTTGTATTTAATGTTTTTAAAAACAGTGTTTCATTTGTTGACCACCAGTGAATAGGTAAATTGTGTGCATAAGGCATAGTGATAAACATGTTTTGTTCCTTTAGTTTTGCTGAAGTGAATTAAGACCTGTGGAGTGATGCCCTTTTACTCTAGTATATTTCTTGTTTAATTGTTGATACCTCACACTTGTTTTAATAAACTTAGTTTTATTTTTTCACGTGATTAATAAACTTTTTAAGGGATCACTGTTACCTTTAGAGTACTCAGTCGTAATTTTTATTGTTATGAGAGTTCAGGTATCTGGATGAAGTGAGGTAAATTTTTGTATTCTGTGATTAGTTGTGTAATAACCGGATACTTGGTAAGGAAATATCACTCTGGTTTGTGGTTTATACTGGTGGTGTTAGGGATATATTTTGATAGGAGAGTGACCATACAATTATTTTAACTTTGAATTGTGAATTATTTAGTTGAGTAACTTAGAGAAAATGCCACTGTTCAATGTGCAGAAGTTTTTAGCAGCTCCTTCCATCCCAGAGTTATCTGAATCCAACCTGACTAAGGCACAGTGGACTGCTTTAGCGGTGGCATGTGGGGGTAATGTGTCTAGGGTATGATTAAGGCACAAATCAGATGTATTGCAATCCAAGCATTGATGGACTCTGGTAAAATAGATGAAGAGTTAGGAGAGGCACAAGAATTGCTGAATGCAGCTGAGGCAGAATTTTTAAATAAACAAGTGCAAAAGAAAGAGAAAAATGATGCGGAGGTAGAGCTTAGACGTATAGAAGCAGAAGAAAATTTGATTAAGCTGAAGATGCAGGCTGAAAGAGAGAAAAAGCAATCAGAAAAAGAAAGAGAGGAAAGAGAAGAAAGTTTGATTAAGCTGAGAATGCTGGCAGAAAGAGAAAGAAAAGAAAGGGAAGAAGAAAGAGCAGCAGAAGAAGAAAGAAAAAGAGCAAGGGAAGAAAGGGTGGAAAGCAAAAGTGCAAGGAAGCAAGAAGATTAAGAAAGAGAGACGATATTAATAGAAGCTCGCTCCAAGTTACCTGTAACACCTTCTAACCCTACCCAAGGTACTCAAGAGCCTGTACTTGATGCAGTAAGATTGCAGAAATTAATTCCAAAGTTTACTGAAAAAGCTCCAGATGAGTTTTTTGATCACTTTGAAAAAGTGGCTTCAGGTATGGGATGGCCAGAAGATAAATGGTCAGTCTTGATGCAGAATGTTCTCATCGGTGAAGGAATAAGTGCCTATTTAGCCTTATCAGCTGATCAGTGTAGAGTACAAGGTACTCAAACACAGTGTGCTACAAGTTTACCAGATGACCCCTGAATATTATAATGAAAGATTCAGATCTTTGAGAAAGGGTGACAAGATGACTTTCTTGGATTATACCTACAAAGTAAGAAGATGTTTCAAATGATGGTTGGAGGCTGCTAAAGTTAAATCTATGGACGAACTTGAGGAGTTGGTAGTCCTAGAGCAATATCTTAAAGGAATTCCTGAACACATAAGAGCCTATTTAAGAGAGAGAGAAAGGTTAAGGAACTTGACAAAGCTGCTACAGTGAGTGAAGATTATAATATTATAAGTAGAAAAAGGAATTATAATGTCAAGTACCAGAACCCACAATGCACAGATTTTAGGTTTCATCCAAATTTTAGGAACATTCCAAATAGGAATCCTTCTAGTGGCAATGCCAATACAAAGCCAGGTAATACCCCTCAACAATCAAATGTTAAATCTTCATCATCCAGTTTCTCAAGACAAATACAGAAGATTAATGTTGTCTGCTTCAAGTGTGGAAGAGTAGGACACTGCAGTCGAGATTGTTATCAGACACAACAGCAGACCTAGCCAGTTGGTCAAGTGGTTAAAGGCAACCAGGTGAAACAAACTATGAAGAGCAGTGTGGGGAAGACTGAGACAGTTGGGAAAACTGAGACTAAACAAGCTGAGTGTTTAGCAACCAGTAGAGATGTAACCTCAAGCAGTGAGTGGCTGAGCAGTTTGGAGGCTTTTAAGCTACATATCTATGAAGGTACGCTGGCAACTCAAGGAGTGAGTGTGCAGGTACAGTCAGGGAAATGATTCCTTTTACCCCCTGCGTTCACTAGACACGCTAAATGGCAACGCTGCTTTTGTTTATGTAGTAGAAGCTGTTGAAAATATGAATGAATTCTCTGTTCTCAAAGGCAAGCCTTATTGGTGGATAGGGTTTCTCTCCCGGGATCCCGGCCATTTTCTGAGGGTAAACAATCCCGGGATTTTTCTCATTGTCCCGGGATTTTCCGGGACAAACTATTGGAAAATGAAATTGAATGGTCTTCCTTTTAGTAGTAGTGGCTTAGTAGTTTTAGTAGTAGTAGTAGTAGTAGTAATAGTAGCAGCAGTAGTAGTAGTAGTAGTAGTAGTAGTAGTAGTAGTAGTAGTAGTAGTAGTTGCTGTTGATGATTATGTTGTTGTTAGTGATGATGTGACATAATGACGTGTGTGTGTGTGTGTGTAAAAGTTGTTATGAGAGAGAGAGATCTATCCCATTCTCTCTCTCTCTCCTCCTCCCTCCTACTACTACTACTACTACTACTACTACTACTACTACTACTACTACTACTACTACTACTACTACTTCTTTAAAAACTCTTAAATTTATCAGTTTATTCTCTCTCTCTCTCTCTCTCTCTCTCTCTCTCTCTCTCTCTCTCTCTCTTAATAGCAAAATTACTAATTACAAATTTCATAAGGAGTTGTCTAATGGTTAATTACTAAGTTGAAAATCACTACAAATTTCGTAATAAATATTACATAAAAACTATGGACTTAATTTTACTTTTACTGATATAAAATTATGTTTTTCCTTTTGTTATATTATCAGCTGCAAAAAATAATGGTTAATTACCAAGTTAAAAATCATTACAAATTTCGTACTAAATATTACCTACAGACAGTGCCCTTAATTTTACTTTTACTGATATAAAAAAATTATGTTTTTTATTTTGTTACATTATCAACTGCAAAAAAAGACATTCATTTTAGTTTTGTAAAATCAGAAAAAATATATAATTGAATGTACTCAAAATTTGTTTTCATTTCCATTAACATTTCAGTAAGTAGTAATAAAAGAAAATACCAATAAGCATATACCTAATATTATACGGTGTTATACTAAAGTTGTACATATATTTTACGGACAATTAAGGACTGATTCATGAATGAGCCGCCTTAAGTAAAGCACTCGGACTATAAACATCAGCATTTATGAAGAACTCTTTATATTATACTGTACATTCTGAGCTACTTTCATCAATATTATGTATTTACAATTCCATATTATAATTAATTATTAAATGACAAACTGTCTCTCCAACTGAAAAGTCAACAGACAACAAACCCTAAGGCTTTGCGGGGTGAACAGCTGGTTAAGAAAAAATTAAAGAGAGAATGACAGTAAAGTGCACATGAGTGCACTCTCATGCAGATAACTCGAGTAAAAGGGTAATGGAATACCATAGTACAGTGGCTATGGCACTACCCTGTACTTGAAAACAATGGTTATATGGTTAAAAGCCAGAGTAGCATTAACAAAAATGAGTCATAAAGGCAATTCATAAAAAAAATAGACATCCCGGGAAATCCCAGGATCCCGGGATTAGATTAAATTTTATCCCGGGATTAGATTAAATTTTATCCCGGAATCCCGGGACAAAGACATCCTCCCAAAATGAGAAACCCTAGACTGGACCTTTTGATTTCAGAGTCGCTGTTTATTAAAAAGATGAAACCGGAATTGAACAACAACTCGTCTGGTATTCAACTAGCTATCGTGTAATTTCATAGTAGGTGCACAACTGGGTCGTTAAATATTTTACTTTGTGATTCGTAGTTTGTTTACATTTCTCATTACTTTTATATTTTTATGTTTATGTTCATTTTTAGTTTTTCGTTTTTTTTGCTTCTCACCCTTTTAGCTTGTAATTCCTGTTCGTTTTATATATTTGGTTAGTATTTTTGCTGAAGATTTATTATGACAATTCATTTTATTATAATTTCATTGATTCTCATCCTTGTCGGTTTTTCAGCCTGATGATGAGGTTTTATACCTGAGAAAGCTTGTGTAATAAAGAATGTTCTTCCTGGTCTTCACAATATTATTCATCATCAAGTTATATTTATTATATATATATATATATATATATATATATATATATATATATATATATATATATATATATATATATATATATATATAATTTATATACAGTAGATCCTGACCAGTGTCAACTTTATTGCTAACTAAGCCATGTCCATGCATGCGTAGCAGTGGCCAAACGCAACAACTTCAGCTAGTAGCGGCTGGAATTAATTACCGTGTGAATTGGCAAAATACTTCACTGCATTCGGAAGATAAGTTTCTTTTCACATTGCTTGGTACTGATTGCCTAGCAGATAATGACGGAAGATTCTAGATTAAAACTTTACAGGAATGTAGATCATTACATCTGGAAATCTTTTCTAAATGGCACTTGGAGGGTAAATGTATTAGATGCAAATAGGGATTTAAGAAATGGCAACTACTGCACTTCAAGTGACTTGAAGTGTTTGCAGCTTACACAGCATGCCAATTCATACATTTTGCAGATGTGGTCATACACAGTAAGGAATAGTATTCCCATCATTTAGGAAAGGAATAGTGTTGTTCACGGTTATATATTAGAATGATATGTATTCATTTCTATCTTTTATCATCGCGTATCTATTCAAAACAATAAATACCAATTGCCTAACATTCCTCCAAGAAGGGAAAGATTTTGTTTGATTCATGATTACGTTGCTGTATGAATTGACCAAGTTCACAGATGCCGCACGCATAACTTTATACAAAATTCTGCGTTAAGGAATTTGATGTCATTGTAAAAATAATGAGTTGTAATTTATTATGTTATGTTAAAAATGTTCCAAAAACCAATATAAAAAAATGTGTATCACGAGTTGAAGTTAGCCGTACGGGAAAGTGTTTTGCCGCTTTTTTCTTAATATGATGAGGGGATGGAAGGCTAACTCTTGCAGCAATTCACTTAATAATAGGAAAGAAGTAAAAAAACTTAACAGAGTATAGACTAAATATTTCTTATTAAAAAAAAGACGTATATTTTCATAAAATATTAATGAATGAGTTTAGATTAGAACTGAGGGGTTGGTTTAGTTTTTACATATTGGACAATGAAGTTTACTTTCATTATTGTAACACATATCATAAAAAGACATGATTGGCCTAGGCCTATACCAAATTGTCTGTATCAAATGGAAATATTGTTTTAGATTTTTATTGTATGATTTGGACTTATAACAGCCTACAAATAATGTTGAAGGGTCTAACAGTTAAATTAACACCCCTACAATATACATAATTTATTCATATTCTGATCAGAGCATCTGAGATGCTTCCCAGATGAAGTCCCAAAAACTGTCTTGAATCGTTGCATTCGTCCACACCTAGCAGTTCTATAGAACTTTAATCAATTTTCCAACAGTTCATCGTTCTCATATGTACATATTTCCAGAATAAACTGTCCCCACACGCCAACTCCTCAGCGTTTTATGAAAAAAAGATCCTGACAGGTAAAACTTTGATAATGAATAAGCGCTCGAAATAAAAAGATTTTGATTGAATGGTAACGGGTAGCATTGCTTATTTTTAGATATATATAACTAAGTTCATTTTCAATTAAAGGACTCTTTTAGACCAATAGAATTAAACCGTCTTAAATTTGGCAATTTATGGTCGTTTATTTTTCTGAACAGGTTTAAAATGTAATATAACATGGTATCTTATTTTTTAACTTATTAGATGGTCTTTTTCGTTATGTGATAAGTCCATCGGAGTTAATCTTATATTACCCTATATAATGATATCTTATTTAAACTGCAAATGATTGTATATATATTAAACCAGGGAATAACAATGTCATAATTTATAAAATAAATTCTATAAGAGGACAGCAATTTCCATCTTGAAACTTTGGTATTATTCATATATATATATATATATATATATATATATATATATATATATATATATATAATATATATATATATATATATATATATATATATATATATATATATATATATATATATATATATATATATATATATATATATATATATATATATATATATTTCAGAAAATATGGCTGCTACAATTTTAAAGGACACATATATGCATTTCATAGCTTCAATGCTTTAAGATGTGATGAAAGAATTTATGGAGTCAGATGGAAGTAGGTCGAGAGACTCGAGGTAAAATCTTTGTGTTCAGCAAATAGTTTGATTCCTCAGCAATATTGCCAGTCAGGTGATCTTCCGAAGTGTTATGTATATTCGTGAGTACGTGCGTTAATTTGATCTAGATTTGCCAAAATCTGCCCTAAAAGTGAGTTTGATCGTTCATTAACGTGATAGAACTGCAGTTGTCTAGACGTAGCTTTGGAGAGGATCCAGGCTTTGAATCGGCAGATAAGGTAGAGTTTGAAATCTCTGTTTTTATGGGAGGAAATTGAACTTGTGATTTTTACCATGATTTTCTAATCATTATGAACTTTTGAACTGGTGTGGGAGATTTAATATGAATATTCATACCTCTTTTATATTATTGTTTTGTCATGTTACGTTTGCCATATCTTGGCTATGCATTTTACACTTTCCATTATTGTGTTTTGCATTTCATATATTTTTGGGAGTTTTCTATCATGTTTGATTCTTCCGACAGATGTCTGTGGACAGATGTCGGTGGACAGTGTGGACTGTTTTGAATAACATGTGGTAGACTGTTTTTTGACATGACTAATTATTGATTTGGGGAGTATGTGTGAGTTTGGATATTTTCAGGCTATTAGCCATAGTGAGACTTCTTTAATCAGAAGTGTTTTACAGTTCAGAGTTTAGTTATCTAACTCGATAATTCATTTATTATGCATTTTAATCTTTGCTTTGTTTTATTCATTTCTTGTTGGGTTATTTGAATAATAAACCTATTTTTGTAGAAACTATTTGCGTTTCTTTAAATGGTCCATTTAATTGATTTGGTGAGAATGAGTGCGATTCGGGTGGGTGAACTTCGGAAAACGGAAAAAAGATGAGAGAGAGAGAGAGAGGCGATACACGGAGAGAGAGAGAGAGAGAGAGAGAGAGAGAGAGAGAGAGAGAGAGAGAGAGAGAAAAGAGAGATGAAAAATAGATGTGTTATCGTGAGCGAACGTTCATACGCCTCCGTTTCATGAATAAAGATCGTTGGAGCACGTTACGTACACCTTCAAAAAGGTGTTAATTCTGTCCTCGTTACAGTTAAACAGAATGAATGAAATGTTGGCAGCGGTGTCTGAATTAATTTGGCAGCCGTGTTGAATGAAATGGCAGCGGGTGTCTTTTGATTTTAAATGGTGGCAGCATGATTTTAATGTCTTTAATGATGGCGAAAGAGGAGATTGCTAATAGACTAATTGGTAACGTTGATGCCCAAGGCATAGGCGACTTCACCTAAGAGCTAAGGCGACGGGTCAGTGTTGAATGACTGAGTAGGTCGTGATTACGTGGAAATACGTGGGGAACCTTTCCTCTTTTTTCCGTTTCTATTCGAGTACTGGGAGTGGGGAGTTGTGAAATAGATCTGGATGATCTCTAGAGCAATTTTGGGGTTAACAAAATACCCAAATAAGTGTGAATAGTGGCGATTGTGAGTTAATTACGCAAAGTGATGATTCAACTAGAAACGCGCTGGGTGTTTTTTTGCTTAGCCGTCGAGTAGGTGACGTCACAGGTTAGCAAGTTTGTTGAGAGATAGGTACTTCGTTTTCTGTTTCAAAATTGGTAAGTACCCCATTCTCGTAAGTTGCGCAGAACGCCGTTTTCTATTCTTCTTTTAGAGGGGGTAACTTGTGCCTTTCTCTAGTGTTCTTTTTGGTTTTCTTTTTATGTTGTTACGCTCAGGGCGTGTGATTACTCACAAAATGCCGGACGATGCAGCAAGCACATCCCAATCAATTGTGGTGCATAAAGTGACGAACATTTGTGGGAATTACAAATTTTAAAGGGTTAGTTGATGGAAAGCCAACCCAAAATATAGAAACTTTCATTGAGTCAGTGAACAATTATCTGAATTCCAAGAAAATTACGAATGGCGCTGAAGCTTTAACAGAGGCTAAATCATTTCTGGATTTAGATAAAGGAGATATTGGGAAACGAGCACGCAGTTTCGGGTTCAGAAGGTGTAAAACTTGGAATGAACTGCAGAAATTTCTACGAGCTACTTATGGCGGAGTTCAACGTGAATGCGCAGTTCGGAATTTGCGAGAGTTTCTCAAAATAAAGAAGGGCAATGATTCACTAGTCACATACAGTGCGAATTTATTTGATGCAGTAGTTGAGTTAAAGAAATCTATAACAGGTTCTCCATGGGTAACTGGAAATAATATCTCCTTAGATAATTTTGAAAGATTGTTACACTTTGCTTGCCTTTTAACGTCGGTCCCAGATGTAATTGTAGATAGTTTTGATAAGAGAATTGATCAGGATACAGACGAATCCTTTTTGTTTGCACAGATTAACAAAAATCTAGCAAAATGCCCGACACTGGACAGTAGTTTTGTACAGGAGGTGCAAAAGATGTCAGCTGCGGTTTCCAAACCACAGAATAATGATAGTCGCTCGCATTCGGGAAATGATGCAACAGCGAAGACATGTGCACGAGTAGAATCGAAGAAAATTCCAGAGAGATCAGTCACAACGATACGTTGTTTTAATTGTGATAAAATAGGCCATAGTAAATCAAATTGCAGAGTGAGATATTGTTCAGTTTGCAAATCTTCAGATCATGGATGGAGATTTTGCCCAGCCACGAAGAATAGAGATTATTCAGGAAGTCCGGGAGGTTTTTCTAGATATGACAGGAGAATTCCACATGATGCAAGTTCTAGATACACAAAGGAACAGCAGAATTTTCACAAGATAAGTTCGAAAACGGACACAGGATAATGACTAATCAGGTCGTAGAGTCACTAGAACCTAGGCCGATTGTACGTGGATTCTCTAATGGCAATGAAATTCATATTTTCATTGATTCTGGTAGCTCAGTTAACTTAGTAAATGCTGACCTTTTTCACTCGAGGTTTCCAGAGTGCAAATTAGTCCCTTCTAGTGAGACAGTGTGTGATGTACAAGCGAGGAAACTGAATATTTTAGGTTCGTCATTTCTTACGCTTTGTATCGGTGGAAAGACAATAGTAGAATCATTTTTGGTCATAGAAGGATTAGCCTTAGGTGAAATGGTTTTGCTAGGACACCCTTCTTGTATGCGACATAACATCAACATTCTTACGGGAGTTCAGGGGATTACAATAGGGTGAGTCGGGTTGTTTTGTTCCATATATACACAGGAAAAAAACTTGTGAGAAACTTAAGACACAGTCTGAGACATGTGTAACACATTCATTAGAGAGTGAAGATATTCCGCAAAGATCTTTCAAAGGATTTTTGTTGGAAGATGTTGAATTGCAACCGCGAGTTCCTACATTAGTTAAAGTGTCGCTGAAAGAGAAAAAGTTTCCTTCTCAAGTGTGCGTTGTTGAGGAACCGAGAAATTCAAAGACGTTGTGAGTACGGTGTCAGTGAATGAAATTTCAGTCGCAGGCGTGACTTCAGTAGAATTAGTTAGCTATCAAGACTCAGTGAAAAAATATCACAAGGGTACTTATGTAATTGATTTTGAAGAGTTTAATGAAGAGCATAAATTAGTGAGTTTTTGTGGAGACGGGAATATGTTTCCTAACGAGGAGCAACAGTTCCGAAGTCAGGTTCTACATGAACACTTGGCTAAAGTTGATTATCCTGAATATTCAGATAAAGTAGAGAAAGTGTTGAAAGAATATCTAGATATCATTGCTTTGAAGGGAGATAAATTAGGAGTTACAGATGTTTTAGAACATTCAATCCGCCTAGAAAAGGGTACAAATCCCATATATATTCCAGCATATCGAATTCCTTTTAAGATCAGAGAAGAAGTAGAAAAAGAAGTTCAGAAGTGGGAGTCGGAAGGCATTATCAGACCGTCCAATTCTCCGTTTAATTTTCCTTTGCTTGCAGTTCCTAAGAAAGACGGTAGTATCAGAGTTTGTGTAGATTTTCGTAAATTGAATGAAAAACATGCCCAGATAGATATCCGGTAGCTTGTTTGCCTGATTTGTTTGTTGAGATCGGTGGCAAGAATATATATTCATCTATAGATCTTATGCAAGGGTTTTTACAGGTTCCCCTTTGTGAGAGTAGCCGTAAATATACAGCATTTTCGGTACCAAAGGGACATTACGAGTTTAATAGGATGCCTTTTGGATTACAAGGGTCCCCAATAACATTTACTAGACTGGTTAACACAGTACTTCATGGCTTGTTAGGAAAGTCGGTGTTTGTGTACATGGATGACATTCTCATATGCACAGATACAATTGAAGAACATCTAAAGGTGTTAAAAGAAGTCCTCAAGCGATTACGGTTCGCTGGGTTAAAGGTCAAATTGGCCAAATGTGAGTTTCTGAAGAGAAAAATTGTCTATTTAGGACATGTTATCTCTAAAGAGGGAGTTAGAGTGAATGATGAGAAAGTTAAAGCCATTGTGAATTTTCCAGTTCCCAAAACCAGGAAACAGATTCGTTCGTTCCTAGGTATGTCGGGTTTCTTTCGCCGTTTTGTGCGGAATTTTTCTACAATAGCGTCTCCATTGACAGATTTGTTACGAGAAGACGTTAAGTTTGTTTGGGGTGATAGTCAACAATTAGCTTTTGAGAAGCTTAAGAACGCTTTTGGTGAACCCACCAGTTTTGAAGTTTCAGATTTTAGTCAACCGTTCACCTTAGTGACTGACGCGAGTCAGGAAGGTATAGGTGCGTGTTTGATGCAGAAATTTGAAGGAAATTACACCCAATTGCTTTTTATAGCAGAAAGTTCAAAACGCGTGGTAGTAACGAAAGGCTGATGTCAGTTTTGGACAAGGAGGCTTTCGCAGTCGTCTCTAGCCTTGTTCATTTTAAGATGTTGTTGTTGGGAAATAAAGTTGAGATTTTTACAGATCATCAACCGTTGTTAGAGCTTTTAATAAGCCAAATTTGTCGCCCAAGAGAGCACGTTGGTTCCTAACATTGAGAGATTTTGATGCAAACCTCAAATACATTGAAGGTAAGCATAATGTAGTTGCAGATGCATTGAGCAGATATTTTCCGGTCGAGGATGAGGAAATACACACCGAATCCTGTGTGGGAGAAGAGAGTAAATATTTGGTGTCTAATGTCTCTGATATTAGTAGTTCTGAGAGATCGCATGTAGAGGACATACACGTTCCTACAGTGCATACTTCGGGGAGAAATAGTGAGTCGGCAGTCTCGGGAGAGATTGTTATTCGTGATAGTGAGAGTAACGCAGTGTGTTATATTACGGGTGAAAATGTCACTTGGGACATAGGCTTGCTGGAACAAAAGCAAGATGAAGATAAATTGTTGTCAGATGCTAAGGCATTTCTTAAGGGAGTTTCACCGAAGAAAGGGTATAAGTTGCCTTTTCTGGTCTAGAGTTGGAGAATAATTTATTGGTGAGAAAAGTTAAGTATAACTTGCGAAGTACTCGAAGCATGGGTGAGATTACACAAATCATCGTGCCAGAGAGTCTAGTACCACAAGTTCTAGACATTGTACATTGTAAATTTGGTTCTCCTCATTTGGGTGTAGACAAGACGTATGAAAACGTCAGGTCAAAGTTCTTTTGGAAAAATATGTTTTCCGCAGTAGAAGCCTTTGTGAAGAAGTGTGCTATTTGCAATGCGAATAAGCCAGCGACGACAGTGTCGTGTCGTTTGGGTTCATATCCCATACCACATAGGCCGTTTCAGAGAGTGCATATGGATATTCTGGGTAACTTCTCAGAGTCCGCTTATGGTTATAGACATTTATTAGTAGTTGTTGATGAGTTGACTCGCTTTGTCGAGATTTTCCCACTGAAATACAAATCAGCTGAGGAAGTTGCTATAGCGTTCTTTAAGGGGATAATTTGTCGATATGGTGTTCCTGAATGTCTGATCACAGACAATGGTAGGGAGTTTATTAATAAGACTTTAGACGGTCTTGCTAATTTGTTGGGGATAAAGAAAGTATCTATAATCCCGTATAGACCTGAAGCAAATGGGTTGTGTGAGAGGGCGAATCGAAAGTAATCGAAGCTTTGCGCATGACGGTGGGAGGTTCCGATACACATTGGGACAGATCTTTGGATGAAGTGCGATATAGTATCAATACTATGATGAATGACACAATTAAGATATCTCCAGCAGAAGCTTTGTATGGATACAAGTTGAAAGGACCTTTTGATTTGTTACCAGAGTGTGTTCAGGGTGATGTTACGGTCACTTCATTGATAAATACAGCGAGAGAAAGATTTGCACGTATCAGTAAAGAACTTGAACTTAGTTCGCGTGCAATGGTAGAGAAAAGTAACGCGAAATCGAGGGGAGTAGTTTTTTCGATGGGTGATAGAGTGTTTGTTAAAGTGAATTTCGGAATGATCTGAATTATAAATTAAGTCCGAAGTTCCACGGACCTTTTGAGATTGTAGAGATCAAAAGAGGGAATAGATTTGTAGTTAAAGATGTAAATACTGGAGTGACGAAATTGACCCATATTTCGAAGTTAAAGAAAGTTGGGATGTAATGGAACGTTTGTATATAGTTAGAGGGATAAATGGGTCAATGTTTGTATATATATGATATTTTTTTTAAATTTTTTTTTGTCTCTTGTTCATTTTAGATGTTGAAGTTCTTAATCATTTGTTTTCGAATGATTTTGGGAATTGAGACATGGGCTAATTTCATACGAGATTTGACCCGTGTGTTAGTGTGTTGTTGTGTTATGATGTGTTTCATCATCTGACGCAATATGTGTGTTGTTTAGGATATTTTTTTTTGGGAGGTATTTAGTATATCGGACCGAACAAGTCTGATCTTTTTTCGGGTTGGGAGATCGTATTTGAGTGTTTGGATTTTTTTCCAGTTTCTTTGGAACATTTGTATATAGTTAGAGGGATAAATGGGTTGATGTTTGTATATATGGATATTTTTTAATTTTTTTTTAAAATTAAGGGAGCTGTATTGTGAGTAATTGTAGTTGTTATGATCATGGGAGCGATTGCCATTACGTCAATTGTTATTTTGTTGAGAGTTAGTTAGGTGTTGCGAAATGTTTGCTAACCGGAGTAGAACTTTCATGTCTTTTACGAGATATGATACCTTTTAGTGTTTGGATGGATTCTAGAGTATTTTTTTTTTTGGATTGATTTTTTTTTTTTTGAGTGAGTTCCGTAGAGTTATTGTGCTTAATAGTGAGTTGACTGTGATTATTCTGAGATACAAACTTGGAATTAGTTCACATTGTGAGTGTTTGACTTTTGCATTAGTGGTTTTTGTTTGGTTCAGTAACATGAAACCTTTTTGTTATTAGACCTTTTTCGAGTGTTTTTGGGAGACTCAGTAGTGACATGGGATAGATTAGAGACCATGTTCATTTTGGGAGATCAATATCAAGGTTCGGGAGTTGATTATGAGACAGGTTGTGCTTTAGTTAGAGAGAAGTGTGTGTGTGACAGTAGTATTTTCCAGTTGCGAGTTTTGTCTGTGGGTGGTTGTGAATTATCATTAGTTCATAGACAGACTCCGACAGAATGTGACTTTAGACAGTTCCTGCGAGATTACCACATTGAGTCCACCAGTACTCTTCCTGCCGTGTTTTGCAAGGAGTATGCAGTTACAATGATGTGCCAGAGCAACAAGTCGACGACATTCGTTCATCGAGGGTCCGAGCAGTTTGATTCATCCTGCAGAATCCTGTCTACGGAATTTCTCGTACTTAGCCGTGCTGTATTCAACAGTTCGAGAAGATAATTATGCGTCATACGCATAACGAGCATTTGGTAGTGGAGGTACCTACAACCAAGGTGCCAATGACGGTTCCACCGTTGGAAGACATTGACGATTCCGTGATGTTCGAGTATCAGGAATATATTATGCCGACAATTTTAATTGTCTTAATAGCTATTTTACTGATAATTCTTGTTGTGGGAGTAGTAAAGCTTATTCGTGTTTGTAAGATTACATGTAAAGGCTCTAAGAACTCAACCCCAGTGACTTTGGAAGTGCGTCATGAGAGCAGTCCTTAAAGCTGCAGTGCAGTAGACATTGCTGATTGAGCATAGTCCTATTCTGTTATGTTTTATACATATGCTTTTGTTTTAGTTTGCCGTTAAGGAGAGCGAGACGCTCTTATGTGGTGGCCGAGCTCTATTTCAGAAAATATGGCTGCTACAATTTTAAAGGACACATATATGCATTTCATAGCTTCAATGCTTTAAGATGTGATGAAAGAATTTATGGAGTCAGATGGAAGTAGGTCGAGAGACTCGAGGTAAAATCTTTGTGTTCAGCAAATAGTTTGATTCCTCAGCAATATTGCCAGTCAGGTGATCTTCCGAAGTGTTATGTATATTCGTGAGTACGTGCGTTAATTTGATCTAGATTGTGCCAAAATCTGCCCTAAAAGTGAGTTTGATCGTTCATTAACGTGATAGAACTGCAGTTGTCTAGACGTAGCTTTGGAGAGGATCCAGGCTTTGAATCAGCAGATAAGGTAGAGTTTGAAATCTCTGTTTTTATGGGAGAAAATTGAACTTGTGATTTTTACCATGATTTTCTAATCATTATGAACTTTTGAACTGGTGGGGAGATTTAATATGAATATTCATACCTCTTTTATATTATTGTTTTGTCATGTTACGTTTGCCATATCTTGGCTATGCATTTTACACTTTCCATTATTGTGTTTTGCATTTCATATATTTTTGGGAGTTTTCTATCATGTTTGATTCTTCCGACAGATGTCTGTGGACAGATGTCGGTGGACAGTGTGGACTGTTTCGAATAACATGTGGTAGACTGTTTTTTTGACATGACCAATTATTGATTTGGGGAGTATGTGTGAGTTTGGATATTTTCAGGCTATTAGCCATATTGAGACTTCTTTAATAAGAAGTGTTTTACAGTTCAGAGTTTAGTTATCTAACTCGATAATTCATTTATTATGCATTTTAATCTTTGCTTTGTTTTATTCATTTCTTGTTGGGTTATTTGAATAATAAACCTATTTTTTGTAGAAACTATTGCGTTTCTTTAAATGGTCCATTTAATTGATTTGGTGAGAATGAGTGCGATTCTGGTGGGTGAACTGGGATGAGAGAGAGAGAGAGCTCAAGATACACAGAGAGAGAGAGAGAGAGGTGATACAGGAGAGAGAGAGAGAGAGGCGATACACAGAGAGAGAGAGAGAGAGAGAGAGAGAGAGAAAGAGGAGAAAAATAGATGTAAGTGTTGCCGTGAGCGAACGTTCATACGCCTCCGTTTCATGAATAAAGATCGTTGGAGCACGTTACGTACACCTTTCAAAAGGTGTTAATTCTGTCCTGTTACATATAATATATATATATATATATATATATATATATATATATATATATATTTATATATATATATATATATATTTTTATATATCATTTCCAGAATTAAGAAAATGGAGTTGTTTGCCTAAAATATGACTGACCAATATAATTTCAGTAAACCAACTTTTGTTTAGAGCATCATACAGATTTTTTTTTGACATTTTTCCATACAAATGTTATAGTTACGTTTTTTTCCAGGTATGATGTCGTATTTATCATAATTTGTAAGAAGTCATTTGTTAAGAATTATTGTTCAAGTAAAAAAAAAAAGGACTACTTAATCACATTGAATATAGCCAACAGAGAAATGAAGAGACAATCCACCAGCAACTGCTCACCAGTAAAATGAAGGGCTTGATGTTTTGGTTCACGAACACTGTAGGAAATGGTTCAACAATAAACTTAGAATTTCAACAGAATCAGAAAAGAGAGAAAGAAGAAAGACAAGGAGATCAACAAGTTTGTTTGACTGGAAAATTAATTGTTTTTTATGTAATTCAACCTGCAAGGTATATAAAAAGAATCCATCGTTTGGATTGACATCTTGCTTCAAAAATTCAACTTTAATCGAGAAAATCTTGGAAGCTTGCAAATTTAGACTTGAAACTGACGAGCATGATGAATGGGCTTTAGAAGGTGCAGGCTCAGAGCATTTTGATTCATTTTTTTTATGGCTGCAGAACTTCCATATCATAGAAATTGTCGGCTTTTGATTTGAAACGATTCTAAATTCTTACCTGATAAGCAAAAATGTTTTTTAGGTCGGCGAATTAATGAATTATATTGAAGAACAGTTTTAACAAAGCTTGTGAATGGTTAGAAGCTGAAACTTCCATCCACTCAATACCAGAGTTCAGAGAAAAGGTTATATAATTTTCAGATAATGATGAAGTTATGATTCTAGGTATCTAAAAACTATTGAAAGACCATTATAAACAATCCTTTTCTGAACAACCTGTAAAGAGAAACACTAATATATTAAATTATGATATGGCCATTATTTCATTATAAATAAGATTGCAGAGAAATAGAGAGAAAAGATAACATACAAGAGGAAATTTAGAAGGATCAAAAAACTGTTGCAAACTTAATCAGAGCAGAAATTCCAAAAACAGTATGACTTCATTTTTATATTTTATTTACAGAAGAAATAACAAGTCCATGATTCCTGATAGCCTTAGAATTTTTATGGCTGGCTTTACCAAGTCCACACTTAAGCAAGAATGCATAGGACAATGTATTGTCAAGTTAGCTTCTCCTATGATAATACCATTTAATCTTATTTGCCCTAGGTGTTGAGGTAGATCCATTTATGGATCAAAGTGGCTCAATGATGAATTGTTCAATTGTAGATTTTCTGTTTCCTATTGTGAATTTCACGCGTTTCAAGCAAGCTTCTCTTACCTTCACAATCGTTGAATTTTATCATCAAGCAAACATCAATAGAAAACAGCTTCATTACAATTTATTTCAGCGCTTAACAATTCGACCACAATATTATTACTTTAAATGGCCGAGGAAGTTTTTCATGAAAGAATGGGCATCATTTCTTCAAGTCGGGAGTAGTGTTCAGAGTGTAACAAAGGAGATAAGAATTAATTTAATGATAAGTTACTGAAAGGGTAAAGGAATTAATACTCAAGGCAACAGATGTCCATATTAACTGCATTATGATTTCACAGAGCATTAAAAAATTTGACAGCATTTTATTCAAATCTTCTTGGGACTTTTAACCCTTATGTTTTACCTGAAACACTGAATGCAAAAATTTTGTGGCAGGCTAAAGTTTAAATTCAACAAAGATAATTTAGACTTAACTGGTTTTGGTTATATGCAAAACCTGATTCAAGAAGGGAACCAAAAAAAAGGCAACAATAACATTGTTTATGCCCATTATTAATTTGAATCCAAAACAAAAAACACATGTATCTACTTAACTACTCTGCTTTTTGTGATTGATCAGTGTAAAACACTCAAGTTACAACACCATCTATAACGATTTTTTGATCAACCATTGTGGCTTAAGGCAATTTGAAATTGCAAAGAGAAGTCTTGAATATTGTGATACATTTAGAGGTTTCCACACATTGTCTTTTGTTGGATAAAAAAAGCTTTGGCTATTTGATGGGTAGTCTTGCATTGAAAAACTTGT
Source organism: Macrobrachium rosenbergii (assembly GCF_040412425.1). NCBI lineage: Eukaryota > Metazoa > Arthropoda > Malacostraca > Decapoda > Palaemonidae > Macrobrachium > Macrobrachium rosenbergii. Next base: position 39,857,610 of record NC_089750.1, on the reverse strand, counting down.
GCTGCAAAACAGTCTAGGGAAAATACCATTTAGACAAATCCTTCAAGATAAATCCATATCAAGAGCAGTTTTGCACACATTTTAGTTATTGCTTCACAACTATTTACAGCAAATGTTAATGTCAGATGGTTTGATATAGTGTGATGTGGAAAAATGGAATCAACTGTTAACAGAATAAAGATAAAATCAAATAAAATATTGAATAGAATTATAAATTGGTTGCATTTATATTTTTATGCTTTAGGACACTGCACCAGAGGAATTTTTTTATCCGTGTGATAAGATGTAATTACCAAGTTGTCTTCACGCAATCCTTGTGGTACAAATCAATTCATTATTTTAGTTAAATGGAATGCAATGTGTTTCTGCCAGGGCGATTGTTGAGGACTTGGTTCATTCAACAGCTGCGACAAAAATAAAGTCAGTGACTGTGACGATGAAATCAGTAAAGTGTTTAATGAGGAGGATGATGATGTTGAAAACATTTTGGATATTTAACATATTTTTTGTTTCATAACTGAAGACTTACAGATTATTTTTTTTTTCATTTATCATGCATTCTTGTGTCTTTTTGTGTGTGAGCTCAATAGGAAAAATGCCTACTTCAGAACTAGCATAAGTGAAAACCATGTTTGATAAATTCTTAACAACAAAGTAAAGTGTTCCAAAGTAATGAAGTACTAAAAGATATATCTCCCGTTTATTTTTCCTGAGATGGAAAACTATTGACTAATAATTTTATGTAATGCTTTTCCATAGTTTTGTTGTGTAACAAAGGCATACCCACCTATTAATGAATTCCATTATCCTTTATAATTAGATTTAAAATGTTACATTCACACTGTATCTCATGTGAATTCAGTTTAACAGGGGTGACTTTTGGAGCACATTGCAAAAAATGCTCAAGGACTTAGCTACTTGGGGTTTTTTCTGATAAAATATAAGTATTAAAGAATACTTTAAAACCATTTCCAGCTTTATAGTATTTATTTTCAAGGTTATTAATTTAAGCCTGAATTGATTAGCCTAGATGAAATACAGCAGCATTAACTGTCAAAAATTATTTTATAACATTTTGTCCATTTTTGTGCAATTACTGTACCTGTCAGTCAGGTCGGAAGATATTTAGGTAATAACATCACTTCATCCATTCTGGTGATTGGACTGTCTCATTAAACAAACCATTTTCTAATGATGCAAGTTTTAACGGCATTTTGATGAACTGACAGAGGAAATGACAGGTAAAATTGAGGTGTTAAGGGAGGAGGATTTGGAAAAGAATTGAGAAATAGTTTATCAAATGTCATTGAAGATAATAAATAATTTGTATATCATATAAATTATATATATATATAATATATATATATATATATATATATATATTATTTTTTATATATATATATATATATCATATATATATTTTAAAAGTTGTAGATTTATTTTGAGAACTTCAGTAAATAATTAAATACTTGAGTATATATATTTAGGTATTTATATATATATATATATATATATATATATATATATTTATATATATATATATATATTTATATATATATATATATAATATATATTTATATATATATATTTATATATATATATATATATTATTTATATATATTTATATATATATATATATATATATTTGAAAAATGTTGTCTTGAATGGCGGGAATGAACTTATATCCTCCTATAATTTTGAATATTTACTTTTTCCAGATGTTTATAATAATGATAATGATCGTTAAAGTGTCATATTTAGTTTGGCATCAGATCTCAAAAGAACTAATAATTAACTTGATAGCGTAATTTAGAATTGTTAATACAGTTTTAATAGTAACGTAATTTAGAACGAATACCTTTCTTGGTAAAAGTGTAATATGTGAACACGTGTGTGTGTCCAAAGGGCTTGTTTCATTTCAATTGTCATCAGTTGAGATAAGAGGGAAATAACATAATTTGTTTTGGGTTAGCGATGACAGGTTTGCAAAACAAACGCCGATTCGTCCCATACGGCTCAAGACGAGTGATTTCACGTTGTTGCATGTTTGAGTCATATTACGCCACTTGAGAGAAAGAATACGTGTCCTGATCAATTACGTCATGTTTTGTAAGATGCATTCAAAACGTTTTTGCTGGGAACATTAACTTTCCTTCTAGAAGCTTTTCTCCATTGTATCTGCACCCAAAAACGCTTTAATGACGTCACCTCCTGCTTCTAGAACTTTGTATCTCTACCCAAAAATGCTTTAATGACATCATGTAATTGTTTCACGTATTACTGGAATCCTAAAATTTGTTTCATTCTGATTTCTGAGACCAGTCGAGTTGGTTTCTCTCTCTCTCTCATTCCTAATTAGGAAGAGATTACTTTAATGTAATTTTTGTGGTCACTTTTAACATTAACTTTTGAGATCTGAATTTAGCAAAGTTATTTAGTTATTTTATGGCGCCTGGTAAAAAGTGTGTATTGTGTAACGCAGCTGCAGCAAGTGATTTACAGAGGTTTTCACAAGTTGTGTAAGGTAACGTGAAATTTTACTTATTGATACCATTATATGATAAGTTAGGAAATTTTGCCAAATTTGAACAAGTGAAATCATTATTGATAAATCTTATGTGTATTTTGTGTGTTTTACTACTATTTACAATTTCTTTATATTTTCACATTTTTTATGTTTGTGATGTAACATTTATTTACATAGCATTTTAAATATTTCTTGGTAATTTAACATTGCATACTTAATTTAACATTGCATATTTAATTTTTGATATCTCATTGTTAAGATTTTCTTTTTAAATCTTGAGTAATTCTTGATAGTTTAAATTTTGCTTGATTAATTTAAATTTGATAAAATTTTTGTGAATTAGTTTTGTTTCATAATTTAATTCAAGAATTAATTGAGTGTTGTGTTATTTTCAAATAAAGGTAAATTTTTCAGATTGTGAATTCTAATTAATTGTGAATTTTAATTATAAACTTTGAATTGAAAATAAATTTTTGTATTTAACATTTTTAGAAAAACAGTGTTTCATTTATTGACCATCAGTGAATAGGATTGATTGATTGTGTGCATATTCAAAGTGATAAACATGTTTTGTTCTTTTAGTTTTGCTAAAGTGAATTAAGACCAGGGAAACAGTTAGAGTTTTTGATGGATTTGATGTATTTTTACTCTAGAAGATTTCTATGGTTAATTTTTGATACCTCACACATATTCTGATAGACTTAGTTTGATTTTTCAAATATTGAAAAATAAGTTTTCTTAAGGGATCACTGTTACCTTTAGAGTACCAGTCGTAACAATTAATGTTATGAGAGTTCAGGTATCTGGCTGAAGTGAGGTATATTTTTGAATTTTGAGACTAGTTGTGTATATAACTTAATTTACTTGATACTATGATTGATCAATATATTTTATATATAATATATTACATATATATATATATATATATATATATATATATATATATATATATATATATATATATATATATATATATATATATATTTATATTCAATATTATATATATATATATATATATATATATTTATATATATATATAATATATTATATATATAAATATATATATATATATATATATATATATATATATATTTATATATATATATATATATATATATATATCTGATTACAAAACCAGTCGGCAGCAGTGCAACCCACTGATGAATAGCACTTATCATATAATTCCTTGGAGTAAGTTATTCAATGTATAACAGTGAATTTGATATTAAAAAAATTGAGCAGCTTAATATTTTTAGAATATTAAATTTTTAGTTATGGAAATATATATACAGTTTCAATTTATTTATAAATAAATAAATGTATATTTACACATTATATAAATTATATCATTTATGATATATATATATATATATATATATATATATTATATATATATATATGCTATATATATATATATAAAATATATATATATATATTTTTTATATATAAATATTATATTTATAAAATGTTTAATATTTTTCACACTCATATATATATATATAATATTATATATATATATATAAATATTGTATATATATATATATATATATATATATATTATTATTATTTTTACGTACTGGGCCTTGCAATAAAAACTCCGTAAAGTAATGTAACCAGAGAAAAAAGAGCAAATAAAAATTAGGTTTTGGTGAGAATTCTGCTTCTTAACACTTACTTTATTTACACAAGCACATGGTAAATCTGACTAAAATGAAAAGGAACAATAAATCACTGAATTGGAAATGAGTACATTAAGCAATTCCAATGTCTACATAAACGGACGATATACAAGAGAGCTTTAACTTCTAGTTATCAGTACAATTATATTAGGCTTGTAGGTCAGACTTCTCTTGGAAAATCAGGAACACAGGAGAAACATCTATTTGGTAACTAACAATGACACCGCTCCTGGAAGTGAAATAATTCCAGATGAGACTACTAATAAGGTAATGCCTCTTTTAGGACGAGTTAATACACAGGTAAAATGGACTGCATAACTCTTATCACTTCTAACAAAGGAATGGCATTACTTTATGCACTTCTAGCAAGGGGCACACACTGGTACTGATGAATAAACTGTTGCAAAGTCATTGGGTAGGAGGAAACCGTTATTATCTTTTCCAGGTATTTTCCAACCCTTAGGGGGGCAGCAAAATGTTTTTTACAAATCTCCTGTCACCCATATACTGTGGATGTTATATCCTCACTCAAATGAAACATTTTCTGAATTACAAATGAAGGATATCTGGCATAAATTATAATATAAATATATATATTTATATATATATATTTATAAATATTTTATATATAGATACATATATATATATTATATATATATATATATATCATGTTTGTATGTATGTATACATATATGTATGTTTATATTAAATATATTGTTGTATGTATGTATATATATATATTTATATATGAAAAATAAGAATGCCCATAATTACATTTTTACCTTTTATTTAAACCATATATTTAATAATTTGTTTCTTAAAATTTGTTCACTTGTAGAATATGGACAGGTGGAAAGTTACAATGGTATCTATATAAAAAAAACATGAAGGTGTGGCCTTATTTTTCCGATGTGCTTTAGGTGGCGTTTCTGAAGAAGGAGGAGATTGACCAATTCTTAGTGGTTTTTTGGCCTCATTAGCTCCCGTTTGGCGATGGATCTGGAAGTTTTTCCGTCCTTTTCCCATTCTGTTTTAAATTTTTGTTCGGAATGGAAAAGGACGGAAAAACTTGCCGTTCTAGATGTACTGATCATAAAAAACAGAACAGGTATGCATTTACAATATATAGAAAACCCACCTTTCGCTGTCTCCTACATTCATTTTCTTAAGCTATACGACGTTCCGTAAAAATCATGGTAGGGTGCAACCTATTCCTCAGAGGACTTAGGATATGTTCAAATGAGTACCTGGATCAAGAATTTAACACGATCCGCCAACACCTAACGCAACTGCTTTATCCACCAATAACATTATCGAGAGGCTATTAATAAAGCAAATAAAATATACTACAGAGGTCCCATCACAACAGACAAATAGATTTCAACAACAAAATAAAGCTTGTTTTGATGAAAACATCCAAAAGGCCACCGAGCAACTCCAGTTCTGATAATCCTTTCATTTTTCCATTATCCCAAATCCATCGGGAGTTCGCTCGTTAACAAAAATACATTTAAATAACAAAAGGGAAGAAGCCGAGTTTACAAGATACCGTGTAGTAATTGTCATGACATTTATGTAGGCGAGACAGGTAGATCGCTCTCGCAAAGAATAACAGAGCACAAAAGATCAGTACGTTACGCTTCGGAGAGTTCGGGAATTTTCCTACATATTAGAAATACAGGGCATGTCATTAAATTAGTTTGGAGTTGGTTTTCAAGAGTAGCTGTCCGTACAAAAGAAAGATGCTGGAATCTGCTATCATCAATCAAACCAACAATATGAACCTGTAGGAGGACATTGAAATCGGACGCCATTGACATTTTTAATCCTCGTTTTTTGAAGAAGATGACCCAAGAAACCGACCAGATCCATCGCCAAACGGGAGCTAATGAGGCCAAAAACCACTAGGAATTTGGTCAATCTCCTATTTCTTAAGAAACGTTTTCCTTAACATCGGAGGCCTAAGGCCACACCTTAATGTTTTTGCATATAAATAAAACCAGGAAACAAGGTTTCAAGTTTAAATAGTGTTTTAATTTTATTTACACTGTAGTATTACAGGTCATTCGCCCCATTTTCAAGTATTAATTAATTTGCATATAAAACAAAGAGGAGAAAATATTTTATTAGCATTTTGAAGATTAATTTTTCTTAATCTTGGAAAATTGTGGAATATATGGTTCATTAGGTTCCAGTGACGTTCTGGGGATAGAGTGTTTACCTTAGAAAAACTGAATCCAAAAATACATGGTCAATCTTATTTGGTTTCCTTGACACTGTCGGTAAATTCATATTTCTTGTGTTCTTAATTAAATGACACGTAATTTCGATACTCAGTTTGCGAGGCGATTATTGTGGCTGGTCCTAATATGATCAAACATGGCATATTTTGCTGTGTGCATCATTCTGATCGTTTATGGTCAATTTTTCTCTGGTGCAGGCTTTGTTCTATGATTTCCACAAACAATTTATCGCTCTGTGTACTTGGTATCCTGTACATTCCAATACCTTTGGACGTTTCCCTTTTCCATAAACTAGGGATCATCGATCCAGTGCTTAGAAAGCTAAACGTAAAAGAATTTTTTCGGCCTAAAGTTAACCCATCTTCATAGCAGCCATACATGGGATTTTCATTTTATTACGATACGTTTCCTTTGGCCTCCCGTTGGGAACGTGATAGAAAATCTGATACTCTTCATAAGCTGCTTTTTCGGTATCAAGTTACGTGTCCTCATAATCAGGAGACAGATTTATAGGCAAGTGAAATTAAGTTGCATGCAAATTCAGACTGTAATGAAATATCATGGTAACAATTAAAGTAAATGCAGGATATCAAGAAAGCTGGGGTTCTTTGTACTATGAAATTGTAACTTGTGACATTATTAATCAGTAGTGCATCTTGGGAAGGACATCGCTGTCCGTTTCCCATTATACTTCAAATTTAACGCCTGATACAAAGTTATGCAGTCTGGAATAGAAACGTATTGAAATCGCCCTGGATAAGATTCCAGTATGCCAATATGTCATCCACATTCCTCATAATTTCTTCTTTTTCTTTGTGTTTATTCCTCTCTCACGTAGCACACTGAAAAACACTACTCACTATCACAAACTCTAATTCAAAAGCAAATAGACATAGTTTAGAAATCAGTTCAAAATAGGAGCACTAATTATATATAATTCCCATTGGATCTAAGGTAAAGATAATTCGATATTAATTAGTTATGGGTGTCTTAATATCAAACGTATAAAGTGCAATGTGTGAAATTAGAGACAAACTGTTTCATAAACATATGATGGTTAAAAACTTTGCAATCAGCTTGAATACCATTCTACGTGCTTGACCTAAATTTGAAAGGAATAGGCATGGCCGAATAAAGAATAACTCTTATCCCTCTTAAAAGCTACATTAATCCATCTTGACAGCTGAATGCAGTTACTCCCTGTCATTCTAGGTCCGACTGTAAAAGAATTGGCTCGTATCTTGATCGGGGTAGGAGTGTTTGTCGTATATAATTGCATTTGAATTTAAGTTACTCATAAAGTAAAATTAATTCAATATTAACACTTACAGGGCGGGCTAAATATATATTAAGCACACCACAGACCTGGCAAACTTTAAGGTTGGCCAGTTTAAGAAAAAAAACACATCAGTGGAAAGAGGAAGATGTGCAAATGCACATGGTGTAAGGAAAAAAATCCAAAAAATTTTCCGTACCTTCCACGGGAAGTTGAAAGTGGATATTTCCTAGACACTCGTAAAAATATGCTAATTTTACAAAGTCATACATATTTTTTCTAATGATTTATTTTATTTTATTTTGTAAAATTATAATTACAGCCCACACTATATCATAACATAAGAACTAAAATCAGTAAAAAATTTTTATATATTTATTGTAAATATTTACAAGATTTACTGAGATGGGGAATGTCGTTCCTTTTTGTGAGGTATAAATGTTTTTTCTAATATTTCTTTGGTACAATTATAGGTGAACTACTATCATAAAAGATAAGGACTAAAACCAACAGCAATCCCTGGGTAAATTGATGAGCAAGTTAATAAAATGACATCCTGGAGGTACAGAGAATCAGCACATTCCCGTCTAAGAATCTCGAGGCATATTGGTTGATGACTCTCCCGTACTGAGTGACTACAGCTGCCATAAGTCATTTATGACCATCCAAACCGTATGGCGCGCAATATTAATACTCATAAGAGGTAGCCCGGCGCATGCTCAAAACCTGTTATAGTCCTTCATACGATCATTCCTTTCCAGTAGGGGTACTTGGAAGAGTAAAAATGCCATGTGTCAGATTAGTAATAAATTTGTATGTATATATATATATATATATATATATATATATATATATATATATATATATATATATATATATATATATATATATATATATATATATATTAGGTAAATTAGATAGGAAGAATAGAAAGAAAAGAGAGAGAGAGAGAGCAAGAAAAACAGAGAGACAAAGAAGGAGAATAGAGAGAGAGAAAAGAGAGAGAGAACAATAATTAAGCCTGGGTTGTTTTTGCATCGAGAACCTAGAAGTGCTGATTGATGTAAACCACCTTCCACAAACTCAAATCAGTGAGCGAGTATATCGCGCCCAGGGCCATAAAACCGATCGTAAAATCTGGAAACTGTGGCCTCGTGATTTAGTTTACTCAGGATCTCGTCAGAAGCTGACACCAGCCATATCTATAACCCCGCCTTCAATAGAAGGCGTTTTCATGGAAATTCCATGGAATTGGGGGCTAGACAAAGTAATGTACTTCAACACCCTCCGATCAAACATTCTAGGGAGGGATCTTTTACACCCCCTCCTAAGATTATTTCCAATCAAATCCTCTAAGGAGAGATTTGAACAACACCCACCAACGTCCTTCCCATTCAACTGTTTGAGGGGAGGCCTTAAAGATAAATTCTTCCAATAGGGCACTGGAAGGAGGAGGAGTTGCAGATTACAGAGAAAACCCAGGGGTTCCAGAGAAACAAGAGGAGAGCAGAGCAGCTTTCGAGTTCACATCAACCACAGAGAGAGATATATCTCTCCTTGCTTTTGTGCTCCCAAACAGACTGAAATGAACTGTCTAATAAGAGTGATCTCACTATCATAACTGTAACTGTAAATTGTACTTAAGTTTGTAGCTAACTTTTGTCATCAAAGCAAGAAACTACAATCTCGTCTCTATTACGCATTTCTGAGAGATACCAGTACATTAAGACAATTTCCCTTCAAAAATAGCAGATTCGTTAACAGTAGACGACGAGAGAGGCACTGTGGACAACGGTGTCGACACTTAAAAGAATGTTGCAGGTGAGAGGAAATAACAAATTTAGTAGGGCATGACACACACACATATATATATATTTGTATATATATATATATATATATATATATATATATATATATATATATATATATATATATATATATATATATATATATATATATATATATATATATATATATATATATATATATATATATATATATATATATATATATATATATATATATATATATATATATATATATATATATATATATATATATATATATATATATATATATATATATATATATATATATATATATATATATATATATATATATATATATATATATATATATATATATATATATATATATTTTATAAATATTACTGCTGTTTGCCCTCGATGTATTTATGTGTAGGAATATTAGTCAGATTGACCTCGACAGAGAACAGCTCTGTCCTGCAGGTAGGCCAGGCAATTCAAAATAACGATCACAGCAGAGACAGACGGTGTCCTTGCATAGGCAGGAATAGGCTGGGTAGTTCAAAAAACAAAATATGCCTATGGCATTAGGGACCTAAACCTCAGAGAGGGTTTTCACTCAATAATCTCTAGTAATGGTGGCCTTAAGCTATCTTTCCCTTTACCCTACGCATTGGTGATGTCTTTGTCAAGGTCGGAGTGCCTGGAACAGTGTAAAGATGCAGCCTCACCTTGCGGTAACGTGAGCGAGGTCAGAGAGAGACAGGCCATCAACGAGAGAGTACGCCGTGTAGCGTGCCGGAACGGTGTCCTTTGTCCCTTTACACCACTTTTGCTCCTACGTCTATATTAATTAGTGAATTGGGAAGACTGCTAGTATCAAGACTTCCGAGTGTCCGTTGTATGCGCAAACGACTCAACGTTCAAGGTAAGTCCGATTCTTGTTCAAGCTTCGTCGATTGACTAATAACTTTTCTGTATTTCCATTTCCTTTGTTTCATCCTCCAGCCACCACTTACGGGATATGCTATTACGAAGTCTAGATTAAGCCAAATTATTATATTGTCTAGCGTTAGCTGAATTATCCCAGTAAGTCTCGGGGATTTAGGCAAGCAAGTCATTTTTAATACTCTGGTATTCGTTATGCCTAGCGCTCATTGTTTGGGGAGAACTGTTGCGTCTTTGTATTTAATACCATCTTAACAAGTAGAGATTTTTCTGCGTCCGCAGTTGGTGACGTTTATCATAAAGTCTTTATTCCTTGAATATTCTTTGTTAAGGTTAATTACCCTTAACTGGCAACCTTTGGTTAATTGACGTCTGTCTTTGAGGTTAATTCGTGGCTTCAAGTGACAGGTTACGTGCATTCTTGGCATGCAGGACCGTGAAAAAATTACGTAAATTAAACAATAACTGATCAGCCAAGACACCCACGTAACAATATATATATATATATATATATATATATATATATATATATATATATATATATATATATATATATATATATATATATATATATATATATATATATATATATATATATATATATATATATATATATATATATATATATATATAATTACTGTTCAGTAAGGGTACTTGGAAGAGCAAAAATGCCATGTGCCAGATTAGTAATAAATATATATATATATATATATATATATATATATATATATATATATATATATATATATATATATATATATATATATATATATATCTATATATATACTGTATATATTGTACATATAGGCCACATTAGACACTATTGGTGCTAAGCTATCTTGCTGGAGATGGGTTGATTTCGATTTGGAATACAGAATATGAATGTGATATGAAATGTACAGCAGAGTCAAACTTACAGTAACTCTTATTTGTCTTGATGGCTGAGCGTAGTGTATACATAAGTATTACTCATGTTTCAACTCAAAAAAGGATCATGATCGAATCTTGGTCAGGGTAGGAGCACTTATGTATAATTATCTTAAGATGTCAGTTATTCCCAAGGTAAAGTGGCTTGATGGATTATATGTTTTGATTAGTACTTATATATATGTGTGTAAAGATAAAATCGACTGGATTTTATCTTTATTTATATGTTCATCACGTTCCATATTTTCGTGATTCAGTTATACATATATGTGTGTGAATTTTTGTCGCTTATACAGTACATGCGTGACTTTTCTATATTCACAAATATTAAGCCATAAATATCGATTAATATCCAGTATACTATATTTTCGGAATAACTTACAACCGATGTGTTTCGTCATCCTTGACTGTGCTGTACACCTACCCGTTGAATTCAAGTTCTGTACTAAGATCACAACTAGCCAAGTGTTACAAACTGACCAATTATCTATTACAGTGGAGGTGGGTTGATATCGATAATAGGTACGGAACCTGAATTCAACAGACATATGTACCAGAGAGTCGCTATCAATATGAACCTCTTGATAACTCATTGGTGATAGTTACTGTCAATTGTTTCTAAACCACGCAACGGTTTAAATCCTGCTGGTGACGAAACATTATTTTAACTCCCCTTGGATGTAAGCTATTCCTGAGGTATAGTGAACTGATATAAACGATATTTATTGATTAATATTTGCGATATATATATATATATATATATATATATATATATATATATATATATATATATATATATATATATATATATAATATTAAAATGTGTATGAAAATTGTGTAACGCAGTGACCATAGTACACACATCTCTTGTGCTTGGTGATATTTCTCTTTGACCGGTTTGTTCAAAGTGGTTTTTCATGGTAGCACAATGATTTTGATGTTTCATTAAAGGCGAGTAGTTGTGTAAATAATATGTCAAAATAATGAGCTGAAGCTACGGAAAATAGACATGTCTATATATAGGCGAAAAAATATTCACCAAAAAAGTCAGGCATTCATCATCATGGCCTCTAACGCCGTGCAATACAAAGGGCCTCAAAATGATTTATTAGACAAGGATAGATTTTTTTTCATACTATGATGAATTTTTTCCATAGTGGTGTATAGTTTAATGCTATTGATGTCGCCCGTTGTGCATTAAAACGTATGGAAAAAATTAACCAAAATTTTTCTTTTCAATCAAGCACTTGCAGAGTGATATATTTCTGAGATTTTTTTTTATAGAATTAGACTTCACGTCAAGATGGTTGTTTTAGTGTCACTTTAAAGGTATTTTTGTTTTTCAATTTATTGCAGTATGTTGAGGAACCAAAATAATAAAAGTGAAAGATCAAAATGGCGAGTTGAATTTGGTTGAACACGAAGGTTTTTATATACCGGAAATTTTCATCATCTTTATCCCCCTTTTTACTAGCTGTTATTTTCCACCATTTCCTCTTATTTGGTGCTTGCTTCCTCAGCAGTTGTTGTTCAGCTCAATTTCTAAGTTCCCTCACGATCACAGGTTCATAAGTCTTTTGTTGCTGGTGTCTTCTAGTGGCTTCTATTTTGGATTTTCTTAAGCCATTCCTAGGCATACTCTGGGAAATGCAGAGTTTCCGCTAATGACAAGAACAGTGTCTGCCTTCAATTTTCCTTAAAGTTGAGAGGTAATAACCACCACTTTCTCCGATTATATCTCGAAAGAGGCACTGTGCTTCAAGGAACCTCTCTACTCCCGTCGACAGCATGAGTTACATTCTATAATTGACCCAGTCTGACTGGATACTAGGGAGACATATCACTGATGGAAGGTTTACATGCAATATAGCATAGTTTTTAGTCCGTTCAGTAATGAAATGATAAATTCTTAAATCCTTATTTTTGTATAAATATATCTCTCTGTAAGCCATACACGATTTGCATAGGTATTCATTGAATAAACATAAGCATGTTAATTACTGCATGAAAGTTAGCAAGCCATTCAGGAATTTTATTTTGATTTCGATATAAATTGTTAGTTGGCCAGGAGACCTTTGGCAGCCTCTAAGTCAACATATTAAATTATGTTCGGCCGTCTTCTGTCTTTGTCTTAACATCAACTCTGCATGTAGATATCCAAAGTATATTAAGTGACTATTGTGGTATTTTTTGTCTGTTTTCCCCTTTAGATGACGGCTAAAGCAATATTTGCTATAAAGTGAAGTCAATATAATGCTATACAGTGATATCTGTTATTGTGTAATTAAGATATTTTGATGGACTCATACAATAAGTGAATTCTCGTGTAAAGGGCATTGGCAGACAAGTTCACTGGTCTGTCAGGAATGCTTATCTTAGTCACAGTATTTTGAGGCTTCTTAAGTCAAGTCCTTATGGTCTGGTTTTCAACAGAGCGTTTTTTTTTTTTTTGCCAATAAAAGTAAATAACATTCACTGATATTTGCAGAGCATTGCCTTCACATCGTCTTGGAAAAAGTCCTACTTTATTTGGTCTGAACACGCATAACACCCAAAGAGCATCCATATGAGGCGCTTTCAAACGGGAATTTCTTTGAAGTTTCCTTCCCTCCCCTATAAGTGTCCAATATTTTTCTCCTAGTTGTGAGTTGGGGATTATAAGAATGTTCTCTGCTTTTTCAGGTTGGAGCAGCAAAGCTTTCTTCCTGTTATGTGTAGCATGACAAAAAGTTTCTTGCTTTTTTGCAAGTTGGATATACAAAATTTTCTCCCCTATTGTGAGTCAGGAGTTGAGTTTTAATTTCCTTGTCAGGTTAGACCGACAACTTTTCTCCTTTGTTGTTGGTTGAAAGTTTTTCAGCTTTTCCCCTTGACAAAGATTCTATTCTCCCTTAGATAGCGCTGAGCAATAAATTTTTTCTCCCCATTTGCAAGTTGAGAGCATGAATTTTTATCCATTAGGATGTGGTCAACCAACATTAATAATCAGGCAACATGTACAGAATAACGGACAGAAGATATGTTGGAATCGTTATCTACATATTTTTATTTTAATTAAATTTGTGCCATGATTTCTCTTACTTGCTGTGGAATTTTTCTTCAAATCCTACCATTGCTGTTTACATATCTGTGAATTTTCTTGTCACTATGATAAAAATATTTCTCTTTCACGCGAGATTTTTCCACTCTTGTGCTGGAGAACGCTCACTCTTGGTACTCTATGCTCCCTTGCATTGCGTTTTTGGATAGTTACCCTTGAAGACTTCCCATTTTCTTTATTTATTCGCCGTGTACCTAGAATGGAATTTTTTGAAACTCATACTTGTTCATTGCAGTTGAATATTTCCTGTCTCACTATCTGCTTTTCTGTACTATTACTCATTTTAATTTTGTAATTTTCACTTTGATATATTGTAATAAGTTTCTATCATAACTTGGCTCACACATGGTTATTTCGGTTGTTTCCATGAGTATCAACTGTTTTTTTTTTTTTTTGCTCAGTCCAGCAGCTGCCGGATGATTTTCGCCCAGCTTCATCTTCGTAGGAACGAACAGTACTTTTCTCCCTCTCTCTTGATGCCCATACATTCATTTTTGTCTTTTCTCTTTCGTTACCTATAACTTTTTCTAAATTTTCCTCTCTCTCTCTCTCTCTCTCTCTCTCTCTCTCTCTCTCTCTAAATTACGCAAACGTTAATTTTTCTTTTGTTTTGAGTATCTGGTTATGCAATCCGTGCTTATTTCTGCCTTTACATAGAATGTTTCTATTGTTTGAAGTAAATGTGAATAATTGCTCCCTTTGTGGTATAATCAACACCAACAAGGAAAGCGACTAAGAAATCTACATGCAAATATCCCAAGAGAACTAGCCCTTCTAGCTTCTACTGAATGGGAAATATGACCATAACAAGCGAGATAATTTAGCATGATTCAGGCGTATATAAACTTGAACAGCTTAGCAAAAGAATCAAGAATGCTGGCTATTGCTAGATGCTGTTATTGACCAAGATCTACATAATCTCAAAAATGTGATTGAGAATCTCATGAACAGGGCTGAAGTATATTAGCTTCTTATACAACCAGCTAAAAGATGCTGTTAACCTTATAGAGGACTTTCCTTCGTAAGCCCAAACACGCATGGGGCAACTTAAGGATAAAGTCACACACAAAAAAACGATTCAATC
This sequence comes from Macrobrachium rosenbergii, assembly GCF_040412425.1. Lineage (NCBI taxonomy): Eukaryota > Metazoa > Arthropoda > Malacostraca > Decapoda > Palaemonidae > Macrobrachium > Macrobrachium rosenbergii. The sequence goes on along the minus strand of NC_089750.1, from coordinate 39,842,060 downwards.
AGCAAAGTTAACCGCAATAGCACTCGGTTTTGGCAGACTCTGCTTTCTCTGAAGTTGCCAAAGGTAATCATTCTCACTTTTCATGGAAATATCATTGAATGGGTTACTTTTGATGACTTGCCAGGTAGTAATAAAGTATCCGTAACTGCTCGGGTGTTTGAAAGGCACCCCAGAACAATCTTAGCAGACTTCAGCATCATGAAGGAGAACTGTGAAACGGCAATTGGCCAAATAAAGGAGCATTATACTAACCATGTATGATTACAGTCCCACCTACGAAAAATAACTGCTGAGCTTCCCATAACCAAGGGACAATTTGAAAGAATTCAGGCCATTCTGTTTTTCATGGAATTAGCTAGCAAATCAAAGATCTTTTAACCCTAAATTGCTGATGGAATACATAGAAAAGAAAGATTTTTTTAGTCACAGGGATTACTGATGATCTTTAACAATCTTTAAATGACGTGCAATCATACCGTGAAATAAATAAAAAATGAAGCTTCTATTTTGGATTCTTGAAGAAACTGATACAAATGGAAGACTTGCTTTCAAAAGTCAAATTATGCATGGAACCACTGAAAGATACAACCATATAACAAACCCGTGATTTCGGTCGACAAGGTTAACCACAACAGCAGGATGTCTTGCATGGCCTGCCATCTCTGTGGCTGCCGATGGCAGGCATTCTCACTTTCCACGGAACGATCACTGAATAAGATAACGTTCAGTCCAATTCAGAGTCATGATTATGATTTCAAGGGTATATCAAGGGTTATCAAGTATATGCAATTGCTTAACTGTTTGAAAGACACGTCAGAACAATCGCAGGACTTGAAGAAATTCTCATTCTTTCATAGAGGCAGGTTAATCAATATGGAATCGTTCTTCTTCGTCTTAACGTGCTTTTTTCCCATTTTTATGTGGGGTAAGCACGATGCCTTCTTTTGAAGGACTTTCATTTGGCGGTGGGGTAGGCCATATCCTAGATCGGCTGCCCTGCCTGACATCGCTTAGACCCCGGTAACGAATGTGTACATGTATTGTACCAAAGCCCCAGCTCCCTTTCTCCCAGTAGCGAGGAGAACTGGGCGGTTAGGTCGACAGTTCGAGACATGTGAGGTGTCTGTTATGTTTTTAGAAGATGTTGGAGTGGCTTTGTTTATGTGTGTATTAGTCTGTAACACCCATTTGCTTTCAGCAAACCTATCCGTTGATTACATACGTAATCCCGGGGTGTCTACACGGATAGCAAAGTGTCCGCCTTCTCTGACTGGTCGGCTGCAGGGATTGAACCCTCACCACAGACTTCTATGAAGTCTGAGGTTGCTGCTCTACCAACCGAGCCATCGAGGCTCCAATCAATATAGAATCGTTAACCCTGAATAACAGTAGGATATCAGAAGTCGCCATTTGTAGCAGAAAAAAATGATGTCTTTCAAACTACAAAAGTAGAAGACCACAATCCCAAGAATTCCTAATCAGGAAAGTAGCCCAGTATAGAAAAGTATATATATATATACATATATATATATATATATATATATATATATATATATATATATATATATATATATATGTATATATATATATATATATATATATATATATATATATATATATATATATATATATATATATATATATATATATATATATATATATATATATATATATATATATATATATATATATATATATATATATATATATATATATATATATATAGATAAATAGATAGATAGATAGATAGATAGATAGATAGATAGATAGATAGATAGATACACTAGCTGACCAACTCGGCACTGCCCGGGAAAACTCTGAAGGACCCAGCAAAAATTCCTGCACTGCCTCGTACTGACTGTCCCTTTTATCCAGGAATTACTGTGCTGCCTGTCACACTTATCCAGGTATTACTGTGGTGACTGCCCCTTTTATCCAGAAATTACTGTACTAACTGTCCCTTTTATCAAAATATTACTGTGCTGACTTTCTTTTATCCAGGTATAACTCTACTGACTCTCCCATTTATCAAAGTATTGCTGTGCTGACTGTCCATTTTGTCCAGGTATTACTGTGCTGAATGTCCAATTTATCCAGGTATTACTGTGCTGACTGTCCCTTTTATGCAGGTATTACTGTGCTGACTGTCCCTTTTATCCAGACATTACTGTGGTAACTGTCCCTTTTATCCAAGTATTACTGTGGTGACTGTCCCATTTATCCAAATATTACTGTGCCGTCTCTCCCTTTTATCCAGGTATTATTGTACTGACTGTCCCTTTTATCCAGGTATTACTGTGGTGGCTGTTCCATTTATCCAGGTATTACTGTGCTGATCATTCCTTTTATCCAGGTGGTATTACTGTGAAGACTGTCCCATTTATCCAGGTATTACAATGCTGTCTGTCCCTTTTATCCAAGGATTACTGTGCTGACTGTCCATTTTATCCAGGTATTACTGTGGTGACTCTAAACATTGATACAAAATTATTAAAAACAGAAAAGAAAAGCATTTTCAGTAATATATTTCTATGGTATCGAGTACATGAAATGAGATATGACAAACCTGTAGAGTTTATTTACACATGAAATAATATATGATAAACGTGTAGAGTTTATTTACTACTTTGAAACCTGCCCTATTATCTGAGTTAGGTCAAATGATGGCCACGTGCCAAATTTTGTCTAGATTGGTCAAGGAGTTCAGATTTCTAAAGTGCATTAGCATACAAACATAAAAACATACAAACGTTCACTTATATTATATATATATATATATATATATATATATATATATATATATATATATATATATATATATATATATATATATATATATATATATATATATATATATATTGTCAGGTTTTAAGACTGTTTGAAATGGAACAGCCTTGTTTAGTCTGTTTCATTGTTTACCTGCCCTTTTATTGGTATCTGTGGTGAAGCGAGGCGACGTTTGTGGTTTGACTTTTATCACCTTCAATTGGGTTTAGCACAGCAGCAAATCAAGGTCTCGACGGCAGCAGGTGTTGGTTACCTGCTGGCCACTGCAGGTCAAGGATGACAATGCCAGTTGGGTCTTTAGCAACAAGAAGTTTTTGCTTGGAATAGCAGGTTGTCGCTACCTGTTACGATCTGCTGCTTAAGGATGGATGATGGCTAAAACCTTGGTCATCAGTGGAGATTCCTCCATGTCAGCAGTGTGGCTGTTTGTTTCGACGTTCATCTTGTTGATCCATCAGTGGTTTGCGATGTCTTCATCGAGTCCGTCGGATAATTCGTCCTTTTGACAGCTGAAACTGGTGTTATAACTATGTGTGTGAATGCTACGGCATTGTTTATGATTATGTAATTATTGTTTACGCTGCCTTTGTGGCTATAATGGTTATTTTTATATGATGATGTTAAGCAGTTTGACAAATTATTTTGATATCACCGTTTTGTAGTATGTTGAGCAAGAATATGGCTCAGATTATTTTGATGTCACTGTCTTGTAGTACTGAGCAAGTGTATGGCTCAGGTTATTTTGATTTTGATGTCACTATTTGTAGTGTGTTGAGCAAGTGTAGGGCTCAGGATATTTTGATGTCACTTTTTGTAGTGTTGAGCAAGTGTAAGGCTCAGGTTATTTTTGTTATACGATAGTTGACATTAATGTTTTGATTATTTGGGCTGCTGCTGTATTGTTCATTTGTATTATGATTTCTGCTAAACCCTGAACTCACCTGTAAATATGTACAGAACGTAGCATTAATAGACTAGTTTTAAGGTATTTTGGCGGTTTGTTTTGGTCCCTCCTCCTTGATTTCTCATTGACTACCTGGTCACCTCAGTCCCAATCAAATTTTGTATAGAACCTGAGAGAACTGTAATGGACGGTTCATTACAATATATATATATATATATATATATATATATATATATATATATATATATATATATATATATATATATATATATATATATATATATATATATATATATATATATATATATATATATATATATATATATATATATATATATATATATATATATATATATATATATATATATATATATATATATATATATATATATATATATATATATATATATATATATATATATATATATATATATATATATATATATATATATATACATTTTCACATATTTAGAAAATTCGTCTCTCTTCAACCCATTAGCTAGGAATCAAATTTAATGGTGGCTGGAGGAAACTCCACTAGGGGGTGGACCTATGTAGACGTTCTACCCCATATCATCTGATTTTGGGGGGAAAATGCCGACGCCTTAGCCCAGCATTGTATGATTTTGGGGGACAGAAAGCTGTTAGGGACAGAAGGACCAGTCAGGACCGTAATTGGGCTGCTATGCTGACCCTATTAGCCTTAGCTATAAGACCTATTTCCCTTTGACCTTTTGCTGGCTGCTATTGCCTCTTCCAGGTCGACCAATGTACTGGGTCCCAAGGCTTGAAATCGAAGGAGATCATTGCGACTTGACTCGACATTCAGTCAGAGACCGAGAACATATGCAGTTGGTGCTGTCTCTCTTCCTCTTATACTGGCCAGGTGCCGGAACTTCGGCGACTGAAATTTGTCTTTTACAAGCGAGCTCCATGCACAGATGCAATAAGGTACGTCTGAAGTTGCAATGAACGCCAGTATTTTTTCTCTTGTGAATTTCTCTCCATTTTCAGTATTTCCAATTTTCATTCTCCTATAACAAAGCCCCTTTGTTTCTCACAGCCTAGCAAGCACATTTGCCCCTTATGACTTGTTCCAAGCTTAAATTAAATTAGTTCTGTGATAATAATTACAGCATTCCCACCATAGTGTTATCATGTGCTAATTAAATCTAATTGATAATTTCCTCCATCGTGCATAAATAATTTTATGAGAGAAAGTCATTAGATCTGAATGCTAACCTGGAATTCTCTTCCAGAATCCTGTTATCTGGCTCTTCGAGTGGTCTGCCCCTGCTCTTGTGAACCAAATAGCCTTAGACGTTTAACTGCCAACTTGCAATGTGCAAGAGTCTTCTGACTATCAGCAGTCCAATTCCCCCTTTGTGCTCACGTTGCCCTAAACCTTAGAGATATCAACCAGTCTCAACAGCAGTGGTTTTCATTTGCTTGCCAAACTCTTTCAGGGCTGTAGCCCTTTTAGACCCGTTTATTTGTTATGCATTGTCTTGCTTTTATTGCACATTGTATGTGCCTTGCTTGCTGCTTAGTCAGCCATTTCATATTAATTTCCTGATTGCTCGGTTTGTAAATAAATTTAATTTAAAATTAATCGGCTGGTTTGAAAGGCAGCCTTCATTTCCCTGTTTAACTAGATGTGGTATCAAGGTAAGTCATCTTAGTGATTACATTTAGTGCTTATATTCTGAATGCTAGGTGTTGGACCCTAAGCCAAATGACAGTAAAAATCCAGTTTCATTATTCCAACCAGCCTCAGAGTATAACAATATATCTGTGGTACCTCACTATATTGTGATCGGAAACAATGAGTAAAAAGCCACAGTAATGCAAATGATAGCCTGTATTTTTCCAAAATACAAAAATGATAAAACAGGGGAGCTTTTGACCGCTTGCACTATGGTCCTTTTCAGTAAACTGAATAAAAATACTTGGTTATCTTAAAAAAACAAATTGAAAAGAATTTTTGTGACAGTCCAGGAAAACATCGAAAAATCTTTTGGGGTGAATATAGCAGTTATGTAATGGTTATTTCCCTGTATCTGTGAGTCAACCGTTGTGTTCTTAACGGCTGTCACTCGACTGTATGGTGCTCATTAGTGGTGACTGGGTGATTCGTGGGTGGTGAACGACTTTCAGCATCGACGCCTGTTGTTTCTGTGACAACTGCCACTTCGACAATCTGTGCGGGGAGAGGTGAGGGAGACACAGTATCAGGGGCCTCGAGAAACTGCTTGAAATTTAAATTTATGGACTGACAGACTAGCCTGTCTGTATGTCTGTCCTCCTGCATAAAGGCTTTATTGCCATCTAATGTGTTGCAAATATTTATCAAAGCCCCCTCCACTACTCTTCTATGGCCTACTTGACTACTTCTATATATAGTTTTGGCTCCCTCCCAATCCATGACGTGATTATTCTCCCAACAATGTTTAGTAATAGCGCTGTTTTCAGCGAGGTCCCTAACCACTTTTTTATGTTCTTGCAATATAATGTCCTGGCCCCTACCTGTCTCCCCAAAATAAAATAAATTACAGAGCTTGCATTTTATAGAATATACTCCTATGTCTCTCTTGTTGTTCCTATCATTATGTGGCCATCATTCTCACTGAATTTGGATTTGATTGAATTTTCATATGTGAAAGCTATTTTAACATGACCTGTACTATTGATTAACTGGGCTGTTGATTTTAATTTCTCATGATATGGAAGCATTATGAATCTCTTTCTGTGATCAATCTGCTTGAGTGAAGGGTTGTAAAACTTTTTCTTAGCCTTAGACAAAACATCTTCAATATTTTTTAACATTGACAGTGATGAGGGTCTGAGGAGATATCGACAACTTGTGAAGAAATGGGCGCAATTATTCAAGACTAGGAATCAAGTTAAGTTCTTATACAGCTGTCTGCAAGAACAAGTCATTCCAAAATCTTTTGGCCAGATTGGTGAAGTTCCTTCTCAGGTGAACCCTTTCCTGAATACCAAAAATCATTCCTGGCTCAGCGTATTTTTCATGCTAAGTCGGAGGTCCAGACAGCATTCTTTCTAGTACGCGAGGCTCAGCAGGATTTGAGAGGTGTTCTTCAATCAGCAACGTTTGAAGGTGCCATGCATCGAGCAGGTGAGGTTGCACATTTCAGGGGCACCCAACATTTTCATAACCTTCATATAAAATTTGACAGACTGTGCCAGCCTTCTTGTTGGGCAAAAGTAGGTGAGACTAATCACGTCATTGGATAGCACTCATTTAGAGGTACATAATTTAGGTTTGAATTTTAATTAAGGTCCTGAAAAATATTTTCTTATTAAAAGCCTAGCCTCTATCAATAATTTTAAATATCATAACTCACGAGAAAAAGTTGATATTTTGAAGGGGTCGATTCTTGCCTCCAAATTAAGTAAAAGCAGTTTTTGCATTCCTTTGAGAAACAAGAAAGCCTTAGAGGAGTTATCTGAGAATAATTATATCAAAATAATGAAAGCAGACAAAGGTGGCTCCATTATTGTCATGGATAAAATTGATTATATTATGAAAGCATTAAGATTACTAAATGACAGTAATACTTATATTAGGTTGAAGAAAGTGCTTTCTATCAGTGCAGTACTAAATTCATTCAACAAAAAAGTTGAGATATTGCAACTAGAATTTCAAATGAAGAATTATGTAAAGTCATACTCAGCAAGATACTGGACAAACCACCTAACCTTCCTTACTTTTACGGGATCCCTAAAGTACATGAAACTGGATGTCCTTTACGACCCATTGTAGCTACGTGTGGCGTCCCCCAATCCATGTTAGTTGAATGGTTTGCAAGCAACTTGCCCCTTTGGTAGGCACGATATCCTCCACACATATCAGACACAGGGATGATTTCATTCAGAGATTTATGGCGTTGGATGGCTTTTCAGGGAAAAAGTATAGTCTGGATGTCACCTCTTTATTTACCAATGTCCCTCTTGGTTATGTGCTTGAAAAATTACATAATAAGTTTGATAATGACCCCACTGAAGTATTTCTTGACCTCATTAAACTGTGCGTAGAGTCCACTGTTTTCACTTTCAATGGTGATGCGTATGAACAAAGATCTGGAGTAAAAATGGCATCCCCCCCTCTCACCTGTTTTGGCTAATATCTGCATGGAGTTCTTGGAGGAGACTATTCTGAGTTCTTGCCCGTATCAGTTTAAACCTATATTTTGGGTTCGCTATGTGGACAATATTTTCATTCTTTTCTTTCATGATGACGATTTATTCAGTGAACTAGCAGAATTTGTTAACAGTCAGATACAACAAATCAAGTTCACTTATGAAAAGCAATCAGAGCGCAAATTACCTTTTTTGGAGGTCGTAGTTTTTCACAATCCAAGCACAAAGAAGTTTGAATTTTCGGTTTACGAAAAGCCGACTAATGCAGAATTATATGTTAATTTTTATTCCTATCTCAGCATACAGATAAAGAAAAATATCATTGTTAACATGGCTGTCAGGGCTCTTAAAGTTTGTGACCCACAATATTTAGATGATGAAATTGCGATTACAGTCCGTTAGTCCGAAGGCCCGATAGTCCGAAGGTCCGATAGTCGTAGGTCTAAGCCGGCATTCCGAGGCAAGCGCCCCCCACCCCCGCCTGATTAATCCCCCGCATCCATGGCTAATACGGCAAAATTGTAACAGTAAACACCCCTAGGGTACGTTATGTTGGTATTTTTATGGGTGTTTACTGGTTACAATTTTGCCGTATTAGCTATGGAGGGTGGGGGCTGATTACAGTCCGTCGGACTATCGGGCCTTTCTTTCGGACTATCGGACCTTCGGACTATCGGGCCTGCTGACTTTCGGACTATCGGACCTTCGGACTATCGGGCCTTCGGCGGTCACCGAAATGGCCCATATTCGGAATACTTTTAGTAAGTTGAGTTACCCTGCCCATTTTATTGAAGATGCTTTGTCTAAGGCTAAGAAAAAGTTTTACAACCCTTCACTCAAGCAGATTGATTACAGCAAGAGATTCATAATGCTTTCATATCATGAGAAATTAAAATCAACAGCCCAGTTAATCAATAGTACAGGTCATGTTAAAATAGCTTTTACATATGAAAATTCAATCAAATCCAAATTCAATAAGAATAATGGCCACAGAATTGATAGGAACAACAAGAGAGACATAGGAGTATATTCTATAAAATGCAAGCTCTGTAATTTATTTTATTTTGGGGAGACTGGTAGTGGGAAGGACATTAGATTGCAAGAACATAACAAAAACGGTTAGGGACTTCGCTGAAAACAGCACTATTGCTAAATATTATTGGGAGAATAATCACGTCGTGGATTGGGAGGGAGCCAAAACTATATATAGAAGTAGTCAAGTAGGCCATAGAAGAGTAGTGGAGGGGGCTTTGATAAATATTTGCAACACATTAGATGACAATAAAGCCTTTATGCAGGAGGACAGACATATAGACAGGCTAGTCTATATTGTCGAAGTGGCAGTTGTCACAGAAACAACAGGCATCGATGCTGAAAGTCGTTCACCACCCACGAATCGCCCAGTCACCACTAATGAGTACCGTATAATCGAGTGATAGCCATTAAGAAGATCACAACGGTTGGCTCACAGATACGGGGAAACAGCCATTACATAACTGCTACATTCACCCCGAAAGATTGTTCGATGCTTTCCTGCACTGTCACAAAAAAATTCTTTTCAATTTGATTTTTAAGATGAGTATTTTCCTTCAGTTGTCTGAAAAGGACCATTGTGCAAACGGTCAAAAGCTTACCTATTTTATCCTTTTTGTATTTTGGAAAAATACAGTCTATCATTTACATTATTGTGGCTTTTTACTCATAATATATATATGTATATATATATATAATATATATTATTAATGAAAAAGCTATTCTGAACTGAAAATGTTCTATAAACATATGCATTTTAAGGCTTACCTTTTATTGAATGGGCAAGTAAGATGCCGTACAGGATATGAGAGTAGTCAGAAATATGATAAGTGAGCATGTCTGGGTTACAAGTAGGCTATCAAATTCCTGATTCATCTTCAGAGTAAGAAACTGGAGACAATAAAGTCTTACCATTTCAGTAATGTGGAATATTCATATATGATGTTTATTTGTTGCTTTTTTAACAGGTTAATTTCTAGATTACATGGTTGTGAACTCCACTGTTATACAAAAAAGGAAATCGGTGATTAGGCCGATGTGAATAAAATACCTCCAAATCAAATGTATTCTTTAGATACTGAACATAGGGAAAAAATGCTACATCATTGAAACCTCCCTCTCTGTCAGTGGTATTCACTGGACTCCAATAAAGGAAAGGAAAGCAAGCCTAATGGAATCTCTCCTCCACCAAAGATAGACCTGTTAATTAAACACCGATCAAAGATTTAAAACGTATTATCAAAAATCTCTCCTTCATCAAAAGTATTCATCACACACCAGTCAAAGGGGAAAAGCGCACCTATGAAAACCATTTCGTCTCTGTCAGATTAAAAAGAATGGGAACATTAAGGAATATTCACCGTCTTTATTCTTTCCTTTCAAAGGTAGCCTATTCATACAGTAATCGAAAGAGGTAAAAAAGATTACATTATTCAAAGTGCAGCATCCTCCCTACCTGCATTCATTTCCCATCATGACTACTGCAACTATCACTCATTCAGCATAGGCGTAGGCCTAACCCTGACTCCTGATTCAACAATTCCGTGACGAGGCTGCAGTAGAGAGTGCTCTAGAAGTCAATGATCACAACTAATAGTCTAGGAATTTTAGGCAAAAAAACATCAATCGACCTAACAAATTTGCAGGAACATGAAAATTGGTCTGTGGTTTCTTTAGGCCACGCTGACGAACATACTAAAAGTCCTCATCGATACAGGCTGTGCTACGGCGGCCATCTTGGAAAATGGCGGACGAAATTCTGTTTTTCTGCAATAACTAGTAAACCGTTGCAGATACAAATTTTTTAGGAGTTAAAAATTGTTCCTTTTCAAAAAAATAGGAAAGATTGGTAGAAGCAATTTTTTTTTTTTGGTAGAATTGAAAATAATAGAGATATGTTCAATTAAAGAACTTACATTTTCAATTATAACATATTTACGTACTTGAATCAAGCAGTTTGATGTTTATGATAAATGCATTATGCTGTAAAAGGCGATATATCGACTCAGGAAATGAGCAAATTGATTAATAATAATAATAATAATAATAATAATAATAATAATAATAATAATAATAATAATAATAATTAATAATAATAATAATAATAATAATAATAATAATAATAATAATAATAATAATAATAATAATAATTATATTATTATTATTATTATTATTATAATAATAATAATAATAATAATAATAATAATAATATTATTATTATTATTATTATTATTATTATTATTATTATTATTATTATTATTATTATTATTATTATTATTATACTATTTTACAACTGAATATTATATCGACAGACAGGCGATAAAATAAGTAAGCTTGTTTTCTTTTAATTTCAGATGTTCAATGGGCTTTGAAATAACAATTCAAAATTATGGCTTCAATATTTTCAACAAGTTTTGCTTATCTTGCATTTTATTAGAGCAGAAAGAACTGGTAATTGGTAATTACATATTGCAGTAGTAAAAAAGAAGATGCCCTATTTTCACAGTGCCGGACATTTACACTTTCTAAATGTGCTCATCTTTATTTACATTAAAATTTTGATGGAGGATTTACATAATAAAATGTCAGCTGTAGATTTTCAGAGATTTACGAGAGATGGTTACTTTGCAATTAGGAGTAGTGGCAGATTCTGGTTAGGATTTTCAAATGATATGTGTATTGAGCAGATTTTGATGCGCAACTTGAAAGCAATTGGTGGACTTACTTGTGGTCGGGGAATAAGAGATTCAACCCTTAGACAGAGGTGGGTGTCATCGGCTGCAATTGGTTTTGAGATTTCTGAGGCTTTATCAATGTTTACTGGGGTCAATGTAAAAAAATGTTCCGCTGAACACAATCTAGAAAATCTCGAATATCAAGAGATAAAGACGATCTTAGCAAGTTTATCAACTACCTAAAAGAACATAGTCCATTTTGTCAATTATCAGGACAGTTAGTTAACATCTCAAATGGGCTGGTAGCAGACCAAACAATATCATGCGATATAGCACTGGGAATAGGAAAAGAAACCACCAATTCACTTTCAGGAAGTAACTTTTCTGATGTTAACCTGTAGCGAAAGAGGAAAGTTGTTCCTCTGTCTGAACTAACATCAGGCACAATAAAGATGCACGATAAAAATATGATGTTGAGCTTCCAACAAGAACTCTTATACAGAATGTTATGCCTGGATGTTAGTAAAACGGAAATAAAAGAGTACTTCGAGTATGAGCAAGCAAGTGTACCTCCATCATATTTGGTTCCTCACAGTTAACGAAAGGAACAAAGCTTTCCTTTTTGAATGCCTTTGCTCCCAGAAAGAGACTTTATTTTTACCTTCTAACCTGTATTATGTTCTAGATGGTGGCAATATGCTTCACTCTGTTCCTTGGCCAAAACCAGCAACATTTGGTTAGATACTGGATTTGTATGTAAGCTATGTTGACAGCCATTATGGAAAACGCTGCAATGTAGTTTTTGATGGGTATCCAGAGAGAGAGAGAGACACTACTAAACAGCTGAGAAAGAGCGCCGAACAGCAAAGGGAACTTCAAGAAATTACACCAGCTACTATTCCACGATCAGATTTTCTAGCAAACCGAAGAAATAAACGCACTCTAATTGATGCTGTTATGCTTAAAAAGAAAAACAAGGGTTATTCAGTTCTACAGGCTGAAAGTGATGCAGATACTGTTATTATCAAAGTTGCTCTTGATCACGCTGAAAATAAATGTCCAGCTGTTGTTGTTGGGCAAGATACTGATTTGCTTGTGCTTTTAACTGCTTTAGCTAATAAAGATCTTGACATCTGGTATCTTAAACCAGGAAAGTCAGGTAACACTCACAAATTGTACAACATGCAGACAGAAAACATACATGGGTGAAAGCTGTGATATTTTGCTTTTTGTTTATGCCATGACTGAGCCTCACACGACATCTGCACATTGTACAAAAAAGGTAAAATTAGAGCACTTAGGCTTCTGCAAAATAATCAGGTTTTGCGAGAACAAATGAAAATATTTAATCAGTAGGATGCCAGCAGGGATGCTATAAAATATGCTAGTGAAAAGATCATTCTTAAATGGTATGGGTCTAAATCAAAGTCATTAAATGAGTTCAGATATTTCATGTATAATAGAATTATTGCAAAGAAGAAATTAAATACATCTTTTCAACTGGCCTCTTTATCCCAAACCAGCTCAGCTGCAGAACAACACTCCTACAGAGTGTATTTGCAAGTACAGGAATGGCTTGCAAACTGCCTGGATCCAACAAAATGGGGTTGGTCAATGATAGGAAAATCACTGAAACCTGTCTGCCCCCACTACCAAAGAAGCGGTTCCTTTGAAACTCCTGAACCTGGTTTCGTGCAATTATAAGGTTTCATGCAACAATAGGTGCAAATTTGCACAATTCGGTATGCACTGCTCAGCGATATGTGAAGAATGCCGCGGAACTAATTGTGAAAACTCAGTTGAAATAATTTTAGAAGAACCAGAGTACTGAGCTGGAAAACTGTGAAATAACATTGCTTGAAAATGTGTATAGTACTTTTGATATTCATAGGATAATTTATTATTAAAAACTGTTTGTTGCCAACTGTGATGTGATGTAAGAGTAAGGTACTATATTTCTAGAAAATTAGAAAAATATGTCATTTCAGTATTCCATAAAAAGGAACAGAATATGAATGTATTGATTCTACTTTTGCAGATGAACATTATCATTATTATTTTTTCAGTATTATCAAAATATTCACTAATCTCTTAAAGAGATGCATTAGTTAATATTCACTGTATATTGTGATTTGAAACTTGGTATTGCATAAACCAAAATGAATTGAAAAGTTTGATTTCATTCAAATTGGATATTGCCTATTATTATTTTGATATACTATCAGAAATTTCTATAAACACTGAAATAATGACTGCAAATATTTCATGAAGTTGATAATTTCACATATATGTATATTAGTTTCTAAACAGTTATTAATGTTTCCTGTATAACCTGGTAATGCTTATTGTTTTGTGATCAAGCATATGGGAGAAATAAAGCTTCCACCGTTACTTTTTTATTTTTTATGAGAAATATTTCGTAATTCTTGTATATTTTCTATAACTAACGGTTTAGAAGATAAAGACGAAAATAGGAAAATCGGCCGCCATTTTCCAATATAGCGGCTAGAGCACAGCTTCAGTATATAAGGACTTCAAATATTTTATAATCAGTATGGGTCAATTTACAACTGTGCCAAGTTTGAAATTCCTGCAAATTAGTTAGGTAGATTTTCCTAAAATTCCTCGACTATAAATGTTGCCAAGCAACATTTACACTACTTTCTTGATATGTAAAGCTAATCATTAAAATGAGATTACATGAAGTCAGTTCACAGGTGGTTTACTGGCTGAAGGAGCAATTCAGTTGCCTAATGAGCTTGATCAACCCTTCCCCCATATCCCTGACTACTCTGACGTCCCATGCACCGTCTTGCTTGGCTGAGAGTAGCTTTAGGATATTTTAAAAATTCACCCCAACAACAAACGAAACCTTAAAATGCATATATTTATAGAACATTTTCTGCTCAGAATTACTTTTTCTTTCATTTCCCAGAATATTTGCCTAAACTCGTGTTCCACCTATATCCCTATATATATATATATATATATATATATATATATATATATATATATATATATATATATATATATATATATATATTATAAGTTTAAATCATGAAAAATAAAAAATATGATGATTATACAAAGTTTAAATCATAAAAATTAAAAATGTGATGATTATATATATAAAGTTACACAGACATATATAATATATATATATATATATATATATATATATATATATATAATATATATATATATATATATATATATATATATATATATATATATATATATATATATGTATATAGATACATTTATTTATTTGTATATATTTCATGATATTGCCTTGTAAAATGTATATCTTTCCATGATTTTGATATATTTTCTGTCCTAGTGATCATGTGTTCTGCGTAATGGTAATAATTGTTGAAATATTGTGTATAGTGTAGCATCAGATCTCAAAAGACTTAGTGATTTAGATAACTTAGCAGCCTGATTTAGAATTAATATGTTTTAATGATAACATAGTATGTGATTGCGCATTTTGTGTCCCAGCAACACGTACAAGGATCCTGTTTTACCCAGCAGCTACAGACCAGTAGCTCTCACCAGTTGTGTTTGTAAGCTGATGGAAAAGATGATCAACACCAGACTTGTATGGCACTTAGAAACAAAAAATTCCTTTCTCCATTCCAGTTTGGCTTCAGGAAAACTAGATCTACTTTAGATCCCTTGCTGAGGCTCTCAAACCAAATACATCAAGGTTTTGCTAAAACAGAGCCAAGCAATAGGAGTTTTCTTTGATTTGGAAAAGGCATATGACACCACACGGCATTATGGTATTATAAAAAAAAAGTTGCATAAGATGGACATTAAAGGAAAGATGATCAGATATTTAAATTTGTTTTTATCAGAAAGATATATAAAGGTAATAGTTGGGAATAATGCATCACGACCTTTCTTACAAGAAGAAGGAGTTCCCCAGGGTAGTGTCCTTAGTGTTACCCTCTTTGCTATTGCCATTAATGGAGTATTAGAAAACATATCATCATCAGTAAAGGGCTCTTTATTTGTAGATAATTTGGCTCTGTACCGCACAGGATATGATACAGCCTCTACTAGCAGGTTCATGCAAAGAGCCATCAATGAAGTAAGCAAGTGGGCTAATGAGCAAGGATTCCGATTTTCCAAATCAAAAACTGTCTCTGTTTAGTTCTGTAGACGCTGAACTAAGGAAATCATTCCAACCCTTACCTTAAATGGAATGATTTTACCTTACTCTACTGAAGTTAAATTTTTAGGAATGATCTTTGATGAAAATCTCACTTGGAATAATCATATTGACCAGTTAAAAGTGAAAGTGAAGAGATCACTAAATATTTTAAAAGTAATATCTAATTTTAATTGGGGTGCTGATAAGAAATCGTTGTTAAGGCTTTATAATGCAATATGTTTATCTAAGTTAGACTATGGCTGCCAAGTACACTCATCTGCTTCAAAGACTAAACTTAAGGAATTGGATGCTGTGCATACCATGGGGCTAAGGATCTGCACTGAAGTTTTTAGAACTCCACCCATTGAAAGTATTTATGTAGACTCCCATCAGCTACAACTGGACTTAAGGAGGCATGAGCTAGGTCTGAGACACACCACATGGCTGAAAAAGCTCGAAGGAGAATCCTTTTGAAATCTTAAAACAGTGTGACTCAAGTCCTTTTGGATCGGGGTCTTCAATACCATTTCAAACAGACAACTGGATGAACTGGAGGATGAAAGCATAAAAATGCAGAAGATCCTAAAAGTTAAACATCCTGCTATCCCTCCATGGTTTATTCCATCAATAGATGCCTGCATTAAAGGGACAAAGAAGAAAGATCGTCCAGAAGAAGTCAGAAACAAGTTTTTGGAGCATGATGAGAGGCATATAAATGACAGGAAAATCTATACAGACGGGTCAAAATCAGAAGATGGAGTAGGATGTGTAGTGGTGTGTGAGGGGGAATCATATATAAAAAAGTTATCAGACTCCTCATCCATATTCACTACTGAAGCAACAGCCATAGTTGATGCTTTAAATCTTACATCTGATAAGAAATTTAAATCCACAGTAATATATAGTGACTCAAGGAGTGTTTTAGAAGCCCTAAAGAAGATTAACCCTACCCATCATCCCTTAATTCAAAAGGCTCAGGAATGGCTTTTTTATCTTTCTGTTCACCACAAATCAGTAAAGTTTTGTTGGATTCCTGGGCACACTGGTCTAGAAAGGAACGAACTGGCTGATAGTAAAGCAAAGGATGCTGCAAGATGTGATTGCTTAGCTAATAAGGTGCCACATTTGGACATGCGTCCAGTTATCAGACGATACATTCGTACGAAATGGCAGCAGAGATGGACTTTCCCCATTTTATCCACAAATAGAAAGTACAGAAACATTAGAAAGTATTGATTTTTTGAAGTTCAGGTTTTAATTGTAACAGAAGATTTGAGATCATCCTAGCACGGCCATACCCGCTTCACCCATAGCTATATTTTAGAGGGAGCCAGTGCCCCAGTTTGTGCTCAATGTGGTGGTCAGCTATCCGTTGAACATGTGCTGGTGCACTGTCCTAGATTTAATCGCCTTAGGGCAAAGTACTTACTAACTGGGAAGACTATTTTAGAAATTTTAAATGATGACGTTGAGGTAGATAACCTTATGGGTTATCTGAAAGAATCTGGTTATTTGAATGAGATATGATTTTGGTATATTTAATAAAGATTTTAGTCATATTCATTTTATATACTAAGTATGTATTTTGAAAGTAAAAGTTTAATACATACTAATTTTTTGTTGGTTCTATCTAATATTCTTCATTTTTTACATTTATATTTTAACACTGAATTTTACTGGTATGTCATCATTCACCTGTTCATTATCAATCATATCATTAATTTATATATTTCACCTTCATTTCGGCACTGAATAACCCTGATGGGTTCCGGCGCTTGGTCTTCAAGACCTAAATTTCATAATCAATAAATCAATCAACATGTGTTCTATACTCGTGATTTCATATGTCGCGTTTTGGTTTATTTGTCATCGCGAAAGATAAGGCATTAACAAGTGAGGGAATGGCTGTTGAGTCATTTAAGATTTTGTCTCATATGAGAAAAAGACTAGTGATTTTGCAATGTTTTGTACTGTTCTGAAAACCAACTCTGGTTCTTCGTCTTGTCTTGAAAGCATGCCGTTTGTGACTATCCAGCTGCTGTCTGTTTTGATCGTGTTGAGATTTTGTTAAGAGCTTCGTCCCATACGATTTTCTGTTCAAGTCTTGTATGCCTTTCTGAGAGTAATGCACATATCTCAATCTATTACGTCATGTTTTGTAAGATTGCATTGCTCTGATCACGTATTGTTCTGACGTGTTAATTTTGGCTACAAAATGTTTTGCTCAAGAAGTGGCATCATCTGATTGTTTTTGTTTCTAACTGGAATCCAAATATTTGCTGATTCTGATTTCAAAGACCATTCATGTGGTTCCCTCTCTCTCTTTCTCTCTTTCTTCAAAAGAGAGAAATTATTAACATAAAATATTTGTGTGGTCACTGGTATTAATCTTGGCTTTTGAGATCTGAAAGTAGGAAAAGTGTGTAACAGTGCCTAACAAAAAAAGTGTTTTGTGAATCTAAAGCAGCTGCATTTCTGGTGATTTTGCAAACGTTTTCACAAGCTTGTGTATGGTAAAGTGAATTTTCCTTATTATTACCATGGTGTAATAAGGTATATTAGGGAAATTTTGCCTTAGTGACATTATCATTGGTAAATCTTTTGTGTATTTTTGTGTTATAGTGTTTGCAATCTCTTGATTTTCACATTTTATATATTGATGATTTAACATTTATTTACTTAGCATTTTAAATATTTCTTGATAATTTAACATTGTATACTTGATTTAATTTTCATTTACTAAGATTTTTTTTTTAAATCATGAGTAATTCTTGAGTTTAAATTTTGCTTGTAATTTCTTAATAAATAAAAATTTTTGTGATTTAGTTTTGTTTAATAATTTAATTCAAGAAATAATTAAATTTTGTGTTGTTTTCAAGTAATAGTAAATTTTTTCAGATTGGGAATTCTAGTTATAAATTTTGGATTTAATTAAATTTTTTTGTATTGAAAGTTTAAAAAAAACAGTTTTTCATTTATTGACCACCAGTGAATAGGATTAATTGTGTGCATAAGGCAAAGTCATAAACATGTTTTGTTCCTTTAGTTTTGCTGAAGTGAATTAAGATCAGGAAAACAGTTAAAGTTGTTTGATGGGGTGATTAATAAGTTTTAAGGGATCACTGTTACCTTTAGAGTACTCAGTTGTAATTTTTATTATCATGAGAATTCAGGTATCTGGCTGCAATGAGGCAAATTTTTGAATTCTCTGATTAGTTGTCTAATAACCAGGTACTTGGTACACTTCGTGACAATATATATATATATATATATATATATATATATATATATATATATATATATATATATATATATATATATATATATATACAGGGTGTAACACGAGTTTATGCAAATATTCCCGAAATGAAAGAATAAGTAATTCTGAGCATAAAATGTTCTATAAAGAAATGTATTTTAAGGCTTTGTTTGTTGGTGAGGGAAATTTTAAAAATAACCGTTATCATTAGTGCTGCTTTCAATCAATGGAGGTTGGTAACAGGAAGTTAGAGTAGCCTGAGATGTGGGTGAAGGGGTGATGAAGTGAATGAGGCAAGTGGATTGCTATCTTTTAACTATGATTCTTCTTCTTGCAAGTAATTTAATTTTAATGATTAGCTTACAGCAGTACTGTATGGCTTCACATATCAAGTAAGCAGTGTAAATGTTGCTAGGCGACATTTATTTGTGAGGGTTGAATTCTAGTGCGCTCTGACCTCCTGCCTCATCACGGAATTTTTGAATCAGGAGTCTTGACTAGGCCTATGCCTATGACTGGTACTGATGAATACTTTTGAGGGAGAGGGAGGGATTTTTAAAAATGCATTTTAAATCTTTGATAGGTTTCAAATGAATAAACCTTCCTTTGATGAAGGGGAGATTCAATTAGGCTTGCTTTTCTTTTTCTTTTTTTTTAATGGTGTCCAATGAATACAGTTGATAGAGAGGGAGAAGGTTTCAATGATGATTATATTTTTTATTATATATTTTATTCACATCGGCCTAATTGCTCCATCCTCCTCTACTGGCCCCTCCCCCCAGCTAATATCTCTGACTACTCCAACATCCCTTATGCCAACTTACTCGCTCGAGAGCAGTGCTGATAGTAAAGGTTATTTTAAAATTCCCCTCACTAACAAACGAAGTCTTAAAATGCATATATTTAAAAACATTTTCTGCTCAAAATCACTTTTCCTTTCATTTCCCAAAACATTTACATAAATTTGTGTTACACCCTGTATATATATATATATATATATATACTGTATATAAATATATATATATATATATATATATATATATATATATATATATATATATATATATATATATATATATATATATATATATATATATATATATATATATATATATATATATATATATATATATATATATATATATATATATATATATATATATATATATATATATATATATATATATATATATATATATATATATATATATATATATATATATATATATATATATATATATATATATATATATATATATATATATGTATATATATAGCCTCTTGATGGCTCAGTCAGTAGAGCAGCAGCCTCAGACTTCACAGAAGTTTGTGGCGCGGGTTCAAATCTGCAGCCGACCGGTCAGAGAGGCGGACACTTTGCTATCCGTGTAGACACCCCGGGATTATGTATGTAATCAATGGACAGGTTTGCTGAAAGCAAATGGGTGTTACAGACTAATACACACACAAACAAAGCCACTCCCAACATCTTCTAAAAACATAACAGACACCTCTCACGTCTCAAACTGTAAGCCTAACTGCTCAAGTCTCCTTGCTGCTGGGAGAAAGGGAGCTGGGGTTTTGGTACGATACATATACACGTGCTACCGGGGTCTAAGCGATGTCAGGCAGGGCAGCCGATTGAGGCTATGGCCTACCCCAATGCCAAATCAAAGTCCTTCAAAAGAAGGCATCATGCTTACCCCACATGAAAAATGGGAAAAAGCACGTTAAACGAAGAAGAAGAAAAATATATACTGTATATATATGTATGTATGTATATTTATATATTAATATATATGTATATACATCAATCCCTCAAATATGCAGATGGCCATTATATGGAACTCATTATTGTCTTACACACCCGGACCAGGGATCGAGGCCCCAAAGATATGTGATATATATAAATTTCACCAAATTTGAAAAAAACTGCTCTCCAATGGTTGTTGATGCTACGCAGCCTTCAAGGAAATACTGTTAGCACTGCCTACACTCAGACTGACTTAGAAAGGGTTTTGGGGTGGGGGAATCCTCGAGAAGTTTATATGGTGCGGGAGGGGGAGATGGTCGGATGGCTTGGCACCGTTGGAGAGGATGGACAGTAAGGCTGTGCAGAGGAGGACTCAGAAAAGGCGTTGTTTTTGAAGGCGGCTGGATCTGGGGAGCAGCTTCTAGGGCTCGGAGGGGAGGAGGGGGGGGAGGGGGAGGGGAGGGAGGGGAGGGGAGTGGGTGGGGATGGGGATGCAGCATTGCATGGATGAGAGGGCTAGGTACACCTGACATAATAGGGCTCGTTTGGTTTCGTGATTTTATGTTCATGATATAGTAATTCACATTTTATTAAAGGATATTTACAGAACAGAGAGAGAGAGAGAGAGAGAGAGAGAGAGAGAGAGAGAGAGAGAGAGAGAGAGAGAGAGAGAGAGGAGTTTAGTCGAAGCCTAAGTACTGTACAGTAACAAACATGCACTCCACTTTTTATTTATATTTTTAGCAGTTTTCTCATTTATATTTTTAGTGTATTTTTCAATTTTTAATTTTTTCAAACCAAAAGGTAAATGCAATTGTGTGCTTAGGCTACAAGAAGAGAGAGAGAGAGAGAGAGAGAGAGAGAGAGAGAGAGAGAGAGAGAGAGAGAGAACAACTGAGGTATGTTTACGTCGACGTCTAAGCACAGTAACATATATCCTTTACTTTTTTATTTGTATTTTATGCTACAGTATTCTTGTTTATATTTTGACTGTATTTTCTCATATTCTATTCTTTCAAACTAATAGATAAACGCAAGGTACAGAGAGAGAGAGAGAGAGAGAGAGAGAGAGAGAGAGAGAGAGAGAGAGAGAGAGAGAGAGAGAGAGAGAGAGGGCTGAGAAGAAATATCAACTGTGATAAAATATTCTCTTGTGTACTGTTATGATATGTGTGATAATCATACTCAGTGTCAATTGTAATGAAATACAGCACAGTACATCAAGCAAAGCAAAAAAAAAAAGAGAGAGAAAAAAAGAAAACTTGCAACATGTAGGCACACACTCATTCTGTGGCATGGGTAAACTTGCTGCAGCCTGTTTGGTGTTGCCTTGCCTGTATATGAAATTCGCATTTTAAATATTTTTAAGGTGATTAGAGATGAAATATCAACTGTGATAAAATGTTCTATTGTGTACTGTTATGATATACGGGATAATCATACTTAGAGTCAACTAGACTTGTAATGAAATGAAATGCAGTACAATAAATCAAACAAAGCAAAAAAAAAAAAAAAAAAAAGGGCAACACCTTTGTACGAACTTATTCTGTGGCTTGGGTGAACTTACTACAGCCTGCTTGGTGTTGTCTTGCCTACATATGAAATTCTCATTTTAAATATTTTTACAATGATTAGAGATGAAGTATCAACAGTGATAAAATATTCTCATGTGTACTGTTATACTATGTTTGATAATCGTACTTAGAGTCAACTAAACTTGTATTGAAATATGGTACAGTAAAACCGAGCAAAGTAAAAAAAAATAAATAAATAAAAAAAAATGGCAACATGTGATGCAGTAATACACTAAGAAACAAACTCACGAACATACAGAGTGAAAGAGTTAGAGGGAAAGAATTAGCTTTCGCGATTGCTATTGGCTCAAAAGCTTGATGTCCCTTAACTTGCCATGAAATTCACGTTTTTTATCGCTTGTTATTGGTTAATATGGATATGTCTTTAATTTAGGAGCGAATCGTAGAAGGTGGACGAGTGCTACGTCACTGTTGTTTTCTTTTTATTTTGAATAGCTGATAGACATAGCATCATAAACATACATGCTAACTGGCTACATTTGGAAAGCATCAGTGTACTCGTTAACAAAGATCTTTTTCCCTCTTCGTGCTTGATCAGTCGCATGTTTGAACTGTTTTCAAGTGAACTGCATTTAAACTTACTTATGGAGCACATGGAGTTCTTTGCAGTGCCTGAAGCATTGCAGGTCATGCTTGTGCTGTGTGTCATGGTGCCGATTGTGTGTATGTCCCCACCTTGGCCTTAGAGTACTAGGAAGATGTTGACCCTTAAACGAAAATTGGAAATTGTTGAGAGGATGGAGCAAGGTTGAACCCAGTCATGTACAATGGAGGAATAAGGCATTACCTGGTCAACCTTATATGATGTTAAGGCTTCTCAGGACAAGCTGAAGAAATACACTATGGACTTTGATAAGAAGACAGCCAGAAGTGAAGGCCACTAGGTCATGGCAAAAGGCTGTTATGATGACATAGATCAGTCTACCTTACGTGATTTTGGCAACAATGTGCTGCTGGTGTGAACATTCGTGGTGTTGAGTTGAAGGCTGCTGCTTCGAAGTTTTGCATAAGGTTGCGGACTTAAAGCGTCCGAAGGTTGGCTGCTCCTGTTCAAAATTCGACATGGGATTAGTAACATGAAAATTCATGTTGAAACTTTGGATGCTTTCGAGGAGGGAATAGAGGAATTTTGCCAGTCATTGCAAGAATTGATGAAGAAAGAAGGCATTGTTTTAGGGCAGATCTACAACTCTGACAGAACTGGTCTGTTACCCACTAATGCCTTGGCTGATGAGAGTGAAAAGAATTTACACAGTCCAAAGCTTTCCAAGCAATATGTTTCTGCTCTGTTATGTGCAAATGCTACTGGTGGACACCGTTGCAAACCAGCAGTAGTTGGTTATGCAAAGCAACCATGTGTCTTGCATGATTTGATGGATAGGCTCCCAGTGATTTGATATCAAGGCTTGGTTCACCCCAAGATCATTTCCTACTGGTTCCATAATCACTTTTGTAAGGAGGTTATTCGTCATCAGACACAGGACCTTGGCATTGATAGACATTGACTGAAGGCTTTGCTCCTCATGAACAATGCACATATGCATCTTAACACAGCCCAATTGGTCAGTGACAAAGGTAGTATTAGGGTCACATATTTGCCTTCTAATATGGCTGCATTCATTCAACCGATGGACCAAGGTGTTATTGATGCAATGAAACAGCTAAACCGGAGGAAGTTTCTAGAGGAGGTGATGGTAGTACTGGAGGATGAGGAGAAGCAACAAGCATTGGATGCATGGAAACAACGAACACTGGAGAATCTTTGAAAGTATTCATTGGAGTCTGCTATCTACAGCTTCGCCAATGCTTGGAAGGACGTCACTGTAGAGACCTTCAACCATGCCTGGAACTGTATTCTGAATGGAGAAGAGGCCATGATGGACTTCCAGGGGTTTGATGTTGAGGACTTACATGCCACACTTGTGACTGGAGGTGACAATGTTCCCAAGGATGATGTATGGGAGTGGCTGGATGACGACAGTGGCAACCATGGCTACAAGCTTCTCTCCGACAGTGAGATAGCTGCTGCAGTTGCTGGTGAAGAGGCAGGTGACAATGATGACGACAAAGATGAAAGCTGTTTCACAACAACTCCCCCCCATACAAGCAAATACGAATGACCTTCAGTGCAGTTATCGAGATATTGGAGAACCCCAGCTTTGACTCCATAGAATTTCCCTAGGCCTTGGACTTGGCTGCACAAATTTGACAGTTACAAAGGCTTGTCATTGCCAAGAAGAAATGTCTTTTGTATCATCAAAATACACTTGTGATAGCTCTCCTCAGATCCTGAACCCCTGTGCACCCAAGCCCATCGCCATCCACTTCTGCTGTAACTCAGTCCTTCATCTTGGAACTGCATACAAGTACATCTTCTGCCTTGGTCGATTAGATGGGCTCCTGCAAAGCATCTGATGCGTCGCTTCCCCACTTCGATGACCCTGACCCTCTAAGCAACTCTTTGCCTCTTCCAGCCACTTCACCACTTCATGTCTCCAGGGTGTTGCAGGAGGCAGACGAAGAAGATGCCAATCTCAATGACTCAGTCGAGTTGGTGGTGGAGGAGGAGGAGGAGGAGGATGGGGGGGGAGGTAGAGGAGGAGGAGGAGGTAGAGGAGGGCTAGTAAACCTCCTCCCAAGTTTTCAAAACGTCCGGCCATCTTAAGCAAGAAAGGCAGCACACACAGGTTAGTGAGACATTAAAAATTATTTTTATAGTGTAATTAAAATTGTTATTTTGTATATTATCATATTGTGTTAAATACAAGAAAAAAAGGGGTTAATTTTTTTGTGAACAATACAGTGTAATTATCAGTAAATGAAAAATGTCTATTCTACCAAATTATGTGTCACGTACAAGAGAAAAAAAAACTGCTTGTAAGTGTATTTATGGAGTTTATTTTGCTACAAATTTGGGAAAATGAGGCTGATAATTGCTTTTTGAATAAAGTTTTCCTTTTAAAGTGTGATGGTTATTGTTTATAAACATATTTAGTGTTTACAGGTACAAATGTAAAACCTGTTACTTTTATGTTTGTTAGTGTATTTATGTAGTTTATTTTGATGCAAATATGGGAAAATAAGGTAGTTAATTGATTTTTGCAGAAAAGTTTTAGTTGAAAGTATGATGGTTGTTATTTTTAGCATATTTAGCGTTTATGGCAGGAAATGAAAACGTGTAGCCTACCAAACTATGTGTCGAATACAAGGGAAAAGCGGTTTGCTTCTTTTGTTTTTAAGCGTATTTATGGAGTTTATTTTGTTACAAATATGGAAAAGTAAGTAGATAATTGCTTTTTACATAAATTTTGAAATTTAAACTATGATGGTTGTTGTTTATAAGAGTAAATATTGTTTACAGCTCCAAATGAAGAACATTGCCCCTACCAAACTAAGTTTCAGGTACAAGAGGAAAGGGGTTCCTTTTTGATTTTTAAGTGTATTTATGGAGTTTATTTTGTTACAAATATGGAAAAATATGGTATGTAATTACATTCTGCATTAATTTTACATTTTAAAGTGTGATGGTTGTTGCTTATAGGAATATTAAGTGTTTTTCACTATGTGGTATTGACAGTGTTAGGTTGTCCTAGCATACCCCTAGATTTTTTTTAATCGTCCTTATCAGGATTTCGCTATTATCCTTCAGGACCTTGGCTCTATTAATCTGGATAAATAAGGGACTAATGTGCATATTTCTATATCTATCTATCTATCTATTCATATATATATATATATATATATATATATATATATATATATATATATATATATATATATATATATATATATATATATATATATATATATATATATATATATATATATATATATATATATATATATATATATATATATATATATATATATACACATATATATATACACACACATATATATATATATATATATATATATATATATATATATATATATATATATATATATATATATATATATATATATATATATATATATATATATATATATATATATATATATATATATATATATATATATATATATATAATTCTAATAGCCACAATGCCCTCTTAACTTCTTAACTTATCCGCGACCGGCGTTAGGCTCTTCAATTTCTTCTTCTGTTTGGATATTTCGGCTTCGTAGTTACAAGCATATCCAAAAAAGCGCGAAGAATTCGAGAAGTTATATAGAATTACATATGTTGTCTGGTAAAAGTGACCAGTATATTCTACATATATATTTCAGCCTAAAAGCAATAGAAACGATTGCCCACTTGGCTACGATGGTGAGGATGGGTCTATTCCAGCTCTAATAAATACATCTGAAAACGACAGGTATATGTATATACGAGGGTAATAGAATTTTATCCTTCTCGTGGTCAGGTCCGTAACGCGAACTACTTGTGAATATGGTAATGCGGGTTCATTTCCGCGACCGGCGTAGGCTCTTCAATTTCTTCTTCCGTTTGGATATTTCGGCTATGTAGTTACAAGCATATCCAAAAAAAGCGCGAAGAATTCGAGAAGTTAAGAGGGCATTGTGGTTATTAGAATTACACATGTGTCTGGTAAAAGTGACCAGTAGATTTCTACATATATATATGTACATATATATATATATATATATATATATATATATATATATATATATATATATATATATATATGTACATATATAAATATATTATATATATATATATATATATATATATATATATATATATATATATATATATATATATATATATATATATATATATATATATATATATATATATATATATATATATATATAATGTACACACACACACACACACACACATATATATATATATATATAATATATATTAACTTATCCGCGACCGGCGTTATACATATATATTCAATATACTTCTTCCGTTTGATATTTCGGTAGTTGATAATAGTTCGTGGGCTCGAACCAGCGAAGGACAAGCATATCCAAAAAGCCCGAAGAATTCGAGAAGTTAAGAGGGCATTGTGGCTATTAGAATTACATATGTGTCTGGTGAAAGTGACCAGTATATTTTCTACATGGAACGCAGCAGTGCGATAAGAACAGATCGCGCCCGTCGAACTCAGGTGTTTGGACGATATAACCTGCCATATATTTCAGCCTAAAAAGCAATAAAACGATTGCCCACTTGGCTACGATGGTGAGGATGGGTCTATTCCAGTTCTAATAAAAAATATCTGAAAACGACAGGTATATGTAATGTACGATGGGGGTAATAGAACTTTTATCCTTCTCGTGGTCAGGTCGGTAACGCGAACTCCTCGTGAATATGGTAATGCCGGTTCAGAGGTGGGTGTTTCCGCGACCGGCGTTCCACAGTCCTGGCTCTTCAATTTCTTCCCCCTCCGTTTGAAAATATATATTTCGGCTTTGTAGTTACGGTGATGTGATAAAAAGCACAAATCCAAAAAGCGCGAAGAATTCGTGGGAGAAGTTAAGAGTTCTTGGCATTGTGGCTTATTAGAATTACACATGTGTCTGTAGAAAGATATTGACGTTTGCAGCCTACTGATTGTATAGTGGATTAAAAACATATATATATATATATATATATATATATATATATATATATATATATATATATATATATATATATATATATATATATATATATATATATATATATATATATATATATATATATATATGTACATATATAAATATATTATATATATATATATATATATATATATATATATATATATATATATATATATATATATATATATATATATATATATATATATATATATATATATAGATAGATATATATATATAAATATATATATATATATATATATATATATATATATATATATATATATATATATATATATACACATACACATATATATATATATATATATATATATATATATATATATATCACTTATATAATTATATATATATATATATATGTACATATATAAATATATTATATATATATATATATATATATATATATACATATATATATATATATATATATATATATATATATATATATATATATATATATATATATATATATATATATATATATATATATATATATATATATATATTTATATATGTATATATATATATATATATATATATATATATATATATATATATATATATATATATATATATATATATATATATATATATATATATATATATATATATATATATATATATATTGTATATTGATGATGTGTACCAATTACCTGGTTATTGCACAACTAATCACAGAATTCAAAAATTTACCTCACTTCAATCAGATAACTGAACTCTCATAACAATAAAAATTACGACTGAGTACTCTAAAGGTACCAGTGATTTTAAATTCAAAATTTATAATTAATATTCACAATCTGAAAATTTACCATTACTTGAAAAAAAAGATTAATTAATTCTTGAGTTAAATTATTAAACAAAACTAAATCACAAAAACTTTAATTGTGCCAAGGAATTAAATTAATCAAGGAAATTTGAAACTATTAAGTATTTGCTAAAGATTTGAAAATAAAACCTTAGTAAATGAAAATTAAATCAAGTACATAATGTTAAATTATCAGGAAATATTTAAAATGCTAAGTAAATAAATGTTAAATCACCAAAATATAAAATGTGAAAAGTCAAGAGATACAAACATAATTTCACTAATTCAAAAATTCCTCAATATACTTTATCATGCCATGGTAATAATAAGTAAATTTCACTTTACCTTACACAAGCTTGTGAAAACCTTTTCAAAATCAGCTGCTTTAGATTCACAAAACACTCTTTTTGTATGGCGCCATTACAGATTTTTCCTATGTTCAGATCTCAAAAGCTCAGATTAATACCAGTGCCCACACAAACATTCTACATGTATAACTTCTCTCTTTTGAGAAGAGAGAGAGAGAGAGAGAGAGAGAGAGAGAGAGAGAGAGAGAGAGAGAGAGAGAGAGAGAGAGAGAGAGAACCAACACTGACAGTCTCTGAAATCAGAATGAGCAAACTTTAGGATCCCAGTGGGAAATGAAACAATCAGACGACGTAAGAACAACAGGTGATCAGAGCAACGCAATCTTACAAAACATGACGTAATCAATTGAGACATGCATTTACTCTCAAAAAGGCATATATGACTCGAACAAAAAATCATATGGGAAAAAGCTTTTAATGAAATCTCAACATGATCAAAACAAACATGAAGAACCAAAGTTGTTTTATAGAACAGTACATGAAACATTGCAAAATCATTTGTCTTTTTCTCATATAACACAAAACCTTACACGACTCAAATGCCATTCCTGTGCTTGTTAACTCATTGTATCTTGCGATGATAACTGAACCAAAACACAACATATGAAATCGCAAGTATAGAACACTTGTTGCTAGGGGACAAAATATGCAATCACATACTATGTTGCTATTAAAATTAGTTACGCTGTTAAGTTTTCTAAATCACTAACTCCTTTGAGATCTGACTTTAAACTACACATGATTTTTTCAACAATTATTATTATTACGCAAAGCACATGATAAACAGAAGAGTAAATATATCAAAACTATAGGGTGATATACATATTACAAGGCAACATCATGAAATTCCTCCCCCCCAAGAAGATTAGTTATCCTTGGTTTGAATGCAGTGATTCACAATGGGATAAATAATCTGCTATGACATTATCTTTTCTTGAAATATGTTTCACTTTTACATTATTTGGTTGCAGGCATAAAGACCACCTGGTCAGTCTCTGATTGTTATTTTTCATCTTATTGATGAATGAGATAGGGTTGTGGGCAGACAACACTAAAATTTCTATATTCCTAGGTCGGTTCACATACACTTCAAACTTTTTCAATGCTGTGAGTAATGCTAATGCTTCTTTTTCAATTGTTGAGTAAGTTTTCTGATGCTTTTTCAACTTTGAAGACATGAAACAAACTGGATGCAGAATACTGCTGTCATCTTCTTGAAGTAGAACAGCTCCAATTCCACAGTTGGATACATCAATTTGTATTACAAATGTCTTATTGAAGTCTGGAGGTTGAAACACTGGTCTTAATGTTAATATGGCTTTAATCTTCTCAAATGATTTTTGACATTCTGGAGTCCAAACAGACTTTGTCTTTGAACTGGTTAAGTCAGTTAAGGGAGCTACTACAGCTGAGAAATTTGGACAGAATCGGCGATAAAATCCAGCCATGCCCAAAAATCTTTGTAGTTGTTTCCTCACAGTAGGGGGGTTACTCTTACAGATACCTTCTACATTAGTGTCAACAGGAGCGAGAAGGCTTCTTCCAACTTCAAATCCTATATACTGAACAGTTGCCTTTCCAAACTCACTTTTTTCTAAATTGATTTAGCCCTGCTTCCCGTAATTTCTTAAAATCTTCAGATGGTCTTGCCATGCATTAGAATAAATCACAATGTCATCAAGGTATACACCAACTCCTTCTATGGATCCTAGCAATTGATCCATCACTCACTGGAATGTTGCAGGTGCATTCATCAGACCAAATGGCAAAACAGTGTATTAATACAGTCCAAAAGGAATAATGAAAGCTGACAGCAATTTAGCATTCTCATCTAAGGGAATCTGATAATATCCTTTCAACAAGTCCATCTTGGAAACAAATTTGGCTTGCCCAATATTATCAAGAAACTGATCAATAAGAGGCAAGGGATACTTGTCAGCCACACTGATGGAATTCAGTTTCCTATAATCAGTACACATCCTAAATGAACCGTCTGGTTTCTTCACTAACACACAAAGAAAGCTATAATGACTTGAACTGGGTTCTGCTAATCCATGCTGCAATAAATACTCATCTTCTTTCTTCAAAACATCTCTGTGAAAAGGTGAAAAGCGATATACTCTCTGTTTAAATGGTTTTCCATGTTCTCTGATCTTTACCTCATGTCTTGTCAAATTGGTATGCCTAGGTACATCTGCAAAAATTTCAGGGAAACTTCGAACCACCTCACTTAATTCGCTACTTTTCTCAGCACTCAGATGTTTTAGTCTATCCTCCAAAATTTCCAATATTGAAGAATTGTTCATCTTGCTTTCAGCTCCCAATTCATAGCCATCATCGTCCTCTGTAGATAAATTTGTCTGTGTTATTGACACTGTTTAAGTTTTAATCTCTGAGAAGTAATTGACACTGTTTAAGCTTTAATCTCTGAGAAGTAAGTATTCAAAAGATTCACATGTATCTTCCTCTGTCGTTTCCTTCTTCCTGGTGTTTCAATCACATAAGCTTAATCACTTAACTTCTCTATTATCCTATAAGGACCTTGGAACTTATTAGTAAGGGGAAATGTTTTCATTGGCAAGAACACTAGAACTTGCTGTCCTACACTAAAATTTCTTAGCTTAGACTTAGCATCATATTTCCTTCTCATTTTCTTCTGACATATTTTCAGGTTTTCTAAAGAGAATTTTCTCATTTCTCTTAACCTTTTCCTCAAATTCTTCACATATTCTCCCTAGATTTTCTCTTGATTTTCTTCCCAGTTCTCTACAAGAATCTTCCATGGACCTCTCACGTCTCGACCAAAAATCATCTGATTAGGTGGACATCCCATACTTTCTTGATAAGCATTCCAAACTTCAAACAACATTAAGGGCAAACCAGCATCCCATTCTCTTCCTGATACATAACAGTACATTGTTAACATACTCTTTAATGTCTGGTGGAACCTTTCCAAGGCTCCTTGAGTCTCTGGATGAAAAGCAGTTGATAACTGTTGTTTCACCCCTAACAAGTTCATCACATCCTGGAACAATTTTGAAGTAAAGTTCGTTCCTCTATCACTTTGCACAATTTCTGGTATTCCAAACTTGGAGAGAAATTCCACCAACTTCTCAGCAATTACCTTTGCACTTACACTTCTTACAGGAATCGCCTTAGGATACCTTGTCACAGGACACATCAATGTTAACAGATATTCATTTCATTTCTTTGTTTTTGGAAGCAGCCCAACCACATCTTTGATCACCTTGCTAAAGGGTTCTCCTCTAACTTCTATGGGTTGTAGGTGGGCTTCTGAATGGTTTCATTGGGTTTTCCAGTTATCTGGCATATGTGACACTCTCTGCAAAACCTACTAACATCCTTGTGAAGTTCAGGCCAGAAAAAATACTTCATAATATTCTCAACAGTCTTCCTGATTCCCATATCTCCAGACTCGTGCAATACTGATACCACTTGCTTCCTCAATGGATTTGGAATAAAAATGTGATGATATTCACCCCATTCAGCATTCTTCTTGGGAAATCTCTTCATCACTGAAACTAGGGGAAAACTTCACTTTCTTGGAACAGCTCTTTTAAACTTAAAGATCCTTCACATGATCCTTCTGGTGCAGGTAAATCCCCAGTTTCTTCACTTGTAGACATAGTTCTCTTCATACGCCTGGTAGTTACTCAACTAGGAAACAGGTGGGGGTTTTTCTCCTCTAAATCTACCGTTGGACTAATCCTCAGTGGTTTGTCTGTCACTATAGGACAAGGAACAAATGGTGCACCACCTACTTCATTACCCAGTAAAACATGTACACCTTCAACACCTAGTGAGTCCTTCACAGCAAAATCAACATTCCCTGTCACTAATTCACATGATAGGTGCCAGCGGCATATAGGAGTTACTTCTTCTTCTCTTATACCCTTCAGAATAACTGAATCTCCTGTTAGATTCTTCCCCAACTGTGGGTGAGCACCACGAACTACCACACTATAGTTATTCCCCGTATCACGTAATACAGTGAATGGTACCTGCACACTCCCTCCTTGAGTTACCAGCATGCCTTCATAGATATAGGGCTTAAAAGCCTCCAAGCTGCTCAGCCACTCACTGCTTGAGGTTACATTTCCACTGGTTGCTAAACACTCTGTTTGTTTAGTCTCAATCTTCTCAACTGTCTCAGTCTTCCCCACATTGCTCTTCGTAGTTTGTTTCACCTGGTTACCTTTAACCACTTGATCAACTGGCTTGGCCTGCTTTTGATAACAGTCTCGACTGTAGTGTCCTGCTCTTCCACACCTGAGGTAGACAACATTAGTCTTCTGTATCTCTCTTGAGAAACTGGATGATGAGGATTTAACATTCAATTGCTGAGGGGTATTACCTGGCTTTGTACTGACATTGCCACTAGAAGGATTCCCAGTAGTAATGTTCCTGAAATTTGGATGAGATCTAAACCCTGTACGTTGTTGGTTCTGGTACTTGACATTTTGCTACAAATTATGGTAAAATCTTCACTCAGTGTAGCAGCTTTGTCAAGTTTCTTAACCTCTCTTTCTTAAATAGGCTCTTGTGTGTTCAGGAATTCCTCTAAGATATTGCTCTAGGACTACCAACTCCTCAAGTTCGTCCATAGATTTAACTTTAGCAGCCTTCAACCATCGTTTGAAACATCTTACTTTGTAGGCATAATCCAAGGAAGTCATCTTGTCATCCTTTCTCAAAGATCTGAATCGTTCATTGTAATATTCAGGGGTCATCTGGTAAACTTGAAGCACATTGTGTTTGAGACATTGATCAGCTGATAAGGCCAAATATGCACTTCTTCCTTTACCAGTGAGAATACTCTGTGTCAAGACTGACCATTTATCTTCTGGCCATCCCATACCTGAAACCACTTTTTCAAAGTGATCAAAAAACTCATCTGGAGCTTCTTCTTTAAACTCTGGAATTAACTTCTGCACTCTTATTACATCAAATACAGGGTCTGTACTACCTTGGGTAGGGTTAGATGGTGTTACAGATAACTTGGAGTGAGCTTCTATTAATTTCATCTCTCTTTCATAATCTTTTTGCTTCCTTGCTCTTTCTCTTTCCTCTCTTGCTTCTTCTTCTTTTCTTTCTCTTTTCCCTCTTGCTTCTCTTGCTCTTTCTCTTTCTTGTTTGGCTGCTCTTTCTTCTTCTCTTTCTTTTCTTTCTCTTTTCTCTATGTCTTCTCTCTCTCTTTCTGCCAGCATTCTCAGCTTAATTAAACTTTCTTCTCTTTCCTCTACTTCTTTTTCTGTTTGCATTTTCAGCTTAATCAAGTTTTCTTCTGCAGCTACCTCTGCATCACTATTCTCTTTCTTTTGCTCTTGTTATTTATAAATTCTGCCTCAGCTGCATTCAACAATTCGTGTGCCTCTCCTAACTCTTCATCTATTTTACCAGAGTCCATCAAAGCTTGGATTGCAATACACCTGATTTGTGCTCTATTCATACCACTAGACACATTACCCCCTCATGCCATTGCTAAAGCAGTCCACTGTGCCTTAGTCAGGTTGGATTCAGATAACTCTTGGATGGAAGGAGCTGCTAAAAACTTCTGAACATCAAACAGAGCCATTTTCTCTAAGTTACTCAACTAAATAATTCACAATATAATTCAAAAAATAATTATGGGTCACTCTCCTATCAAAATATATTGTTAACACCACCAGTATAACCCATAAACCAGGTGATATTTTGTTTTGTTCCCATGTCTGGGCACCGAAATTTCTATTCTATTGTCACAATGTGTACCAAATACCTGGATATTACACAACTAATCACAGAATTCAAAAATTTATTTCACTTCAGCCAGATACCTGAACTCTCATAACAATAAAAATTATGACTGAGTACTCATCTCATTAACCCTCTCACCCCCACTATATATGGCAATTTGGGAAGGCTTACCACCGGACTATTTTTGATTGCAAACGCATTTTGTAATATTTTTTTCAAATCGCGGTGGCGGACTTAATTTTCGTCAGAAAGAGGTCAGGTTGGTCGCGTGGTTTTGAAAAATGACTGAATTTACGATGCAGGCATAAAAATAAAAACCTGTGTAAATAGCCTTTATCATTTGGTGAACTTTGCCTATAACAAAATTTTTTTCTTTTATCATATATATTGAGATATAGCACCAAGGCTACACAACACAGGAATTTCATATTCTACCATTGTATAGAGCAATTATTTAGCTACAAAACAATATATGTAACTTTGTATTTAAATGGAATAAAAAAATGGGATATGTAAAATTATCGAAAGCAAAATTTTCTTTAAGGAGTAGTGCAAACCAGCGATTTAAAAAGTTTTTTCAAATCCTCACCATCCGGTTATTTTTCGAGTAATTTGGGTGACTTTGCTGTCATTGGGAAGCTAAATGATTGTTAATGACTGGGTAAGCATAAAAAAATGGCCTATGAGATGTTTAAATGCCCTTGCATTAAGAGGGAAGATAAAAAAAAGAAAAAAGCGAATAAACGTAAAATAATTGACTGTAGTAAGTAAGATGTTGCACAAACACATTTGAATATAATTTTGTTGTAAAGCTCAAGTCTTTAGCTTTACAATAGTATAAAAACTTTGGTAATTATGAGAAAATAAAGTGGAGAAAAAAAACTTGTCAAAACGTATATGAAAAGTCAAGTTTAGCCGCTGGCTTGGCGAAAACACGCAATGTAGAAATTTTTTCAAATCCTTACCATACGGTTATTTTACAAAAGTAATTTGGGTAATTTTGCTGTCATTGTGAAGGTAAATGATTATAAATTACTGGGTGAGCATAAAAAATGGACTATGAGATGTCTAAATGCCCTTGGATTGAGAGGGAAGATTAAAAAAAAGGAAAAAAGTGAATAAACGTAAAATAATTGACAGTAGTAAGTAAGATGTTGCACAAACACATCTGAATATAATTTTGTTGTAAAGCCCAAGTCTTTAGCTTTACAATAGTATAAAAACTTTGGTAATTACGAGAAAATAAAGTGAGAAAAATATTGTCAAGCGTATGTATATGAAAAGTCAAGTTTAGCCGCAGGCGTGGCTATAAAAACATGCTATGTAGAAATTTTTTCAAATCTTACCAAACGGTTATTTTATGAGTAATTTGAGTGATTTTGTTGTCCTTGTGAAGGTACATGATTGTAAATTACTGTATGAGCATCGAAATTGGCCTATGAGATGTCTAAATGCCCTTGCATTGAGAGGGAAGATAAAAATAAAGAAAAAAAGCGAATAATTTGTGTAATGGCTAGTTACTCATGCATAACTATAGAAAACGTACGCGTACGTGGTTGGGGGTTAATGGCTGAGTTTTGCTACACGTACAGGTACGTGCTTTGGGGATGAGAGGGTTAAGCATGTGAAAAATCAAACTGAATTTATCAAAACAAGAGTGAGGTATCAACAATTAAACAAGAAATATACTAGAGTAAAAGGGCATCACTCCATCAAACAACTTTAACTGTTTCTCTGGTCTTAATTCACTTCAGCAAAACTAAAGGAACAAAATATGTTTATGAATTTACCTTATACACACAATTAATCCTATTCACTGGTGGTCAATAAATGAAGCACAGTTTTTTAAAATTATAAATACAAAAATTTTTATTTTTAAGTTCAAAATTTATAATTAGAATTCACAATCTGAAAATTTACTATTACTTGAAAACAACACAAAATCTTAATTAATTCTTGAGTTAAATTATTAAACGAAACTAAATCACAAAACTTTAATTTGTCAAGAAATTACATTAATTAAGGAAAATTTAAACTATCAAGAATTACTAAAGATTTGAAGAGAAAACCTTAGTAAATAAAAATTAAATCAAGTATGCAATGTTAAATTATCAAGAAATATTTAAAATGACAGGTAAATAAATGTTAAATCACCAAAATATAAAATGTGAAAAATCAAGAGATAGCAAACACAAGAACACACAAAAATACACAAAAGATTTATCAATAATAATTTCACTAAGGCAAAAAATTCTCTCAATATAACCTTATCATACCAAGGTAATAATAAGTAAATTTCACTTTACCTCACACAAGCTTGTGAAAACCTTTGCCAAATCAGCTACTTTACATTCACAAAACACTTTTTTGTATGGTGCCAATACAGATTATTCCTACATTCAGATCTCAAAAGCTAAGATTAATACCAGTGACCAACCAAACATTCTACATTAATAACTTCTCTCTTTTGAAGGAAGAGAGAGAGAGAGAGAGAGAGAGAGAGAGAGAGAGCCATCACTAACGGTCTCTGAAATCAGCTTATTTTACGCCTCTTTTTCCAGGGTAAATTTTATATTAGGGCGCTTGGAATTGGCAAACTCCAGAAAAGCATCAGCATTAAAATCGCGAGTAAAAAAGTAGGAACTTGTCATCCACATATCTTCGGTAAAAAGGGGGCCAGAAAAATGAAGGACAGTTGTCCAGAAAGCTCTCTTCCAAAACATTCATGAATATGTTTACAAATGTGAGCCCAAGTAATGGCGACCCCTGGAAAAAGAGTCGGAAAATAAGCTTCCATTCTTGGATGTGCTGGTTTCTAGGAGTGACCAAGGTCTTAGTACGGGCATTTACCCCAAAGGAACGTTCACAAGTCTAGGAATGAATTTTTATAGTTCATGCTATTTTAATTTTAAGTTGAACTCGATTGTCACTCTCCTCCACAGGGCATTGACAAATAAATCTTCCTGGTTGACTTTCCATAACAAAATCATTAAATTAGGTCATTATTTTGAAAACAATTGTTTTCCTCGTAAACTCTTTCCCGGGTACTTGAATAAAATACTCTACCAGAAAATGGTACCCCCTATCTCTATCAGCACTGTCCTCAAACTAAAAATGTATGCAAGTTTTCCTTTTTTGCATGATGACTATTTCAGGAAAATGCTAACTGATATAATACACAAGGAATTACCAGCCCTAAACTTGAAACTTATTCCTAAGATCCCAGTCACCATTGGTTCCCTGTTCAAATACAAAGACAAGCTTAGCCCAATGTTTACATCCAACGTTGTATACAAATATATTTTCCCTAGGTGTAGTCGAGGGACCTATGTGGGATGTACAAAACGGCTACTAAAAGTACGCTTGGACTCTCATAGAGCAGTAAGTTTTAGGACAGGGAGTAGACTGTCCAGTCCAGAACAACCAAATCTACTGGTCACTTTTACCAGACACATATGTAATTCTAATAGCCACAATGCCCTCTTAACTTCTCGAATTCTTCTCGCTTTTTTGGATATGCTTGTAACTACAAAGCAGTAAGGTCCAAATGCAAGAAACTGAAGAGACTGAGATGACCAGTCGCGGGAAAAGAACCCGCGTCACCATAATCACAAGGAGGTCACATTGCCGACCTGACCATGAGAAGGATAAAAGTCTATTACCTCTCGTACATACATATACCTGTTGTTTTCAGATATATTTATTAGAGCTGGAATAGACCCATTCTCACAATCGTAGCCAAGCGGGCAATCGTTTTTATTGCTTTTAGGTTGAAATATATATGTAGAATCTACTGGTCACTTTTACCAGACGCATATGTAATTCTAATAGCCACAATGCCCTCTTGTCGAATTCTTCGCACTTTTTTGGATATGCTTGTAACTACAAAGCCGTAAGATCCAAATGCAAGAATTTGAAGAGACTGTGATTGGCTGGTCGTGGGAAACGAACCTGCGTCACCATAATCACAAAGAGGTCACGTTGCCGACCTGACCTTGAGAAGGATAAAAATCTATTACCTCTCGTACATACATATACCTGTCGTTTTCAGATATATTTATTAGAGCTGGAATAGACCCATTCTCACAATCGTAGCCAAATGGGCAATCGTTTTTATTGCTTTTTAGGCTGGAATATATATGTAGAATCTACTGGTCACTTTTACCAGACACATATTTAATTCTAATAGCCACAATGCCCTCTTAACTTCTCGAATTCTTTGCGCTTTTTGGATATGCTTGTAACTACAAAGCCGTAAGATCCAAACACAAGAATTTGAAGAGACTGTGATTGGCCGGTCGCGGGAAACAAACCTGCGTCACCATAATCACAAGGAGGTCGCGTTGCCGACCTGACCTCGAGAAGGATAAAAGTCTATTACCTCTCGTACATACATATACCTGTCATTTTCAGATATATTTATTAGAGCTGGAATAGACCCATTCTCACCATCGTAGCCAAGTGGGCAATCGTTTTTATTGCTTTTTAGGCTGGAATATATATGTAGAATCTACTGGTCACTTTTACCAGACATATTTAATTCTAATAGCCACAATGCCCTCTTAACCTCTTGAATTCTTTGCGCTTTTTTGGATATGCTTGTAACTACAAAGCCGTAAGATCCAAATGCAGGAAATTGAAGAGACTGTGATGGCTGGTTGCAGGAAACGAACCCGCATCACCATAATCACAAGGAGGTTACGTTGCCGACCTGACCACGAGAAGGATAAAAGTCTATTACCTCTCGTACATACTTACACCTGTCGTTTTCAGATATATTTATTAGAGCTGGAATAGACCCATCCTCTCCATTGTAGTCAAGTGGGCAATCGTTTTTATTGCATTTTAGGCTGAAATATATATGTAGAATCTACTGGTAATTTTTACCAGACACATACGTAATTCTAATAGTCACAATGCCCTCTTTACCTCTCAGAAGTCTTTCGCTTTTTGGATATGCTTGTAACTACAAAGCCGTAAGATCCAAATGCAAGAAGTTGAAGAGACTGGCCATCACAGTCTCTTCAATTTCTTGTGTTTGGATCTTACAGCTTTGTAGTTACAAGCATATCCAAAAAGTAACTGAAGAATTCAAGAAGTTAAGAGGGCATTGTGGCTATTAGAATTCCCATATGTGTCTGGTAGAAAAAAAGTAAATTCTATAGTTTATATATATATATCATGACTCTTTCACAGGGCCCTTTCCCTCACCTCTAGTTATCTTTCCTTTCCATGATGAAGTAACCTTTCTTTTAGAATATTTTAAACACAATTGCTTTCCGTCTAAGATAGTTTTTAATAGCCTCAATAAAATACTTAACAAGAAGTTTTCATGAGCGATATACTCTTACAGTACCTAAACTACACTTTTATGCCAAATTTCCATAAATCATGAATCCATTTTAGAACAAAATTTACTAGTACAATTCAAAAATATTTTGGTGCCATAGATGTTAAACTTATTCCTATCAACCCCTAACGATTGGCTCTATTTTTAAATTTAAGGATC
The DNA here is from genome assembly GCF_040412425.1 of Macrobrachium rosenbergii. Classification (NCBI taxonomy): domain Eukaryota; kingdom Metazoa; phylum Arthropoda; class Malacostraca; order Decapoda; family Palaemonidae; genus Macrobrachium; species Macrobrachium rosenbergii. The sequence goes on along the minus strand of NC_089750.1, from coordinate 39,801,713 downwards.
AGCAATGTGCTATGATGTCCTCCGGAGTGGTGTATAAGTATTCTTGCCCCAAGTATAACTCGGGGGATTTATATAGGGATCCACTCGGAGACTTCCAAAAGTACGCATAGACTCACAACGGGGATAAGTTTTATACGGGGGTAAAAATCTCAACCCCGAACACTCCAACATCAGAAGTCATGCGAAAGAGAGTAAATCCCCCATTGAAAACAAAGATTTCTACATAATTGGACGAGCTTTAGCCAACTGGAACTACAATACTAGTCTCTTATGATAAAACAGCTTGTTCGAAGTTGAACATTCTTTACTTCGGCTGTTATTTATACCTGTCATAATGATAATGCTTTTGTTGTTTTGTTTCTCCTTTGAAGACTTCATTTCTGTAAATATAAACTAGGTTATTTATATATAGTCACTTTTATTCATTTATTTATTTGTTTTCTTAATGTGATTTTAAATTTTAGTGTTTTAAAACATAAATATTTTAAATAAATATATATATATATATATATATATATATATATATATAATATTAACATATATATGTATATATATATATATATATATATATATATATATATATATATATATATATACATATATATGTGTATATATATATATATATATATATATATATATATATATATATATATATATATATATATATATATATATATATATATATATATATATATATATATATATATATATATATATATATATATATATATATATATATATATATATATATATATATATATATATATATAGATATATATATATATATATTATATGTGTGTGTGTGTGTGTGTGTGTGTGTGTCGTATATAATATCCAATATATATATATGGAAATAAAATATTATATATATATTACTATATATATATATATATATATATTGATGAAAAAATCACAGTAGATGCACGTGACTTCAGTGTATACAAGAATCCCAAGGACAAACTCAGGAGAAAGTGCAGTAATACCAAGCGCTTTCACGTTTAAGACGCATCGTCGGGGTACGAATGAGACAAAAATATAAAGAAGGTTACAAAGTAAACAATTTAATAGAACACCATATGGTCAGTTATCAAAGGGTAATAAATAGAAAGTTAATCCAGGATAATATGGATCGAGCTATATAAACTGAACCTAAGACACATTAAAAGAAATAAATATAAAGTTTATTATCAACTTCCAAAAACATGTATTTAACACAATACCAGATGGTTAAAAAATAAGTTAAACAGAAAAGGTTAATCCACGGCAAATCCGGAACTTGCCTGTTATTTCAAGCCATTGGGAAGGACTGATATATTATATGAGAATATACAAATATATATACTATAGGAAAATATATACGATACATATATATTGTATAGAGATATATACATTTCCCCCTCAATTCGGTAAAAAAAGTGAAATCTTAGCTTAATGATAAATAATAAAAGACCAGGAAGAACATTCTTTAGGGTACAATGCTGACAAATAAACCTCATCATCAGGCTGAAAAAACCGACAGGATGGGAATCAATAATTAAACAATAACTGAATTGTAATTTTATTCAATGATAGCTAGTTGAATACCAGACGAGTTGTTGTTTTTCGGCTCCATCTTTTTAATAGTCAGCGACTCTGAAATTAAAAAGGTCAGTCTATTTGAACAAATTTCTTTTGATAATCCAGGTCAGGTTATCAACTAGCTATCGACTGATATTCATAAAGGTATCAATTAAAATTTAAATATTCTTACTTTAAGTGCTAGATTTGTTGATTTCCTTTAGTTTTATTTTCATATTTTTATGTTTGTGTTTTTAATTTTTCGTTATTTTACGTCTCACCCTTTTATTTGTAATTACTTGTTCATTTTATATATTTCGTTAGTGTGAAGATTTATTATGACAATCATGTTATTGTAATTTTATTGATTCTCATCAATTCTTTTTTCAGCCATGATGAGGTTTTATACCTCAGGTTTGTACAATATAAAAGTTCTTCCAAGTCTTGGCAATATTATTTATCATTAACCTATTATATATATATATTATATATATAATATACATTTTCATGAGAAATATTTTCTGTGACTTAAATCTATCAAATACAGCCTAAAATTCACCAAAAAGGTAGATGAGTTATAGGATATATTTCGAGACACTGACTGTCTTATCAAAGGCAGTAATGAAAGAAGCAAAGTTACAGAGCAGTGGAATTCCAATAAAGGAATATGCCAGAAGTTTTGATACATTGTCGCTTGTTGACAGCTTCAAATAATCTTCTTAACCACTGGTATCAGGAGGTATTTCAATCAGATCTGAATCCCAGGCTCCTTTTGAGAGGTTCATTGTATTTCTTTGTTTAATCAGTGCTGATTCTATCATATGGCTTTTGAAACGACAATTGCTGCTGTAAATTATATGACATATTCCAGTTTATTTCATGGTTATGATTGTTCATGTGGTTAAAAATAGCTGAGATCTGTTGTCCATACCTTACTGAACATTTATATTTTATTAGTCTTTGGGGGAGTGATTTAACTGTAAAACCAGTGTAGGACTGGTCAGAGTCAAGGCAATCATTTTGTTACTCCTGTGAATTCTTTTGATGGTACTAATTATTTTTGTTGGACGTTTATTAGGGATTTAGCTAAGGTATTTGGGTAGGTAAAAACAAAAGGGTTAAAGTTTCCAAGTGTCAGTGTCAATGTCTTAATCCTGACCAGGTGTGGGATTTTGATTTTATTGTTAGGGGTCTCTCTGTTCATGTTTTGAGGGGTCGATAGAAAATTACGTTTGCTTTATGGATCGCTTTCTCAATTATGTGGTCAGGGTACTTCAAAGATGACAGCTGCTTACGGATTAGCTCAAACTCATTTTCCAAACTCATTTGGGGAGCAAATCAGCAGAGATTTTAAGAAAAAATTGCTGGTTATGCCAATTTTGATAGAAATGTCATGATAACTAAAGTAAGGAATATATGAAAGTCAAATATTGGTTTTCTGTACAGGGTAAATTTGTATTCTGTCGTGTCTCCATTTATTAAAACATCTAGGAAAGTAATTTTGTTGTTTGCTTCCCATTCAATTTTGAATTTGATGCGGGGCAATGATGCAACTCATTTTGAAAGAGATTCGTTGAAATTGCCATGTTTTATAAACCCAAAATGTTAGGATATCATCTACAATCTCATCAGTGAAATAAGCTCTGACTTTCTACACTTTTGGTGTTTTGATGTAGCTCCTTTCCAATTATTATATACAGTATATATATATTATATATATATACAATTCTATATATATATATATATATATATATATATATATATATGATAATATATATATATATGTATATCATATATGTATATATATATATATATATATATATATATATATATATATATATATATATATATATATATATATATATATATACATATATATACATACATACATACATATATATATATATACATATACATATATATATAATATAAATATAATATATATATATATCATATACATGTCTATATATATAAATAATATATTTATATATATATTATATAAATATATATGATATATATATATATATAAATCTATATATATAAAATATACATACATACATATATACATACATACATACATTTGTACATACATTTATACATACAGACATACATATATATATATATATATATATATCTATATATATATATATATATATATATATATATATATATATATATATATGAAAATAAAAAGGCCCATAAAACACTATTTAAAACGTTGAAACCATATATTTGGCACTTGTTTCTGTGCCTTTTTTTCACTGGTAGAATATGGACATGGATAGTTCAATGGTATATATACAAAAACATGAAGGTGTGGCCTTAGGCCTCCGATGTTAAGGAGGTGGCGGTTAAGAAGGAGGAGATTGACCAAATTGATAGTGGTTTTTGGCCTCATTAGCTCGAACCGTTTGGCGATGAAATCTGGCAGTCGCGTTTCTTGGGTCATCTTCTTCAAAAGGGGTCCGAGGATTAAGTGTCAATCATCTTCCGATTTCAAATGTCCTCCTGAACAGGTTCATATTGTTGGAGGACATTAAAAATCCACCCACCTCTGCCACTGGAAAAATTCATCTGAGATAATTTTTGTAACCACATTGTTAATGACTTTTATAATTGAATCTGCCTTTATTAAGCATTTTAACAATCAACTTATGAATATTAGTTCATGGTCTTTTTTAAATTAGATAGTTACCTTGTTCATAAAATTGTAGGGAAGTACAATGTTACCTTTTAGCAATAGCCTGTTCTAACTGTAGTTTCAGTTCTTAAGTATTTTTAAAGTATTTTTTGTTTGGTATGTTAATTTGACTTCAAACTAGTGATTGCATTCAGTAATGGTGTTTAGCTTGTTGGTGGCTTTGATCTTTGTTTTGTGAAGTTTTCTTGTTTATGTCTCTCTTTATTTATTTTACTTTGTACCCTGAAGAAGTTTATGAATACATATTTAGCGATGTGAGTACCTGGTCTTTAATTTTCACCTTTCATGTGGTCGTTCTACGTATATATTTGTCACGTGCAGTTTGTGACTTATTGCTGATATATATATACATATATTATATATATATATATATGGGAATATAATATATATATATATATATATATATATATATATATATATATATATATATATATGCTGTTCATCTCTTCCTTGATTTAGTAGGAATATAAACAAGGACAAAGAAAGAAAGCACCAAAGCTTTCTCTTTGCAAAAGTAGTTTAGGGAGGACAGCCAGAGAGCTGGCTGTTGTTCAAAAAACACCAACTGTCATTGGAGGATTTGAAGCTTAATTTAGGGACTTATTCAACAGGGTAGGTTTTACCAGGGCCACCTTTAGTTAGGGTATACCTTAAGCTCACTTTTCTATGACCTTCATACTGGTGATATTTTTTTATTTTAAAGACCATTAAGCGGGAGGAGTCTTCCAAAAAAGCACCCACACCTTTGACCCAGCTTGTGAGGGTAATACCCTTGAGTGAGAGCAACAATCCAGTGTCTAATCTTGGATCCTCCCTTTCTTCTCTTCCCTAAAACCACAACAAAAGAAGAAATACTGCCTTTTCAGCGGAGGTACAAAATCCAAAGGTGGATATTAAAGGACGTTTGAATTTCTGATTGTATATGAATTGCCAGGACGTGATAAACAGAAAATGGTTAAACGCACACACGGTCAAATGGCAGAGGTGGGTGGATATCATCTCCAAACGCAAAACACCTGAGTTCGACGGGTGAGTTGATGGGAGATATGTTATTCATATATATATATTATGGCCGACTGCGTTATATATCACTATATATGATTCCTCGTCCGTCGCTGGTATCGATATACGGAAAAATGGACTTATTATCAACTAAAAATCTATCAAATAAAAAATATATTACCAAAAAGGTAGAAAGTTATAGGATATTAAAGGACGTTTGTAGCTGTCTCTGATTGTATATGAATCAGGTGATGAAATAAATAGTCATAATAGTATTCCAATGAAGGAATACGCACCAGAAGTCAACATGGCAGTAGGTGGGTGATATCAGTCTCCAATCTTCTTAACCACCTGAGTTGGAGGAAGAGTTGATGGGAGATGTTATTCACTTAGGCTCTCTTTGGCCGACTGCGTTTCACTGTATTTCTTTGTTTCGTCCGTCGCTGATTCGACCCACGGGACGGTGGACTTATTATCAACTAAACAATTGCTGCTTCGGTAACATATATGAAAATATATTATTCCAGTTTATTGGATATTATGATTGTTCTTTTTGATTGTTAAAAATAGCTGTGATCTGATTAGTCATAATTTTACTGAACATTTGTTTTATTAGTCTTTGGCAGAGGGAGTGGATTCATCTCTGTAAAACCAAAACACCTGACTGTTCAGACGGGTCAAGTTGATGGGGAGATTGTTATTCCTGTGTCTTTGGGACTGGCTTTTGTTGGTCACTTATTCCTGATTTCCTAAGGTATTTGGTTCGAGGTAAAAACGGTGGACTTATTATCAAGTTTCCAAGTGTAACATGTCAATATATTATTTCTGACCAGGTGTGGGATTTTGATATTAAAGGACGTTTGTAGTCTTTCTGATTGTCATGTTTTGACGGTGGTGATAAAAGTTATGTTTGGCTACGTTTACAAATCACTACACGGTCAACATTAGAGGTGGTGGATACTTCCAAAGAAACACCTGAGTTCGACGGGTGAGTTGATGGGAGACTCATTTACCAAACTTCATTTGAGGCGCAAATCAGCAGAGTCTTTAGTCCAAATTCTGGTCCGTCGCTGGTTCGATTTTGACGGGAAATGGACTTATTATCAACTAAAAAGTAAGGGATATATGAAAATCAAATATTTTGGTTTTCTGTGGATATTAAAGGACGTTTCTGTAGCTTTTTGATTGTATATGAATCACGGTGATGTTGATAAATAGTCATTCAATTTTGAATTTTATGCGCGACAATAATGCACACGGTCAACATGGCAGAGGTGGGTGGATATCGTCTCCAAACGCAAAACACCTGAGTTCGACGGGTGAGTTGATGGGAGATGTTATTCACTTATAGCTCTCTTTCTACACTTTTGCGTTGTTTTCACTGTAGTCCTGATTCCTCGTCCGTCTGGTTCGACCACACGGGACGGTGGACTTATTATCAACTAAAAAATTCCCCTTTATAACATATATGAAAATATATTATTTCCGAGGTAGATATATGGATATTAAAGGACGTTTGTAGCTTTCTGATTGTATATGAATCATATATGATGTGATAAATAGTCATATATATATATATATATATATATATATATATATATATATATATATATATATATATATATATATATATATATATATATATATATATATATATATATATATATATATATATATATATATATATATATATATATATATATATATATATATATATATATATATATATATATATATATATATATATATATATATATATATATATATATATATATATATATATATATATATATATATATATACATATATATATATATATATATATATATATATATATATATATATATATATATATATATATATATATATATATATATATATATATATATATATATATATATATATATATATATATATATATATATATATATATATATATATATATATATATATATATATATATATATATATATATATATATATATATATATATATATATATATATATATGTATATATATATATATATATATACAGTATATATTTAAAAAATCACAGTAGATGCACATGACTTCAGTATAAAAGTGAAACCACGAAAATGACAGGCAGAAGTTCAGTATCAAGCGCTTTCACGGTTATTAACACATTGTCTGGGCACAAATGAGACAGAGATAAAAAAAAAATTACAAAGTAAACAAAAGAACAGGAATGCCAGATGGTCAGTTGTCAAAGGGTAATAAACAGAAAGATAATCCAGGATTTAGCCGGGATCGAGCTGTTGGCAAACTGGAACCATAGACCGCGTTTCAAGGTCATGGAAGTTTGGGGTTACAAAATCAGGTGTCAATGTATAACCTTGATTACCAGATGGTTAATTGCCAGGGGGTAAAAATTAAAGGTTTGATTGATGGGATCATGATTCAAAAGCTAAATCCTATGTTTTTAACCATATAGTGCAGCAGATTGCTGTAAAAATCGTTCAAATAGAAAAACAAGCAAAAATTTGGCACAAACATTCCTAAGACTTCGTTTTCTCTATAGAAAAGGACGCTGGCACCTGGTAAATTCCAAGATTAAAACTTTTTTCCAAATTGGCGCCATCGTTCTGTAAGAGGAAGTCACTGTGTTTTGTGCATCTATTGGATGGAATATGCCAGGAGTTTTTAAACCTCGACTTTTCGGTTTAAAAATTTTGCGTACCAGTCACATTTGTTTGAAAACCCTTACTAAGTGTGTGATCAGATGACCTTACAACATTTTGCCATACGGGTTTTCTAGTCACAGCGCGCCATCTTAAACCAACTGTTTTTTATTTACTGTTTATTCCTGTGTGACACAGTTTAACTAATATGCTATTTTCAACTAGTGAAATAGTAATGGTATGGTCATTACAACATCGCAAATCTTAAGAAAAATGTAACCATAAAAAGAAAAGAAACTAGGCATAAGGACTAATAGATAAAACCAATAATGTTTAGGTCTCTCAATACACTTATTGAAAAATTTAAGGATAAAAGGTAGGCTTAGGATACACGTTGGATGCTCATTATAGATTATCTACTGAAAAAAAGAACAATAATTTATCTAGACTTATCAGTTTGCAAGTGCACAAGAGGCTGTTAAGGGAAGACAATCCAGCTTACTAACATTGACCAAGTAAGAAGTATTTCCGACAGCCTGCTAGTGTGCATCCAATTTGGTAAGCTGTTGGCAACTCTTGCTGGATGCGAGTTGGTTGTCAGAGGACTTGCCATGCTTCACCAGACTTTTGCCATCCTCACTCAGCAGGGTTCTCTGGCTGTGTGCTGACACTCTGGCCTGCCCCACACATCCAGCCTGGTACGCATTCAAGGTGTGTTGGAGGATGTGCTCCCCTGGTTGGTGGAATGGCCTCATATGGAATAATTGTTTTAAAATAAAACAAATAAAAAAGCCTCTGTCCACACAGCCAGCAGTGCTGGATCTTAAGATTACCCACAGTTATGACAAACCTCTCAGGACCTTCAGGTCACTCTCTTCCACTCTAAAGGGTAGTGACTCCAGTTTGGAGAACACAGCTGAGGCCTCTGGAAAGATGTTCCATGTCTGCCAGGCAACCTTCTTGCCCTTTTCCAGGAAGGCCACTAATCACAGCCTGTGAACGCATGGAAGAAGAGCATGCCATTCACCTTCTCCTGGCCCAGAGAGTTGCACAGGTCATGCACTTGGCAATCCAGCGCAGGCTCTCAGCTTGGCCAAATACCCCTATAGCTTCTCTAGCACTGATTTGTGGAGAGTGGACCAGAGGGGAGCTGCAAGGACAAGAACATCTTTTTGACTTTAACCGTGATGGTCTTGGCTCCATGTTCTGTGTGCACATTTGGCATGGACCTTTGCGGGTGTCAGCTTCTGCCATGAGTGCCTTTTCCAGTCCCTGAAGTGCCACACCTCATGAGTGCTGAGGACTGAGGACCCTTTCACTTGGCAATGACAACATTTCCAGTCAGACATCTGGACAACTTTGTCTGCCAGAACCACTGGTGACAACTCTGTCTTGTTGGCATCGTGTCTTATGGATATGCGCCAGTTGGATGGCATTGTGTTCTTGTCTGAACTCACCCAGTGGGTCTCCGAACAGCAGGATGACTTGGTCTCAGCTTTGAGGCTGGATGAGGGAGACATCAAATACAAGATGTGATGATGTGTACTTGCTGCTATAGGATTGTATCACAGGCAAGAAGTTCACAAAGAAAAAGTGCTTGAGCCCTCAAAGGTCTTTCCTTTCTTTGGTGGCAAGGCATGGACCAAAGCAATCCATCTACAATGAGGACATCAGTCTTTGGTTCTTTGTCTAGTCCCCAAGTGGACTAACATGACTCCAGGAGCATGGTTCAGCTGAGACTTGCTCTGAAAACTACAATACTGAGACAGAGGCCCTTACCACCCTCACATGGAAGGAAAAAGCTAAGGCATGTTTGATTCTCACTGGAAGAATTCCAGCAGAGGCAACATGGCTCTGACAGGTATAAATAGCTTTGAGAAAAGGCCTGGCAATCCTCCTTCAGAGAAATTTCTGGTTTGACTGTTCTACAAAGGAAGTCAGCTTCTTGGACTGAATGAAGTCAGTTCTGACCTAGCCTTTACCCACTGGTTCGAGACTGCATTGTTATTCAAGAGACCTGATTCAACTGGACCTTGGACCATGCTGGAGGATCTTGTCAATGTGTCTGCCTGGGTTCTTGCTGTATCTGGGGTGGGCAATCCACCACACTGATGAAACCTCAATGGCCGATTCAGAACCTGGCTCTCTTCCTGAAAAGGCCCACGGGAGTGTTGACCTTATTATCAACAAAAATTCCCTTGCTGACTCTCAAAATAGAATGTCTTTCCGCATGAGGTGTTTGATATCAAGGTGTTTGTCTGCTCACTGATTGTATTTGAATCTCTGGTGATGTGATAAAGAGTCAAGCGGATGATCTCTGGACAAATGCAGTACATCCATCAACATGGAGTGCTGGTGGATATCGTCTCTAAATACAAAACACCTGAGTTCACGGGGATTTTATAAGGCCATTGGTCCACTTATACCTCACTTGCTTGTGTGGGATCGTCCACTTGCTGAGTTCTTGTCCTTCGACTGGTCTTGTGCCCACAGACAAAGTTGCCAGCCTAAAAATTCCTTGTGCAACATCTGGGTGTGATTACTTTCTAGGGTAGAGCAAATTGGATATTAAAGGACATTTGTAGCATGAGTTTGTATTATTGTTGGAAAAGAAGTAGGGTATCAGCTCATGCAATGTGATGGGGACAAAATTGGCCTCACATATATATATATCATAGGAATATCACAAGTTCCATAGACAACACCATGTGCCAGAAGTGGAACTGTGGACTCTATATCTTATAGGTCACATATATCCTCAAACTCTAATGCCTGCTCATTGTTGTTTGCTTTCAGCATATATAGTCAGTGTATGCTGTCCTCATAGTTTATACAAATATATATAGGCTGTAACCTGGTGCATCTGCCGTGTCCTGGTTACACTTGCAGCTGACAGGAAGGATTCTGCAGTTCCAGATATATATATACTCCTATACCAGAGCTATATATCCAATATATATGAAGATATACCAAGCTGGTCTGGGGCTGTTATAGTATTTGGGACACTAAACTAAACTATACTACAACTACTAGTCTAAGACTACAGGATTAGTAAAGCTGGATTAGATGAATATATATGCTAGTTATATATAGTGATGTCACCAGTGTGCCTGGTTGTGTGTATATATACATCTTATACATTTATATAATTTCCTTCAAAATTGATGAGTTATTATATATATAGATATATCATTAGGATCTAAAACCACAGAAACCAAGATCCATCTTAAAACGATAATTGTTGAACGGGCATTATTTCTCACATATAATTATTGTTTTCTAGTATTGACTTCCAGTATAGAATCCCCAGGAAAATGACAAAGGTAAAGTTCAGTGGGAAGCTTTACAGAAACATAATATTCACAAATGAAACAGTATAAAAGAACCATTTGCAAAGTAAACAAAGAACATGCCAGATTCAGTGAAATAATTAGAAAGATAATCCAGGATAATCCGGGATCGAGCTGTCTAATCTTGGAATTTGACCAAACATCATTAAATTTTGCGCTTACAAAATCCAAAACATGATATAACCTTGAAAGATGGTTTAATTGCCAGGGGGCAAAATTTCATGGTTGTTTCACTATCTGGGATCATTCTTTATGAAATAAATCCAATTATCTGCTTAACCATAAGAGAAACGAAATCTTACCCATTCACATTACAGAAACATGTATAAAAATGAATATTAATTTTGTATATATTTACCAACAATTTTTTTAATTATGAAGGCATCAAGTTTAAACAAACCAAAACTTAAATTTAGAACACTTTCATTATTTGACTTGATAAAACAAGATTCAATGATATTCCATGTTTTTATCTGTGTCTCATTTGTGCCCAGACGATGTGTTAATAAACATGAGATTTAGATCATCCTATTAACAGAAGTAAAGCAAGAACTTTAGTCCCGTGCAACGACACGGTTAAAAGGAATATCGTTAAATCTTGTTTTTATCAAGTCAAATATTGAAAGTGTTCTAAATTATATATATATATATATATATATATATATATATATATATATATATATATATATTTATATATATATATATATATATATATATATATATATATATATATATTGTTACAAGTGCGAGCTGGGGAATAATAATAATATTGAAATCTTACCTCACCTTGAGACAGAGGGTTTGCTACTTGTAATTTACGAAAGGAAACAAGACAATGAATGGTCGCCAGTGAGACCCAGAGGAGTAAATTCTAAGGGTTTATTTACACATGAATAGATTGAAATTAACTGCAATTAAATTCCAAAGGGACTCACGATTTGATAAAGAATAGTTACAGGGAAAAACAAAATTAATTATAGCTATGATAACAAAGTAACAATTTGACCCATTTGCAAGGTCTTCTCAGCGAATGGTATCCCAAATTAAGCAATGATAGGTTTAATTCAGAACAGACTTGAATTGAGTAAATTGGCAAACTTCTAACAAGGATGCGAAGGCAGAGTTGATTTCACACATGAAAGAGCGTCTGCTGAAAATACAGACAAAGCTTTGTTGATTATTTAAACTAACTTGCAGGCATAACAAGTAAAGTTTAAGGCTAGAGGAGGCACTTAATTCACTTATTAAATCACTTAGATTCACTTATTTAATTCAGCAAAGATAACTCATTAAGCAAGGAACATTTAATAACAGATTGCCAACTGAAAAAGGATTCACAATGAAGGAAAGCTTGAAATTGAAAGACAAGAGATTTATAGAAATCTGGCTGGGCAAAATCCCCCTTCCCTATCCAGACATACATGTTGACATGAAATCTACTCTCATAATTAGAGTAAGGATGAATCTCAGTTGCAGTTATTTGGCTGCCCTCACTGCAGTTGAGATGTGGAGCATGATATCTTCGTAGGAAAAGGGAGGCCCGGCTCCAAAAAGTGGCAATGCTCTACCTGCTGAGAGGGAGATGTTCCCTGATTGATCACTCGCCAGTGTCTTTCACACTTTCCCTTCTCAGACTCTTTTTGACCCCTGTTTAGGTCACGTGACTGAGCCAATGGGCAGTTTGATCTTGTCTTCGGTGGTATTATCTGGAATGAGGAGGTTCTGCGCCAGCATAAGGTGAAAATAATGAGATGGAGGATTAACAGCTTAAGGAGTGGCCAAACACGTGAAAATGCATCTAGAATGGGGGAGAAGATCTCCTGCCGGCTTTGGCTGGAAACTGCCCTCTCACACCTTCAGTTAGGTTTGGGGAGTTTACTTCATTAAGCAGTACTAATTTTTAAAATGGCAGAAGCCTGAATTCATAACAATATATCTATCTATCTATCTATCTATCTATCTATCTATGTGTCTATCTATCTATCTATCTATCTATATACAGTATATATTATATATATATATATATATATATATATATATATATATATATATATATATATATATATATATATATATATATATATATATATATATATATATATATGTACACTGTATATATACACATATATATGCAACAAGGCACTAAAGCAGACAGCTTGGTACATGGTTTTCCTTCATTCATCTCAGCCTACGTTTCGAGATCCTTGTCTCATCCTTAAGGCTAAAAATACAAAGTAAAATATACAAATACAGCAGGAAAAGTTAGAATGTATGTACAGATAAATTATGATAAAGTAAAACATCAATACAAAAAGTAAACCTAAAATAAAATTGTTAAAAAAGAGAAAGAACTAGAATATTTCAACTAACAAACCTTATTCCTTGAAGTTCCGTTGCTGTATGAATAAACAATAAACATAAGGTGGGGTGGGGCTTCAGCTATGTACAGGGGCGTGGACGAGGGATAACTGTTCAAAGAGGGAACAATCTTCTTGATCGCTAACGATTCAAGAATAGGGAGGTGGTGTTCGTGTTGACTGGTTAGTATAACCTTAAAACCATTATAGTTTGTTTTACTTTTGCATAGTTTTAGGTGATTTCTAATGATTTTAAGATTATACTAACCAGCCAACACGAACACCACTCCCTATTCTTGAATTGTTAGCGATCAAGAAGCTTGCTTCCTCTTGGAACAAGTATCCCTTGTCCACGCCCCCTTAAACCACACCCCACCTTATGTTTGTTGTTTTTTCAGACAGCAACTGAACTTCGAGGAATAAGGTCTGTTAGTTGAAATATTTTAGTTTCTCTTTTTTAACAACTTTATTTTAGGTTTACCTTTTGTATTGATGTTTTACTTTATCATAATTTATCTGTACATACATTCTAACTTTTCCTGCTGTATTTGTATATTTTACTTTGCATTTTTAGCCTTGAGGGTGAGACAAGGATATCGAAACGTAGACCGTGATGAATAAAGGAAAACCATGTACCAAGCTGTCTGCTCTAGTGCCTTCTTGAGTATTTTGCTAGGAAATAGCCTCGCTCTCACACCAATGTATATATATATATATATATATATATATGTATGTATATATATGTATACATACATACATACATATATATATATATATATATATATATATATATATATAAATATATATATATATATATATATATATATATATATATATATATATATATATATATATATATATATATATATATATATATATATATATATATATATATATATATATATATATATATATATATATATATATATATATATATATATATATATATATAATGTATATTCAGTACATCACGATGATCTGTCATTGCATGTACTACTTTCTCTACAATATTTATGAACACAAGAATATCTATGAGACTGTCTCGATTTCAAGCTCATCTTGAATCCTTACGTATAAAAATCTGCGACACTTTTTTAGATCCAAATATTTTAATTCTTTATTATAGAAATTTTAAATGAATGAAATACGTTATTGCGATAATTTTTTCTAACATGCCATAAACAATGAAGGTTTTTCTAAAAATCATATAAAATGAGTGAGAATTTATGGAAGTTGCCTCAAAAGAAAATGAAAATCACATATGGATCATAAAACATTGTACAATTTTGTTACGTTCATTTCAGACTTGCCCAAAAGAGGTCATTGTGGGCAGTGATTAAATAAATGCACGAATACCTCATCACATTACAGGGACTCAAGTAAAAGAATTATTTCTTAAGCATGAAGATTATGTTAAAAGAAATCTTGTAAAAAAATTAAGTTAATGAGTTCTACACAAGAATACTTGTCCAAATAATCCAGTCTTCTTTCGATAGCAATAAAAAAAAGACATAGGAAAAAAATATAGTTTATAAATATGATAGTTTACGTACAACTCCTAAAGATCATTTTCAGCCGTGGGTTTGTTGAAAAAAGCACGACCCATTCTACAAGCTTTCGGCAAAAAGACTTGAGACTTTCATTTCACAAACATAACAGTTCACGAGGTTCGCTGTCTTTGTGTTCTAGGATGAAATACTATATATATATATATATATATATATATATATATATATATATATATATATATATATATATATATATATATATATATGTGTATGTATATATATATATATACATACATACATACATATATACAGTATATACATACATATATATATATATATATATATATATATATATATATATATATATATATATATATATATATATATATATATATATATATATATATATATATATATATATATATATATATATGTGTGTGTGTGTGTGTGTGTGTGTGTGCATGTATACATATATATATATATATATATATATATATATATATATATATATATATATATATATATATATATATATATATATATATATACACACACACACATATATATATATATATATATATATATATATATATATATATATATATATATAATACATATATATATATATATATATATATATATATATATATATATATATATATATATATATATATATATATATATATATATATATATATATATTTATATATATTTCATCCTAGAACACAAAGACAGCGGACCCTCGTGAACTATTATGTTTGTGTAATGAAAGTCTCAAGTCTTTTGCCGAAGGCTTGTAGAATGGGTCGCGCTTTTTTCAACAAACCCACGGCTGAACTCCAGCGAAGATGCCCTTTAGGAGTTGTACGTAAACTATCATGTTATAAACTATATTTTTTCTATGTCATTTTTTATTGCTATCGAAAAAAACTGGATTCTATGGAAAAGTATTCTTGCGTAGAACTCATTAACAATTTTTACAAGATTTCTTTTAACATAATCTTCATGCTTTGAAATAATTCTTTTACTTGAGTCCCTATAATGTGATGAGGTATTCGTGCATTTATTTAATCACTGCCCACAATGACCTCTTTTGGGCAAGTCTGAAATGAACAATAACAAAATTGTGCAATGTTTTTATGATCCATATGTGATTTTCATTTTCTTTGAGGCAACTTTCATAAATTCTCACTCATTTTATATGATTTTTAGAAAAACCTCATTGTTTATGGAATGTTAGAAAAATTATCGCAATAACGTATTTCATTCATTTAAAATTTCTATAATAAAGAATTAAAATATTTGGATCTAAAAAAGTGTCGCAGATTTATGCGAAAGGATTCAAGATGAACTTGAAATTGAGACAATCTCATAGAGATATTCTTGTGTTCATAAATATTGTAGAGAAGTAGTATATGCAATGACAGATCATCGTGATACACTAATGAATATATATATATATATATATATATATATATATATATATATATATATATATATATATATATATACATATACAGTATATATATACTATATATATATATATAAATGTGTGTATATATATATATATATACATGTATATATATATATATATATATATATATATATATATATATATATATATATATATATATATATATATATATATATGTGTGTGTGTGTGTGTGTGTGTGTGTGTGTGTGTGTGTGTGTATATTGTCACCAGAAAGTATTTTCGTTACTTTTTATTCTTTTTCAGGTCACAGGTCACGCAGTCGTGTAATTGCCGTTTGTTGACTGCTGAATGCTGTTTGCTTGTTCTAACATTTTATAGCAGTTATGGAGGATAGTTCTATTTCTATAACTTCTTTCTTTCCATGGTGAAGTGAAGCGAACAGAGTTATTTTCGGGACTAGCCTCAGAATATTAGTAAATTAGACCTTTTGGAAGGTTATGAGAAGTTCCTCTGACTGAATATGCATGGGAAATATCAGCATTTATAAAACCTGAAGGTTTATTTGGGTGTAATGTTAGACCATTTTGCACTTTCCACAGACTGATGTGGATGATCACAAGAGGATTAAAGGGTTGTGTCGTTTGCTGGATTATATGATTATTTTTAGTCACAGCTGGAGAGACTATATAGTAAGACAGAAGCCTTATTTCGTGCCATTTCTAACGCTGGTTTAGTGGCAAAACTCTCTAAATGCAGATTTAGAAAGGCTAAACTTATCTACCTTCGCCATAAAGTAGGGTAAGGTAAAGTATTACCCAGGGAAAAGAACACTGAGGCTGTACTAGATAGCTTTTGCTACTGCCAAAACTTGGAAAAGCATAAGGCAGTTTGTCGGTCTAGCTGGTTATTATCGTTGATTTGCCCCCAGTTTTTCTGAAATAATAATGCCATTAACTAGCCTTTTAAGATAAAAAGCTAAATTCTTATGCACGATGCATGTCAGCAAGATTTTGATAAACTGAAGTGTGTTTTAAGCACTTATCCCATTTTGAAATCACCTGACTTTCAAAACGGTTTTAAGTTGGTGATAGATACCAGTGATCTCAGAGTGAGGGCAGTATCGTGGCAAGATAATAGTGAAGATATTGAACATTCTATTTCACATTTTTTCCAGGAAACTTAATGCTCAACAAAAGAAATATAGTACAGTCGAAAAGGAAGCTTTAGCTTTGATTTTAACCTGACAACATTTTGGAATTTATGTAACTCCTAGCTTTGATCCAGTTGTTGTGTATTCAGACCACTGTTCCATAAAATTTGTCAACAAATTTAAAAACAAAAATAGAAGGCTTACTAATTGGAGTCTTATGATTCAGGAACATAATTTGGTTATAAAACATGTGAAAAGGAGGGGCAATGTCTTCACAGATGCCCTCTCCAGAAATCTGTAATGCCTTTTTTTCCGTTGAGATTTTCTCTAATTTTTTCATCTCGTTATCTTCCAGTTGTGTATGGCCAGATTATCTCCCAGCAAATCTCTTCTGGCTAGAAGTCGTTCAGTTTTGCAAACCATGAGTTTTCAGGTCCAGTGGAGTGTGTGTGTGTGCGTGTTGAATGCAGCATCTCATTATTTCATTATTCAGCATCATCTTTGGTTTTCCTTTTGGTGGAAGTGATAATTTTTTTTTTTACTGAAGTTGACTAACGTTACTGTTAATTTTATTTCAGTATATCATATTGAGCCATACATATGAGTTGAACTTGTTTGAAGCTGCAGTAAAAAATTTTGTATATTTTGTCAGTTCGGGTATCACGCCCAAAAGTATATAGTTCTTTTTCATTTTTTTTTTTTTAGCTCACGCGGTCGTATGCTTCCCGTTTGTTCACAGATGAATGCTGTTTGGTTGTTCTGACCATTTTATAGTAGTTAAGAAGGATAGCTCTAATCCTATCACTCCTTTCTTTCCATGGCGACATGGAGGCAGACAGAGTTATTTTCGGGACTAGCCCAAGTTCACTCTTGGTTAGTGATCCTGTGAACACTAAAGAGGGTACTCATAAATGTTTTGAAGGAATATACCTGCTGAAGGGTAGCAGATTTCCCTGGATCACTGTGCCAGTTTGTTTGTTGAGGCTTCACTTTACTAGCCACTGCCTCCTGGCTTATTATGAATGGAGTTGTCTCTGTATTGCCACCACTTCATCGAGTTGACTATATTGCCTTCACTTACTACATGGATGTTTGATTCGAGGAGCGGCTACTGTTTCATTGAGTGGACTGCATCACTTTCACTCACCATCAGTGCGTTCATGATTTTTCATTGTGTGTGCTGTGTAGCTTTCATTTACTACCTGAATGTTTATTACTTAACAAGTATCAGAGTGGATTATATTTGCCTTTGCTTACTTCATGGTTATTTATAGCATAGCCAGCTTTCATGAGGATGACACCATTTGGATTTAACGAGGATCTTCAGTTCCATTGCTCTAAACCGATTCTGCTGTTACTGCAACCCCGTTTAAAAGATGTTATAAGGAGATAAGTATCAGTATTACATATAAACTGTCCCACTTTAGAGGTGCTGCAGTATTCAATAACAAAGGTACTCAGTTCTCGATGCAGTAACCTGATACGTATGTCTGTTGAATAGTGATGCATTTAGTGTATCTTTTTAAAAATAAATGTTAATACTTTTTGCGTATCATACTCCATCCATGTTCTATGCCATCATTGATTATTTAAAGAATGTATTATGTCTCATTTATGACCCTTGTAGAATTTAATAAGTTACTGAGTGTTTAAGAGACCTGTTAGTTGTTTTAGGGAAGTTTTAGACAGCAAGAAAGAGCTTGCTACAGTGTGATGAGCTCAAAGGTTGCAAAGTCATGCCAATATGTACATAAATTTATAATATATATATATATATATATATATATATATATATATATATACATTGATATGTTTTTATATATAAAATATAAATATTTATATATATATATAAATATATAATTATATACAGATATGTGTATATGTATACCTATATGAATATATGTGTATATATGTATATACACTATGCATATGCACATAAGTACATATGTGTATGTATAAAAATATCTATGCATGTATACCATTTGTTATATATATATATATATATATATATATATATATATATATATATATATATATATATATATATATATATATATATATATATATATATATATATATATATATATATATATATATATATATATATATATATATATATATATATATATATATATATATATATATATATATATATATATATATATATATATATTATATATATATATATATAAAAGATTAGCGCAAAATACGCTATGAAAGCGCCCGCTTTTCTGCTTTGCTCGGCCGATAGATAGGCTTCTGTCTATTTTGAACCTTGGAGAGGTAGTGAATTCTGGTTCGTGCTAGTTTGAACCAGAAATCGGGGGTTATAAGAGATGCCCAAGATCTAATCTTTTGCCATGGGCGGTAAACTGGCTTTGCACCGTTTTCTTTGGTACAGGAGAGTGACCTGGAAGAACATCAGCCGTTTTCTTTGATATAGGAGCGTGACTGGGTCAGGACATCGCCCCCCCCCCTGTCCAGAAGCCATAAAAGGTCAGGGCGAGGAAAGCTCCCTCTCACACACAGTAGCTAGTTTAAGCCGAGAGGTCACGAGTGCAGACCTGGGCGCCCCCGCCCTTCATTCGCTCGCCGCCATGTGGAAGTTAACTGCCCTTCGCTCCGTACCCCGACCCACGTGGCCATCAAAGACTGCAAATGGGGATTGCAAGTCCCAAATGCGAGTGGATACCCAACTGCGGCCTCTTCATCATCCCAAGGGCGCCCTTTTCCGCCCCAATCTACGATTTGAAGCAATACCTTGGCGATGGAGGTCCTTTTGTCGACGCACACGTGGACCTTGCTGGAAGACGCCGCTGGATGCCGCCGTCTTCCTCACGCCCCTACAATGTGGTAAAGTACCCAGAATGAGTTGCTAGTCACGTTACTTCGCCCTTGTGCATTTATTAAACTTCTGGGCCTATAACTTGGTATTCCCTGATGCTTCTTGGTTTAATCCCAGCCCACGTGTTCACTGCCTCCTTCCTCTGAGTCACAAGTAACGCCTCGGGGAAGTCCTTGGCACCCTCAGCGCACACCCGAGTAATTCATTCCCCGAATTCCAGCCTTAGATTTGTAACCTGGGTCCCAATATCGTTTCAGAAGGACGATCGTAGCAGAATTCTCCTTGGTCCGTGTTCCTGGCATTCCTAAGCCCCAACCCCCCCTTCGGGAGGACTTCTGCAGCAGCAATTTAACGTGTTTCAGTTCATTTCCCCTTTGATCTTGTGTGTTATGAAAATATACCTATTTTTGTATCCACGTGTTTCACGCACTTCCCTTTGAGAAAGAGCCCTCCACTCCTTGTATCACTCCTATTAGTTTGTGTTTTATATGTCCTGGTTATCTTGCAAGGCCATTTTAGAGTAAAGTAATAAATGTGGAATCATAAGAACCACCTGCACCAGGAAACATATAAATATATATATATATATATATATATATATATATATATATATATATATATATATATATATATATATATATATATATATATATATATATATATATATATATATATATATATATATATATATATATATATATATATATATATATATTCAATCAGTAAGCTACAAACGTCCTTTAATATCAATTCGCTCTACCTCGGAAATAATATATTTTCATATATATGTTACCGAGGGAATTTTTAGTTGATAATAAGTTCGTCATCTCGCGGGCTCGAACCAGCGAAGACAAGAACTCAGGACTACAGTGGACGCATTTTAACCCACGCTGCCAGCAAGTGAGGTATAAGTGGATATCGTCTTCCCATATACAAATCGCCCATCGAACTCAGGTGTTTGTATTTGGAGACGATATTGTATTTGGGAAGACGATATCCACTTATACCTCACTTGCTGTACTTTGGTTAAAAATGCATCCACTGTAGTCCTGAGTTCTAGTCTTTGCTGGTTCGAGCCACGCAGACGACGAACTTATTATCAACTAAAAATTCCTTCGGTAACATATATGAAAATATATTATATATCAGCAAATTGGATATTAAAGACGTTATATTATTTCCGCAGTGATGTGATAAAAAAAGTCATATATATATATATATATATATATATATATATATATATATATATATATATATATATATATATTTATATACATACATATATATATATATATATATATATATATATATATATATATATATATATATATATATATATATATATATATATATATTTAATCATACATATATATATATATATATATATATATAGTGATGTGATAAAATAGTCATATATATATATATATATATATATATATATATATATATATATATATATATATATATATATATATATATATATATATATATATATATATATATATATATATATATATATATATATATATATATATATATATATATATATATATATATATATATATATATATATATATATATATATATATATATATATATATATATATATATATATATATATATATATATATATATATATATATATATATATATATATATATATATATATATATATATATATATATATATATATATATATATATATATATATATATATATATATATATATATATATATATATATATATATATATATATATATATATATATATATATATATATATATATATATATATATATATATATATATATATATATATATATATCAGCATGTGGTCATTAGTTTCATTTAGATAAATACCTTAATTTATTGTATTTTAAATTTTTGTTTAAATATTGTATTCAGGTATTCAGAATTTGCTTGCTTTTCCTCCTCACCGGTCGTTCGCATGTTAAGCATGATATTTGACAATTGATTTTCTTTACATGGTTTGTGGGTGCGTGTATGGCCCCCTCCCTCCCACTCTTCCTGTGTGGCAGAGGGGTTTGTGGAAGGTCCTGTTGGATAGTAAAGTTAGTCTGCTTCTGGATCTTCGCCAGAGGTGCTGGATTTGCCTGCCTTTACTTCTGCTTGTGGTTATTACCTGCTTGCTGGGTGTGGCAGCCCGATTATTCTTGGGTCCACCTTGCCCTGGAGTTGCAAGGATCTAGCTGCCCTTTATCCTTCAGCACCACTGATCCAGTATCACTGTCGTTGGGAGCTCTCTTGTTCACGGTAATATGATTGTCTATTGATTAATAATATGTGATCACGGCCTCTAGTCCACTGCCGACATATTTTTTGGACCTATTGTTCATCTATTATCCACCTCTGCCCAAGTGGATCCTGTGACACCCTGCCACCAGGAGATTCTCCCCTGACATTTGGGAGGAATTAATTAACCACTGAGGAGTTATTAGTGTGTTGAATTTAGTGTGTATCATGGTAGCATATTCTATCTTTTGTCTTTCCTCCTCCTTTCTGGCATAAGTGTGTTGAGGTCTGTCTTTAATTGTGTAAGTGTTGTTCATAATTAGGGGTGTGTCATTTTTCATTATTTCGTGTTTATTGAGGTTCAAGAGTAACTTCTGTTTGGAGATTTATGTACTAAATATTAATATTTTTCTCACTGTTTTTGTATCCCCATAATTAATTTTGGCACACATTGTTATTCTTATTTAGCTATTCCACTGATTGTGGACTTAGCTGGTATTTAAGTGAACACATATGGTAAGAGAAATTCTTTTTTAGTGACTGTCAAAGAAGGACATCACACACACTCACACACACACACACACACATATATATACAGTATATATATATATATATATATGTATATATAAGTTACCGAGTGTTTAAAAGAGACCTGTTAGTTGTTTTATGGAACAGCTTTAGACAGCAAGAAAGAGCTTGCTGTACTGTGATGAGCTCAAAGGTTGCAAAGTCATGATAATATATATATATATATATATATATATATATATATATATATATATATATATATATATATATATATATATATATATATATATATATATATATATTTTTGTAGGTTTTGTCCCACACAAGAAAAAAGACAAATGATTTCATAATGTTATATATATATATATATATATATATATATATATATATATATATATACATACATATATATATATATATATATATATATATATATATATATATATATATATATATATATATATATATATATATATATATATATATATATATATATATATATATATATATATATATATATATATATATATATATATATATATATATATATATATATATATATATATATATATATATATATATATACATATACATTACATGCATATGTATATGTAAATTCTCATGATATTGCCTATGTATATATATATATATATATATATATATATATATATATATATATATATATATATATATATATATATTACTAAAAGGACTTCATTCAAACTGGATGGTATCTAATGGAGTGTTTATCCAGTTTGAATGAGGTCCTTTTAATAATTCTACTAATGCACAGAACAATTGTGTATGTGATAAAAAGTTAACATATATATATATATATATATATATATATATGTATATATATATATATTATATATATATATATATATATATATATATATATATATATATATATATTTATATATATATATGTTTTATTATTCTATGATTTTGATATATTTACTGTTCTAGTTATCATGTGTGATAACAAGAATTAATAACATCTTTCTTGATAATAGCGTAGTAGTGGGAGAGAAAGTTTAAGTTAGGCCAGATGTTGCGACTTTCATTGAGTCACTATTTTGAGTTGAGATGGGTGCTTGGTTTCCTGTTAGTTTTGCATGTTGACAAGCGAGAGATAGCAATATAGTTATGTAGGGTTTTTGTCCCACACAAGAAAAAGACAAATGATTTCGCAATGTTACATGTATTGTTCTGATCACGTCCCATATGATTTTTTGGTAAAGATGTGTACCTTTTTGAGAAACACAAACAAGTTATTGCACCGAAGCACATGGCAATTGCATAATGGTTAAGATTACATTGCTCTGGTCACGTATCATTCTAACGTGCTAGTTTTAGCCCCAAAATGTTTTGCTCAGGTAATGGAGTCATCTGACTGTTTCACTCATAGCTGGAATCATAAAGTTTGTTCATTCTGATTTCACAGACCTTCCATGTGGTCCCCCCCCAATCTCTCTCTCTCTCTCTCTCTCTCTCTCTCTCTCTCTCTCTCTCTCTCTCTCTCTCTCTCTCTTGAGAAGAGAGAAGTTATTAACGTAAAATATTTGTGTGGTCATTGATATTAGTCTTAGCTTTTGAGATCTGGTAGTAGTGTTAACAAGTGTATATATTCATAACTGTGCATATCAAAAGTGTGTTTTGTGAATCTTGAGCAGCTGCATTTGGAGTAGATTTTGTGGAAGTTTTCACGAGCTTGTGTAAGGTAAAGTGAATTTTACTTATTATTACCATGGTATAATAAGATACATTAAGTGATTTTTGCCTTAGTGGAATTGTTTTTGGTAAATCTTTTGTGTATTTTTGTGTGTTCTTGTATTTGTAATTTCTTAATTTTTCACATTTTATATAGTGGTGATTTACATTTATTTACTTAGCAATTTAACTCTTAAGGGACGGATTGAGCCTCAGTGTGAAGTAAAACAGGTTTGGGGAGGTGGACGGATTGAGCTTCAGTGTGAAACAGAATTACACACCACTGTTATGGTAATAATGATTCAAAACAGAGGTGCCAATACTTCTGTATGCTATAAATTCACTAATGGCAACTTTTATACAGACATGAGAGTTAGGCCAGTATCAGCAATGCTTGTGACTTCAAGGCGGAAAGTACTGTATCTCTCTCTCACATGAGTCTTTTTTGTAAATTTGCTTGTAAATATACGAAGGGGTTGCTGTTGTTTTTTGGTTTTGCCTTTTACGATACTATGTTGGTTGTAAATGTAATTTTACAAAGAAAATTGCAAAGAAATATTAGTAAAAGCATGAAAAGTAAAAAAAAAAAGTTACTGAATTTTCCTTCTCATAAATTTATGTGAATATTTTTCAACAAATATGCAAAAAATTTGTTACTGCTTTTATTTCTTATCTGTTTTGATATTGTGTGAGCAGTAATAATAATTTTACAAAATACAATAAATTTATTTATTAGAAAAAACATATATAAGTTGGTAAAATTTACAATTGTCTTGTAAATGAGGCCCCACAAGGGGTTGTAAATAGTAATTTTCAACTTCACATGGAAGGCAGGGAAAATTTTTTAGAAATTTTTTATTTATACAGTGTAAATGTATGTGTCATTCTCTTTCCATTGATGTGATTTTTTTTTTTTATTTTGCCGACCTCAAAGTTTCCCTGGTCCGGGGTGCTGCACATTGATAAATTATGCTGTCCCTTAAGGGTTAAGAATTTTTAACAGTTTAATGTTGCATACTTGATTTAATTTCCATTTACTAGGATTTTCTTTTCAAATCTTGAGTAATTCTTTATAGTTTAAATTTTGCTTGATTAATTCAATTTCTTGATCCAGTTTGAAATTTAACTCAAGAATTAACTAAATTTAGTGTTTTCAAGTAATAGTAAATTTGTTTGGATTGTGAACTCTAATGGTAAATTTTGAATTTAGAAGTAAATTTTTTGTATTTAAAATGTTTAAAAACAGCATTTCATTTATTGACCGCCAGTCTTCTTCTTCTTCTTTTAACGTGCTTTTTTCCCATTTTTGTATGGGGTAAGCACAATGCCTTCTTTTGAAGGACTTTTGATTTGGCTTTGGGGTAGACCGTAGTCTCGATCGGTTGCCCTGCCTGACATCGCTTAGACCCCGGTAGCGTATGGTACATGTATCATACCAGACCCAATGCCCTTTCTCCCAGCAGCGAGAAGTTGTTGCGCGGGTAGGTTGAGAGTTTGAGATGTGGGAGATGTTTGTTATGTTTTTAGAAGATGTTGGAGTGGCTTTGTTTTGAGTGTGTATTTAGTCTGTAACACCCATTTGCTTTTTAAGCGAACCTATCCGTTGATTACATACATAATCCTGGGGTGTCTACACGGATAGCAAAGTGTCCGCCTCTCTGATCAGTCGGCTGCGGATTTGAACCCGCGCCACAGACCTCTATGAAGTCCGAAGCTGCTGCTGTAACCGACAGTGCCACCGAGGCTCCTTTATTGACCGCCAGTGAATAGGAATAATTGTGTGCATAAGGGAAAGTGATAAATATGTTTTGTTCCGTTAGTTTTGATGAAGTGAATTAAGAC
Source organism: Macrobrachium rosenbergii (assembly GCF_040412425.1). NCBI lineage: Eukaryota > Metazoa > Arthropoda > Malacostraca > Decapoda > Palaemonidae > Macrobrachium > Macrobrachium rosenbergii. The sequence continues at coordinate 39,774,833 of NC_089750.1, read as the reverse complement.
CAGGGAGACAGTTAAAGTTGTTTGATGGAGTGATGCTTTTTTATTTTAGTATATTTCTTGTTTAATTGTTAATACCTCACACTTGTTTTGAAAAACTTAGTCCCATTTTTCATGTGACTAATAAGCTTTTTAAGGGATCACTATACCTTTAGAATACTCAGTCGTAATTTTTATTGTTATGAGAGTTCAGGTATCTGGCAGAAGTGAGGTAAATTTTTTAATTCTGTGATTAGTTGTGCAATAACCAGGTACTTGGAACACATTGTGACAATAAGAATTTTTGATGCCCAGACCCGGGAACAAAACAAAATATCACTCTGGTTTATGATTTTTACTGGTGGTGTTAGGGATATATTTTGATAAGAAAGTGATGAAATAATTATTTTTGCATTTTATTGTGAATTATTTAGTGGAGTAACTTAGAGAAAATGGCTCTGTTCAATGTTCAGAAGTTTTTTGCAGCTCTTTCCATCCAAGAGTTATCTGAATCTAGCCTTACTAAAGCTCAATGGACTGCTTTAGCAGTGGCCTGTGGTGGCAATGTGACCAGTGGTATGATTAAGGCATAAATTAGATGTATTGCAGTCCAAGCATTGATGAACACTGGTAAAATAGATGAAGAGTTAGGAGAGGCACAGAAATTGTTGAAAGCAGCTGAGGCAGAATTTATAAATAAGCAAAGAGCAAAAGAAAGAGAAAAGTGATGCAGAGGTAGAGCTTAAACTCACAGCTGCAGAAGAAAGTTTAATTAAGCTGAAGATGCAGGCTGAAAGAGAAAGAAAAGACAGAGAAGAAGAAAAAGCAGCAGAAGAAGAAAGAGAAAGAGAAAAATAGGAAGGAGAAAAAGGAAGACATGAAAGGGAGATGAAATTAATAGAAGCTTGCTCCAAGTTGCCTGTGACACATTCTAACCCTATCTAAGGCACTCAAGAGCCTGCATTTGATGTAGTAAGAGTGCAGAAGTTAACACCAAAGTTTACAGAAGAAACTCCAGATGAGTTTTTTGATCACTTTGAAAAAGTGGTTTCAGGTATGGGACAGCCAGAAGATAAATTGTCAGTCTTGTTACAGTGTTGTCATTCGTAAAGGAAGAAGTGCCTATTTAGCCTTATTGGCTGATCATTGTAAAGAGTACAAGGTACTCAAACACAATGTACTACAATTCTACCAGCTGACCCTTGTATATTACAATGAAAGATTCAGATCATTAAGAAAGGATGACAAGATGACTTTCTTGGGTTATGCACACAAAGTAAAGTGATGTTTTAAATGATGGTTGGAGGCTGCTAAAGTTAAATCTATGGACGAACTTGAGGAGTTGGTAGTTCTAGGGTAATATCTTAGAGGAATTCCTAAATACATAAGAGCCTACTTAAGAGAGAGAGAGAGAGAGAGAGAGAGAGAGAGAGAGAGAGAGAGAGAGAGAGAGAGAGAGAAACTCTTGACAGAGCTACGCTGAATGAAGATTATAATATAATTTGGAGCAAAAGGAATTATAATGTCAAGTACCAGAACTAACAACACACAGGTTTTTGGTCTCATCCAAATTTCAGGAACATTATTAATGGGAATCCTTCTAGTCGTAATACCAGTACAAAACCAGGTAATGCCCCTCAGCAATTGAATGTTAAATCCTCATCATCCATTTTCTCGAGATAGATGCAGAAGACTAATGTTGTCTGCTTCAGGTGAGGAAGAGCAGGATGCTGCAATTGAGACTGTTATCAGACACAACAGCAGACAAAGCTAGTGGTCAAGTGGTTAAAGGTAACCAGGTGAAACAACCTAGAAAGAGCAGTGTGGGGAAGTCTGAGACAGTAGGAAAGACTGAAACTAAACAAACAATATTTAGCAACCAGTGGAAATGTAACCTCAAGTAATGAGTGGTGAGCAGCTTGGAGGCTTTTAAGCCTTATATCTATGAAGGTATGCTGGCAGCTCAAGGAGGAATGATACAGGGAGTAACCATAGTGTGGTAGTTCGTAGTGCTCACCCACAGTTAGAGAAGAATCTCACAGGATATTTAGTTATTTTGAAGGGCAAAGGAGAAGAGGTAACTCCTATATGCCACTTGCACCTGTCCTGTGAATTGGTGACAGGGAATGTTGATTTTGCTGTAGAGGATTCACTAGCTGTTGAAGTTATACATGTTTTACTGGGTAATGAAGTTGGTGGTGCACATTTGTTCCTTGTCCTATAGTGACAGAGGAACTGTTGAGGATTAGTCCTACGGTAGAATAACCCCCACCTGTTTCCAAGTTGTGTAACTACCAGAGCATGAAGAGGACTGTGTCTGGAGGTGAAGAAACTGAGGATTTACCTGCACAAGAAGGATCAAGTGAAGGATCTTTGAGCTTAGAACGGCTGTTCCAGGAAAGCAAAATTTCCCTTGTGTAAGCAATGAAGAGATTTCCCAAGAAGAGGATCCTGCTGTTATTGAAGAGACTCAGAGTAGTCAGAGTGTTTACTGAAGAGAGTTCAGCCCTTAAAGTTGGTCAAGTGATTTGAGAGAAGCTAATGGAACAGCAGAAGAAGGATATAACGTTGGATAATTTGCTCTTCAGAGTTTTTGATCAAGAAGAGATGCAACAAATTCCTAACCTGTTATTGTCTAAACGAAGGATTGCTAATGAGGAAGCATCGACCTGCAGATATACCAGGAAATGCTGAGTTGGGTGAATATCATAAAATTTTGATACTGAAGAAGCAAGTGGTAGCAGTAGCACATGAGTCTGGGCATATGGGATTCAGGAAGACTGTTGAGAATATTATGAGGTATTTTTTCTGGCCTGGACTTCACAAGGATGTTAGCAGGTTTTGTAGTGAGTATCACACCTGCCAAGTAGCTGGAAAACCGAATGAAACTATTCAGAAAGCCCCCTACAACCCATAGAAGTTAGAGGAGAACCCTTTAGCAAGTGATTATAGATGTGGTTGGGCCGCTTCCGAAAACAAAGAAAGGAAATGAATATCTGTTAACATTAATGTGTCCAGTGACAAGGTATCCTGAGGCGATTCCTGTAAGAGGTATAAGTGCCAAGGTAATTGCTGAGAAGTTTGTCGAGTTTTTCTCCAAGTTTGGAATGCCAGAAATTGTGCAAAGTGATGAAGGAACAAACTTTACTTCAAAATTGTTAGGGGTGAAACAACAGTTATCAACTGCTTATCATCCAGAGACTCAGGGAGCCTTGGAAAGGTTCCACCAGACCCTGAAAAGTATGTCAACAAAATACTGTTATGAATCAGGAAGAAAATGGGATGCTGGTTTACCCTTGATGTTGTTTGAAGTTAGAATGCTTATCAAGAAAGTATGGGATGTTCACCTAATCAGATGATTTTTGGCCAAGAAGTGAGATGTGCTTTGAAGGTTCTTGCAGAGAACTGGGAAGAAAATGAAGAGGAAATCCAAGGAGAATATGTGGAAAATTTGAGGAAAAGGTAATGATAAATTAGAAAATTCTCTTTAGAAAATCTGAAAATAATTCAACAGAAAATGAAAAGAAGATATGATGGTAAGACTAAGCTCAGAAGTTTTAGTGTGGGTCAGCAAGTTCTAGTGTTCTTACCAGTGAAAAGATTTCCCCTTGCCAATAAATTTCAAGGTCCTTATAAGATAATAGAGAAGTTAAGTGTTTGAACTTATGTGGCTGAAACACTAGGAAGAAGGAAACAACAGAGGAAGATATATGTGAATCTTTTGCAACCTTACTTCTCAGAGACTAAATCTGAAACAGTGTCAATAACACAGACAACTTCATCTACAATATTTGAAAATTTGGAGGATAAACTAAAACATCTGAGTGTTGAGCAAAGTAGTGCATTAAGTGAAGTGATTAGAAGTTTCCCTGAAATTTTTGCAGATGTACCGAGGTGTACCGATTTGACAAAGTATGAGACAAAGATCAAAGAAGGTGGAAAACCTTCCAAACAGAGAGCATATAACTTGTCACCTTTTCACAGAGATGTTTTGAAGAAAGAAATGGAGTATTTGCTGCAGCATGGCTTAGCAGAACCCAGTTCAAGTCATTACAGTTCTCCTTGTGTGCTAGTGAAGAAACCAGATGGCTCATTTAGGATGTGTACTGATTAAAGGAAACTAAATTCCATCAGTGTGGCTGACAATAATCCGTTGCCTCTTATAGATCAATTACTTGATAATATTGGGCAAGCCAAGTTTGTTTCCAAGATAGACTTGTTGAAAGATTATTATCAAATTCCCTTAGATGAGAATGCTAAATTGCTGTCTGCTTTCATTACTCATTTTGGACTGTATCAATACACTGTTTTGCCGTTTGTTCTGATGGATGCACCTGCGACATTCCAGCGAGTGATGGATCAACTGCTAGGATCCATAGAAGGAGTAGGTGTATACTTTGATGGCATTGTGATTTATTCTAATACATGGGAAGAACATCTGAAGATTTTAACTTAGAAAAAAAGTGAGTTTGGAAAGGCAACTGTTCAGTATTTGAGATTTGAAGCTGGAAAAAGCCTTCTCGCTCCTGTTGATGCTAATGTAGAGGGTATCCGTAAGGCTAGCCCCCCTACTACCAGGAAACAACTGCAAAAATTTTTTAGGCATGGCTGGATTTTATCGTCGATTCTGTCCGAATTTCTCAGCCGTAGTAGCTCCCTTAACTGACTTAACCAGTCTGAAGACAAAGTTTGTTTGGACTCCATGATGTCAAGAATCATTTGAGAAGGTTAAAGCCATTTTAACTTCAAGCCCAAGACTTCAATAAGAAGTTTGTAATACAAGTTGATTTATCCGACTGTGTAATTGGAGCTGTTCTACTTCACGAAGATGACAGCAGTACTCCACATCCAGTGTGTTTCATGTTTTCAAAGTTTAAAAAGCATCAGAAAATTTATTCCACCACGGAAAAAGAAACGTTAGCATTAATCACAGCATTGAAAATGTTTGAAGTGTATGTGAACAGGCCCAAGAACGAAGAAATTTTAGTGTTGTCTCATTTATTAGTAAAATGAAAACCAGAACCAGAGACAGACCAGTTGGTCTTTGTGCCTACAACCGTATAATGTAAAAGTAGAGCATATTTCTGGTAGGAATGATGTCATAGCAGTTTATTTATCCCGTTGTGACTCACTGGATTCAACCCGGGATATTTAAAGCATAAGAGGGCAGACAAGGTTGCTATTGCATTTTCAATGGGTATATTTGCCGTTACAGGGTTCCTGAGATGTTTATGAGAGATAATGGGATAGAATGTGTGAATAAGACTTTAGAGTGTCTTGCAGAAGTTATGGGGATACAGAAAGTAACTATTATTCCGTACAGACCAGAAGCTAACGGGTTATGCGAACGGGCCAACAGGAAAGAAATTGAGGCTCTCAGAGTCACTGTAGGTGGGAATGATAAGAATGGGGATAGGTACTTAGATGCAGTTCAGCATAGCATAAATACAATGGTTAGTGACATGACTGGGATGTCACCTGTGGAAGCGTTATTTGGATATCCAGCGTGGGGCATGTTTGATTTGTTGTCTGTACAGTCTCATTGTGATGATGCAGTACAATTAAGTTGTTAATAGGTATGGCTAAAGAGAGACATGCGCGTCTTAGTAGTAATCTTGAGTCGAAGACGCGAGAAATGGTTGAGAGAAGCAATGCAAAATCTGACGGCATAAAAGTCGCGGTTGGGGATATCATGTTCGTGAAAATTAATGTCAGGAATCAATTAAATTACAAATTGGTACATAAGTTTGAAGGCCCATTTCAAGTGGTTGCAGTAAAGAAAGGGGTTAGATTTATTGTTCTTGATGAAAGAACTGGGTTGCCTAGGTTAACACATATATCGAGGATCAAGAGAACAACCTAATTGTAGATGGAGTCTGGTTTGCTTGTTTTTTTTTTTGGTTAGTTTTTCTTTTATCCTCTCTTTTCCTTAGTTTTATGGTTAAATTGAGTTGGGCAGCTGTTTAAGGTTTTTTCTCTCTGCGCAAATGCGGCGATTTTAGCGTAATTTTAGCCCTTTGTTGGCCGACTCGGTTGAGCTTCAGACTGTCACTCGATGGGCCGGAGTTCAATTCCCGCGGCTGGCTGATGAAGAGTTAGAGGAATTTATTTCTGGTGATAGAAATTCATGTCTCGCTATAATGTGGTTCGGATTCCACAATAAGCTGTAGGTCCCGTTGCTAAGTAACCAATTGGTTCTTAGCCACGTAAAATAAGTCTAATCCTTCGGGCCAGCCCTAGGAGAGCTGTTAATCAGCTCAGTGGTCTGGTAAAACTAAGGTATACTTAACTTTTTTTTAGCGTAATTTTATCTTTTTCATTTTTTTATGAAAATGGATATCATGCGGGCTTGGTGAGTTTTGAAATGTGGGAATAGCTGTCCATAGAGTTCTGGGGAGCATTTTTGAGGTTTTAGGTAAAGTTTGTAATGTATTGTGATTGCCCGTTGAGGATTTTATTATGAATTGCAGGGATGGTTTTTTTTGCAATATGTTCTACAATTTTGCAAGTTGAAATGGTGATTAATTGTTCCGGTGTGGTATGAGATTGTATCTCACGAATATTATATTCAGTCTATTTTGCTTGTAAAGGTATTAGATCGGTTTTGGTGAGTTTATTTTTTTAGGTGGTGGTTTGTTTAGAAGTTGTGTAATGCATTTAGTTTTCTAGCATGTATAGCTTTGTGTTAGTGGTGTTAGATGGACAAGTTTCAGTCGGTAACTGTTGGATTAAGAGACAATTTTTCGTTAAGTCCATGAGAGGTATATTTTGCAAAGACATGACTGACGAACATATACGGTAAATGCACAGTTTCCTCATGGGAAAGCCACTAGAGATGTCCTCGACAAGCCACAATGTGGGGGCTGTACGCCATATGCCTTTGTCTTTTGGGAGAATCCACAGCCGTTTGGACGGCAATGGGCATGGTTCCTACAGTTGCCGTCGTCCACAAGGGGGTGTTCAGTTCTTTGCCAAAGATCCTTATGCTGCAAGCAACAGGCCTGTGCAGTCGCGGGCCATACAGGAGGATTTGCGTCGTCGGAGGTCACATAATATGCGAAGAGATGCATTCTACGCCGAAATAGTGATGTCAGTGATTTATTTCATAATACTTACAGCCGTGAGGGTGGCTTTTTTTTTTTAAGTTTAAATATGATAGACCTTTGCTGCCCTGGACATGAAGCTTTTATATTGGTGTATATTTTTTTATGAATTTTGAGCCGGTCCCGAGTGAACGTTTATTATGTATATAATTGTGCCTGGGATGGGGTCGTTCCAGGCTAGGTGGGGCCGAGCTCTATTTCGGATAAGTATTCTGGATACAGGTGCAGATGTACTTTGATTCAGCATCTCACTAATGCATCAGAGTGTGAACACAGCGAGCTTAATATGATAGTGTTAGCTCAGAGACAATGTGAAGTTTCATTCGCAATTTGAAAACTGAGATTTATAATTTTTGTGAATGTTAACCTTGCCCGAAGCAGTGCCTCGATTGAGATGTGATCGGAAGTCCGTACGACATGTGACAGGGCGTGGTGATCGTTGACTCGTATGGCATTGTGGGTACCGGAATCTTCCGGAATGATGTAATGGAATCTTCCCCTCATGTGTCATGATGGGTGTGTGTGCGTGTGTTCGTCAGCGCGTGCCTTCTTGCAAAGGTAATATGTGAAAATTTCTCATTCTCACTCGAACTTTGCCTTGAAGTATTTTGTGGTGTGTGTGGGTGCAGCCTTGCACTAAGAAGCCATGATAGTTACGCACAGAGAAAATGATTTTTCTCCTTGTTGAAAGTGAGTTGAAGATCTAAGTTTATTACAGTTGGCGTCACATTTCTGTTTATCTTGTTTCTCATGTGATCCTTCTGTTATGCATTTTTGGTAGTAATATAATTTTGGTCTTGCCAATTAGTTTAGTACCCGCCATGCTTGTTTTTTGAGATTCCATTTTCTTTTATTCATTTTTCAGTCTTGCTTTTGAGAGTTAGAATATATGACTCGTTCTTTTAATTAGTGAGTGGTTTGCTAGGTTTTATAATAAATTCTCTTTTTCTAGTATCATTAAGTTTCATTCAGTGGCCTTAGTCAATTATGAGATGTATTAGAGAGAGAGAGAGAGAGAGAGAGAGAGAGAGAGAGAGAGAGAGAGAGAGAGAGAGAGAGATGAGTGATGGTTCGGTTTCAGATGATGGCGAGTTGCCAGCTGGCGCTTTGGGATAGGGAAGTCTCCTTCCCAGGTGGATAATAGATTTCTTTTAGATGAACAAGTAAGGTAAATACGCTTTTCAGAAAGGGTAACACACACATATTTATATACTGTATATACACACATGATCTGTATATATATATATATATATATATATATATATATATATATATATATATATATATATATATATATATATATATATATAAAGAGAGAGAGAGAGAGAGAGAGAGAGAGAGAGAGAGAGAGAGAGAGAGAGAAGAGAGAGAGAGAGTGGGTGTGTGTGTCCTTTTACATATGTGTCTGAATGGAATTTGGTTTTAATTAATCTTGTATCTTTTAGAAGTATGTAAAGTGTATGAAATCAAAAGAATTTTGGACTTCGGCACTACTTAGCAAATGCATTATGAAAGGAAAAATAATATGTCAACTGTAAGGCTAAAAAAATGATAGCCAAAGAGAGAGAGAGAGAGAGAGAGAGAGAGAGAGAGAGAGAGAGAGAGTATTAACACGGATAAAAGTATATCGAACTCTGTGATCCTTATGCATAAAACAGTTTTTTATCCAGTTTAATGGAATGTTATAATTTGTCCAATAGTGACATCAAAGGCAAAAACATAATTGTTTCAATATGCTTTCCCAAGTCTTAAATTGTGCACGAATGTGAACTTGTCGCTCAATAATCCTTTGTTGATAAATTATTCATGTACACCTGTTGATACGAAAGGGAGCATAAAGATTCCACACCCGTGTTTGTTGTAACAAAAGAATCTAGAACAATATGCTATTTACATGACGGAAATACTAGATTAAAGCTTTTTTAAACATACTAGTTTGCTAGATGGAAAAACAGACTAATTGATTATTAATTTCCAATATGGAGCGTTTTTTAACAGGATATCTGGTTTACCTAAGAACATTTTAGTATGAGAAACAGTCAAAATCACACATCATTCAACACTATTCGTACAGACGATCTTTAAATTCTATAACCACATAGCAGTGTTATATATATATACGATATATTAAATATTAACTATAAAATGGCAATATAGTGTATATATATATATATATATATATATATATATATATATATATATATATATATATATATATATATATATATATATATATATATATATATATATATATATATATATATATATATATATATATATATATATATATATATATATATATATATATATATATATATATATATATATATATATATATATATATATATATATATATATATATATATATATATATATATATATATATATATATATATATATTATAGATACAAATAGGATATATATATATATATATATATATATATATATATATATATATATATAAATAGGACGACGAAAAGGAGGTGATACATATTCAGCTTTATTTACAGCCAACGTTTCAAAGCATGGCTTCATCATCAGGGCTAAAATACAAAAATAACAACAAATAAAATCAATACAAAGGACTCAGTAAAATCATTAACGTTAAAATATAGATATTAAAACCGAAACATAAAAGTTAAAACCAACCTAACGCCTCAAGAAAAGAAAACTGAGTGACCAAGAAGGGCACCAAAAGGACGAAGAGAACTCTTAAGCAATAAACAGAGGGGCAGAAGAAGACTGACTATTCAATATATATATCTCAAACACCACATGGAAGAAATGGAAAATGGTTGTAAATCCTGGCCGGTTTTGGCCTTATTGCTAAGTCATCTTCAGAAGACTGATGCAAAGTGGTAGAAATTAACCATATTTTTACAGGCAGGTCTTAACCCTCGCTCATAAGATGGCCGCCCCCGTGCAAACGTGGTGCAAATGGCTGCCCACATAGCATAATCTTCTCATTGTGCCCCACTGTATCCTTCCCTTCCCTTCCCTTCCCCTGCCGAGATACTTTACGTTTTAGGTAGCCTCTGCAAGGATTTTTTTGGGTAGGGCAAGACTCACATTTCAGCAAGCAGAGTCTACTGTCAAGCAGATTGGAAGGACACACGACCGCCCATTGGCTGCAGCAGTTCGGCCTGAATTTTCCCTCCTACTGAAGTATTTCTTGACTTTCGTTAACAAAATCCCTCCAAGTAAATCCTGTGATCCACCAATTGTACTTCTCTCTCTCCATTCATCTTTTTGTCCCTCCCTTTTCGCTAGCTGACCCTCTTCCAAGCCACTGCCACCCATCTTTTGCATTCCTAATTAATTTTCAGATTCGGAAAAGTGATACCAAAGTGTCCTTTGACTGGATGTGTCGTCCACGTGCCCGCTCGAGTAGTTAGAGCAATCTCCAAGCATTTGGGCGTGATATTACAGTGAGTTAGGATAACTCGATGATGTAGTTAGGGCCTTAATGCATGCTATTCCTATAGTTAATTCAACACATCTCTCTTTCAGAGGGATGCCTTTATCGTGTGTGACGTAGGACAAATCTCATCTTGTACCCACATCTGTGGCCTGGACCCATCCACGTGTGACAGGACAAAGGAGTTTCATCTTTTGCAGCACTGTTAAATACGTACTTATCAGTATCAGTTATTACCCACATGTGCCCATGGTTATAATTAATTTGTGAGCCATTGTTATTATTTGTTGAGTAAATGTAGTTAATGGTTAACTGAGTATAATTACACCTTACAGTAACTTGATGAAAGGAAATAATTAAGGTTAGTATTCCCAGGCTTTTCATTCTTCTCTGTTTTTTGTATTACTGTCAACCATTTTATAGCAGACCATTGTATGGCCATGGCTGGCAGGTAACAATGTATATGCTTACAAGACAAACTAAGATGTAGATGTTTGGAAACCAAGTATGTGCTCGCGAAAGGCATTTGTAAGCAGAGTCCTGCCCTCATTAGTGACAGTTTAACTTTTACAAATTTGATTGTCTCTAGGGATCCCCACTTCCCTTTTCACCGCCTCTCAACTATCTACATTAAAATTTAAACTTCTTGCATATTTCTTTTGAAATTAGAGTCAATTTTACACATGCCTTGACTGATATTCATGTTCATACAGAAACTTTCTTTTATAAAGCTAGACTCAATGATGCTTCTTTCCAGGATATTATTATTAGAATAAACTATCTTTCTTGCTCCTGTCTAGTTGACTATATAACTGTTTTCACTAACATCTGTAAAAATTTCACTGCCTATCTGTGCATTTCATACACATCTTTTGTGCTGTTCTATGTTCCTTTCCAATGATTTCTAGTTTGACAAACATAAAAGTTATTACAAGACTTATATGGAATTTAGCATGCAGATCCCTTTGTATTGTCGGGTGAATTCTTAATATAAACATGTTTCGTTGTTTCATTACTCTTAAATTCTACAACAATTCCAAAATTCATAAGGAGATAGTGATACTATTATTATTATTATTATTATTATTATTATTATTATTATTATTATTATTATTATTATTATTATTATTATTATTATTATATGAAGGGAGAAGACCCTCTTTCAAGCATGTCTTGTTAAAGAGAATGGCAGCATCAGTGGAATTGATTTTATATAAGATTTTTTCAGTTCTTATTAGCTTCTTTTCATCAGGGCTGATATTTGCTAGTAACTGGCCGGTGTTCCTAGTCTGGATAAGGAAGGTAATGGTTTTTTGAATAAAGTTAATTTTATTTCATATTAGAAGTTAAAATGGCGTGTGATAGCAGCATCTAGAAACCAGGATTCGTCGTATTTCTCAGGTGGAGGATCTTCTTCACGGTCTTTCTAAGGGCGTAGCGGAATTCCAACGTTTCCAACCGTATCAGCGGTTCACTCTCAAGTAAGGGTGGTCTTGTTCTAGTTGGAATGGGGTTGTTAGTATTTATAGGGTCCCAGGCGATTGGTGGCGTGGGAGCTCAATTCTCATTGACTGCCTTGAGGGATTAAGTCCCTGAGCGAAGCCGTCTCCCAGACATCAATGGTTGCTCTCACTTAATCCCCCAAGGCAGCCAGTGAGAACTGAGCTCCCACACCACCGAGAAATACGATGAATCCTGGTTTCCAGATGCTGCAATTTGGGAGTCTTCGAACTCTACGACTATCACACACCATTTTTAATTTCTACTCAATGAAATAAAATTTACTTTACTAAAAAAACAAGACTATGAACATCGACCAGCTATTAGCAAATATCAGCCCTGATGAAAAGAAGATAATAAGAAGAACTGAAAAGACCTTACATAAAACCAGTTCCACTGATGCTGCCAAGACTTTATTATCATTATTATTATTATTATTGGAAAGAGAAACCCACAAGATTCCTGTGTATAACTTGTTTACTTTACTTGTAAATATTTACATGTTACTTTTAAAATCGAGTACTTTCAGGTCCTAACTGTGACCCTTTTTCAAGAGATGAGGTAGTCAGGCTGACTACCTCATCTCTTGAAAAAGGGTCACAGTTAGGACCTGAGAGTACTCGAGTTTAAAAGTAACATGTAAATATTTACAAGTAAACAAGTTATACACAGGAATCTTGTAGGTTTCTCTTTCCATCTTCAGAAGAAAACTGAAAGAAGTTTTTGATTATTATTATTATTATTATTATTATTATTATTATTATTATTATTATTATTATTATTATTATTATAATATGGCAGTACAAGATTTTCTTACTGTAAGTTTCTTTTTTTTTTGTTATGGTACATAGTCTTTTTTTTCGGTTTTAAATACCGAGTCAGGATATTTCAATATACTGCCTATATTCCTAAATACATCATCGATGTATTTGGGGCTACATATAGGAATTGCTCTTGAAAACATGGATGTGAACACTGATTTCTTGACATTACTGCTGTGACCAGAATAAAAATGAACACAAGCACAAATAATTGTGGGTTTTCTGTACTCACTTTATTTAAACACATTACTAGTCCTGTGTACTGTATTAGGTAATCCATAAAGGGTAGGCAATTATCCTTTTCCATTTCCATAGTGAATTTTATTCCATAAGGAATTTTGAGTGGCACTAATTCATTCAATTTAACAAAGCAGTTATTTACATTGTCGTTACCTAGCCAAACACACACTGTATCGTCAACATATCTGAACCATACAATACTGTGAAAATTTTTCGTTTAATTTTGTTTCATTGCTTTAGGAAAATTCTATATACAATTACTTAACCCTGTAGTTAAAATTTCCGTTAAAGTCAAATTTACAATCTTTTACATAAATTTTAAATAATTCTATTAGTATGCATATCCAGCTGTTTGTTCTCTAACATATCCTCTCAAAATTTAAGCAAATCGTCAACAGGCACCTTTGTGAATAGTGAAGTCACGTCAAAACTCACTAGCCTGAATTCACATTACTTAGTTTATTTATCGTCGACATTGTTCTCTATATTAACACCGGCAATGGTATCAACCAGTGGGTTAAAAATATCCCCTACATAATTTGCTAAATTCTAAGTTGAGGAACCGAGCCAACTGGTCTGGCGGGAAAACTTGGTTTGTGCGGTTTTGTTCTTCTATGAATATAAAGTAACGATGGAGAGGTCACAAAATTTTCTGATAGGTTTTCATTTCCCTTTAATAGCTATAATTTTTCAAATGAAACTACTGTTCACAGTGCCTACAGGATTTTTATGTAGTTCTTCGTATGTATTTTTATCACTTAACGTAGTATTCATTTTTTTCCAAATAATCCCGAGCGCACCATTTATCATTCAGGGACATTTAGAGTGTTTGACTTTTTCAAATTTCCGAAAGCAATTCCATTGATTATGTTCACATCTACATTATACATTTTCAGATTACTTAGTCCTGTAGCGATTTCCACGCTATTCGATGCACAAGTTGCCAATTCGAAATTTAATCCGTAACCCAAGGTGCATGTTTTATTTCTATAAAGGTGTTTGTTCGTTTTCGGTTACGCCTCCCAAAACCCGCCTTGCCAAAAAATAAGCCTTAGGATCTATAGTAAACCAAAACTGAGATAACCCTAATAATGAAGAACAAAACTACTCTGGGAGGACCAAAGGAGATGTTCACGACGTCTACATCATTATATTGATACCCACGATAGGAAGTCCTCCCTATAAGAGCTGAGCTGATACGAGTCATCCAGGTCGTATACAGAGAGGACAATTTTGGCTGAATTTCAAGAGCTGAAGCAGTACCATCGCTATCCAGAAACCGGCTCTAAATATCCAATAAGAGTTTGATCATATACCGTACTCCCCTCCACATCACCGTGATTCATATACGAGCATTAAGCTACAAATGTCCTTTAATATCTAATTCGCTCTCCCTTGGAAACAATATATTTTCATATATGTTATCCGAAGGGGAATTTTTTAGTTGATAATAAGTTCGTCGTTTCGTGGGCTCGAACCACGGAAGACAAGAACTCAGGATCACAGTGACGTGCATTGAACCACACGGCCATCAAGGAAGGTATAAGCAGATACCAACCCCCACCTACAAATCACTGTTGAACTCAGGTATTTGCAATTAGAATCGATATCAACTCACCTCTACCATGTTAACAGTGTAGTGCTTTTGTTGCACGCAGCCATATTATGAATGAAATTTATCATATCACTGTCATTCATATACAAGCATTAAGCTACAAATGTCCTTTAATATTTAATTCGCTCTCCCTCAGAAATAATATATTTTAATATATGTTACCCAAAGGGGGAATTTTTTAGTTAATAAAAAGTTCGTCGTCTCGTGGGCTCGAACCACGGAAGACAAGAACACAGGACTACAGTGACGCACATTAAACCATGCACACACACACACACACACACACACACATATATATATATATATATATACACACAGTAAGGGTCCTTGAGATTTGCCGGCCTCTCGTTTTCTCCATGTGCCAATCCCACCCCTAACTTTAAAAACCTATACAGCAATAAAAATAAATAATAACCACTTCAAATTTTAACTCGGTACTCACCATGCATATGCTAATACTAGGAGGGGCCGTACTTATTCTTCTTGTTACCGAGCCCACGAGACGACGAACTTATTATCAACTAAAAAATTCCCCTTTGGTAACATATATGAAAATATATTATTTCCGAGGTAGAGCAAATTGGATATTAAAGGACGTTTTTAGCTTACTGATTGAATATGAATCACGGTGATGTGATAAAAAAAGTCATAATATGGATGCGCGCGACAAACGCACTATGTGGTTAGCATGGCAGAGGTGGGTGGATATCGTCTCCAAATACAAACACCTGAGTTCGATGGGCGATTTGTATATGGGAAGACGATATCCACTTATACCTCACTTGCTGGCCGCGTGGCTTAAAATGCGTCCTCTGTAGTCCTGAGTTCTTGTCTTCGCTGGTTCGAGCCCACGAGACGACGAACTTATTATCAACTAAAAAATTCCCCTTCGGTAACACATATGAAAATATATTATTTCCGAGGTAGAGCGAATTGGATATTAAAGGACGTTTGTAGCTTACTGATTGAATATGAATCACGGTGATGTGATAAAATAAGTCATAATATGGCTGTGTGCGACAAACGCACTACGTGGTTAGCATGGCAGAGGTGGGTGGATATCGTCTCCAAATACAAACACCTGAGTTCGATGGGCGATTTGTATATGGGAAGACGATATCCACTTATACCTCACTTGCTGGCCGCGTGGGTTAAAATGCGTCCACTGTAGTCCTGAGTTCTTGTCTTCGCTGGTTCGAGCCCACGAGACGACGAACTTATTATCAACTAAAAAATTCCCCTTCGGTAACATATATGAAATATATTATTTCCGAGGTAGAGCGAATTGGATATTAAAGGACGTTTGTAGCTTACTGAGTGAATATGAATCACGGTGATGTGATAAAATAAGTCATAATATGGCTGCGTGCGACAAACGCACTACATGGTTAGCATGGCAGAGGTGGGTGGATATCGTCTCCAAATACAAACACCTGAGTTCGACGGGCGATTTGTATATGGGAAGACGATATCCACTTATACCTCACTTGCTGGCCGCGTGGGTTAAAATGCGTCCATCCGAGTCCTGAGTTCTTGTCTTCGCTGGTTCGGAGCCCACGAGACGACGAACTTATTATCAACTAAAAATTTCCTTCGGTAACATATATGAAAATATATTATTTCCGAGGTATAGCTAATTGGATATTAAAGGACGTTTGTAGCTTACTGATTGAATATATATATATATATATATATATATATATATATATATTATATATATAAACTGGTCGACCATAAGACTGGTAGCGAATAAATATATATATATATACACACACACACACACACACACACACACACACACATATATATATATATATATATATATATATATATATATATATATATATATATATATATATATATATATATATATATAAGCATTAAAACTATATATAGATATAAGACTATATATATTATATATATATATATATATACACACACACACACACATATATATATATATATATATATATATATATATATATATATATATATATATATATATATATATATATATATATATATATATATATATATATATATATATATATATATATATATATATTCATGATGTTGCCATGTAATATGTATATCCTCCTATAATTTTGACATATTTTTTTTTTTTTTTATCATGTGTTATGTGTAATGAAAATGATTGTTGAAGTGTCATATTTAGTTTGGCATGGCATCAGATCTCAAAAGAACTAATGATTAAATAACTTAATAGTGTAATTTAGAATTGATAATGCAGTTTTAATAGTATCATAGTTTAGAGTGAATAATATCTTTCTTGATAATAGCGTAGTATATGAACACGTGTGTGTCCAGCAAAGACTTGTTTCATTTCAATTGTCATCAGTTGAGATAAGTGAGAACACTTTGTTTTGGTTAATGTGATGACAGGTTTGGATAACAAATGCCAGTTCGTCCCATGTGAGCTCAAGACGAGTGATTTCATGCTGTTACATGCATTGTTCGAGTCACGTACGCCCCTTTTCAAAATGTTTTGCTGGGATGACGTAACTTTCTTTCTAGAAATTTCTCCATGGTATCTCGCACTCAAAATGCTTTAATGGCGTCACCTCCTGCTTCTAGAACTTTTGTATCTCGTACCCAAAATGCTTTAATGACATCATGTAATTGTTTCATGTGTTACTGAAATTCTAAAATTTGTTTCATTCTGATTTCTGAGACCAGATAGTCTGGGTCCCTCTCTCTCTCTCATTCTTAAAAAGAGATTACTTTTAATGTAGTGTTTTGTGGTCACATATTAGCATTAACTTATGAGATCTGAATTTAGTAAAGTTATTTATTTTGTAACGGCGCCTGGTAAAATAAGTGCGTATTGTGGTAACGCAGCTAAAGCAAGTGATTTACAGAGGTTTTCACAAGTTTGTGTAAGGTAACGTGAATTTTACTTATTAATACCATGGTATGATAAGTTAGGAAATTTTGACCAAGTGAAATTGTTATTGATAAATCTTATGTGTATTTTTGTGTGTTTTCTCTGATTGCAATCTCTTCATATTTTCAAATTTTTTATGTTTGTAATGTAACATTTATTTACGTAGCACTTTAAATATTTCTTGGTAATTTAATATTGCATACTTGATTTAATATTTCATTTATTAAGATTTTATTTTCAAATCTTGAGTAATTCTTGATAGTTTAAATTTTGCTTGATTAATTTAAATTCCTGATAAAGTTTTTGTGAATTAGTTTTGTTTCATAATTTAATTCAAGAATTAATTAAGTGTTGTGTTATTTTCAAGTAATAATAAATTTTTCTGATTGTGAATTCTATTTATAAACTTTGAATTTAAAAATAAATTTTTGCATTTAATGTTTTTAGAAAAGCAGTGTTTCATTTATTGATCACCAGTGAATAGGATTGATTGTGTGTGCATACGACAAAGGGATAAACATGTTTTGTTCTTTTAGTTTTGCTAAAATGAATTAAGACCAGGGAAACAGTTAGAGTTGTTTGATGGAGTGAGACCCTTTTACTCTAGAATATTTCTAGTTTAAATTTTGATACCTCACACATATTCTGATAAACTTAGTTTGATTTTTCAAGTGATAAATACGTTTTTTCTTAAGGGATCACTGTTACCTTTAGAGTACTCAGTCATAATAATTAATGTTATGAGAGTTCAGGTATCTGGCTGAAGTGAGGTATATTTTTGAATTTTGAGACTAGTTGTGTAATAACCAGGTACTTGATACATTATAATATATATATATATATATATATATATATATATATATATATATATATATATATATATATATGACATTATAATATATATATATATATATATATATATATATATATATATATATATATATATATATATATATATATATATATATATATATATATATATATATATATATATATATATATATATATATATATATATATATATATATATATATATATATATATATATATATATATATATATATATATATATATATATATATATATATATATATATATATATATATATATTTCTTCACTATCTTAATCTTAATATCGACAGACTTTAATACCTCTTGATACCTGTCTATCATAACTTACCATGTTTCTTCTTCAAGGTTCTTATGCAACTGGTTGTATATTAACTTGAAATTACTCATTTTAATCTTCATACTATCTTCCGAGAAATTAGGCTGAATTGGCTGATTTAGTCATTCATATGGCAGTATCTGTTCATATCCCATTACAGCCTATATGGGTTTTGCTTTGATACAAGTATATCTGGCGTTTAATGACAACTGGACCAAAGACATGATAACATCTCATTCAGGGTCTTGTCTGATAGCATGTTTTAGAGCATCTAGAATTTTCCTGTTATTCCTTGCTACTTAGACATTACTTGTTGGATGATTAGGTTGTATGGTTACCTTTTCTACATTGAACACAAAAAGAAAGCTACTGGAAACTCACCTTAGATTTTTCCTGGCTTAAGTAAATGATTGAGGTCGCCATTTGGAATTAGACTTCTTTTACAATTAAAAGGGGTTTATTTACAGAGACTGGGGGAAATTTGCAAGAGAGAAAAAGGAATGTATCATGTCACCAATGTACAGGCACATAAATTATATACAGTAGAGCAATAATGCAGTACTTGGGACCTAAGCAATGTAAATACGAAGGGGCCAAGGTACAATCATCCCCGTTATAACAATAACTCGGTTAGGTTAAAATTACATTAAACCGTCTCTGATGGCTATTCTTTGGAAGGGGTGAGCTCCAGGATAATGGAATCAGTTAATTACGATGATGCACTTGTACAACGGGATTGCTGCTTTCAGGCTGCGATCAGGAATGGTTGCGAAAGGTGGATGGCAGTCATGAATAAGGGCATATGATTATGTACTGGGCAGGATAGGACTCCTGTAAGAGAGGTCAGGAGTTAATACCACGCAAAAGGAAAATGAAATCTCCCCATAAAAGTATTGCACAAATGCACGTTCTTAAATTCTAAACATTACGTAGCCCAGATGATAAATATAAGAAATCACTTACTCACAATCTTGGAATCGTAGTGGATTGGGCTTTTGAAACACGGAACATGCGCTCGCTGTCACACAAAGGGGGAAGTTTCAATCACTTATATCACTTAGACTAATTTGCCCTTAATTTGCACTGGGGAAGGGATATTGGGATGCTTATCACTGAATCATTTGCACTGATTTCAAGGCAAGTTATGGGGTGAGTTACGGGCTGCCGAAGTAGGATGACTTAACAAAGGGAAAGGCTTTTGTGGAGAAAGGAATTAAAGTTTAAAGGAATGGAAAAATCAAGGGATTTCAGGGGGGAGGGAAAGGGCTGGCTTACTGACTACTTGCGATTCATGAACCTGATCTACAGTTGTTGGCGCCAAAACACAATCGATTCGGCCGTTCGTCGAAGGTAGCTTTCACCCAGCGTAGAGTGGAAGGAACACAGACATGCGTTTTCGACTGGATATCGGAGGCCTCTGACCCTATCTCCGTGAATGCACTTGGGCTTGGGGCTTGTTTGTCGAAATTTAGGCCTACCCCGACCTGCAAAAGTCATACAGCCAACAAAAGAGCGGAGGGAAAGGATCCTTAAGATTAAGTACTTAGAGGTTAAGGTCCTACCTGTCGGCTACCCTCACTATATCCCTTAAGCTCGCAATACCTAAGTACTCCCACATTATGTGATGGGGGTGAAAAGGGTGTCTACATTGTTTACCCCAAATCAGTGGAGTGGGGGAGGTGATTCCTACGTTGGTGAAAACTGGTTTTAACTGCTGCTCTCTGGTTCAAAATACCCTTGCCTCTACTGCGCCTGCCATATTTCCCTGTCCCCATAGTCAAATGAAAGGAGAAAAGGCATTACAAGAATAATGATGCACTGGCTGCTAAATGAGGGAGGGATAAATCCTTGATAGGTCCCCCCTTTGGAAAGGCCTTCACACCCTTTCGGGTGTGAGGGTCTTAGCTAATTCCTCCCAACTGACAGCCAGTGACCTTACATAACGTGGACCTTGGCACTTCAACAGCTAAAGGAGCCTGCCTAACTGCTAAGAGGGGTTCTGAATTGGCTAATTTACAGGCCTAACCTATCTAAGGGTATAGACACTTCTGCTAACTACCTCTGGTGACAGAAGAAATCTAAGCCTGGGCAAATGCACATGGTAAACACCTAACCTAACCTACTATCCTATGACTCTGGCACTGAATGAGCTGGCATTAACGAATGGCATGCAATGAATTATGATCGGTACAACGCTTTACAATTAACACGCAACAAATGGATGCATAAATAACCTGAAGGGAAAATCACAATGTATGATTAAGTAATGTATCAGTTTGAGTCTGGAGTGGGTTGGAAGGAAGGTTAGTTAGTAAAGGGTTAGTGGTACAAGGGCCTACGTTGTTAATGGTTAATACTACTGGATCAGAGGTCATACAGGCTACCTCCTCTGGGCAGGTGCCAGGATCACTCTGAGATGGAGGCGGCACTGTGCCAACGGGGCATGAGTGCCAAGAAGAGTTTATGGCTCTGATTTGCTAAGTGGATTTCTTCCGCCCCTTCTTCTTCTTCGGGGTCCTCCAGGGTCTGGCCAGGCCATTCCTAGGGGGCGATGAGGGTACCGACTCTGAAGAACGGCCAGGAGTGGTGTCAGTAGCAGGATCATGGGCAGCCTCTGGGGCTACAGGCTGGTCTCCTACTTCGGCTGCTGCGACAATCATTGTGGGAAGAGAATCAGCGTCTGCGTCCTGGCCGGACAGTTCCTGGTCGACCAGAAAAGAGGTAATGTCCAGGCCCACCAGAGGGTCATCCTCGGCAGGTGGAAGAGTGTGGGAAGAAGAAACGTCAGGGGTTGAAGGCTCGCACTGAGCGGTGATCATGGTTGTGAGGTTTGGTGGATCTCCCATAGGAGGATCCGGGTCAGGTTCTGGATCCGGCACTGGCACTAAGCTCAGGGCCAGACACGGGAAGTATGCTTGGCAGGGAGCTTCCTGCCGAGATAGGCGGAGCTTGGCACTGACCAGTGCTCGCAAGTGGCACTGGCAGTGAACTGGCGTCAGACAAAGCTGAAGGGGGCCCCGGGGGAGCAAGACCCCTCAGTGTCCTGGGCGTGATTTGGGACAGTGATTCCTGTCTTGAGGAGAGGGCAAGGCCTCTTGGTTCTGCGGAAATGGCCGCTGCGGCTAGCTTGCTGGGGCACTTGGACCATCTTTCGGAGTGCCCTCTTATGTTGCAGGTCCTGCAGCGGTAATTGGCGAGATCCCCTTGTGATGAGGGAATAATTCTTTGGTGGCCATCCAGTTCGCGACATCTGCGGACTAGGCCTGGAATGCATTCGTGGTGTATTGCTCGTGGTGTATGGTTGCTCTTGGGCAAATGGACGTTTCAGCTGACGGTGGCACAGCTGTCACAGAGGCTGTGTCCCGATCAGAAGGGGTTACTGAGGACGCGCTGGCAGACGCAGTCAGGCAACAAAGGGGTGTGGGGTTGGGACATCCCCAGAGGATGTCTTGTCCAAGCAGGAACTCCATTCTGTGCAGAATACGCTTGACGATGCCAAGGCGGTGAATTTTGTAGCTCCAAAGGGTAATCACCCTGAGTTCAACTATTTGTCCACCCAGGTTATGGTCCACTTGGTATGCTCATCTACCTTGGCACTGGCTGGCACTTGGGCCCGATCTATCAGGCTAATATCTGAGCCAGTGTCGGCAGTAGTTGGCAGGTGCAATGGTGGGCTGGAACCATCCAGAGAAACCACTGAGACGGACTGTGTCCAGACCCTCTCCGGGTGAGTTCTCTCCGGTGGCTTAGCTAAGGAGGTGGTGGCACTTATCATGTTGATGTGACTGGGAGCGACCACATGTTTTGGGCATGCAGGTTACCCGGAGGAAAAGTGTCCTGAATCTCCAGAGTCTCAGCAAGGGCCCCTGGGATAGGTTGACCTCCCAGCAGTGACAGTGTGCTGGGAAGATGGTGTGGAATTAGGAGGAGAGGAAGATTGACGGTTATTGGTAGGCTGCCGAGGGTTATTGTCCCTGTAGCAGCATTCTGCTTCAGTATGGCCGGGCTTCTTACAGATGGTGCACGGAGGTTTGTTAGGTGGTCCATTCCGTGGGTGATTGAAGCCTGAGAAGTGTCTGAGTGGCACTATTTTGCATTGCAAGGTGCTGTGGGATAGGTTGTACGTCTCCCAGGCATCAGCTAAGTGGCAGGCTTCCTTGAGGGTGGCTGGCTGCTTATCACTAAGATGCACAGCCAGAGGCCCGGGCGCACACTGGAAGAGGTCCTCCAGCATGGTCTGGTTGAACAAATCCTCAAAGGTGTCGCACCGCATAGACTCGAACCAGCGGGTCCCAGCTTGGGTCTTGTGACAGGCCCATTCTGTCCAGGACCAGCCGACGTTCTTAGCCATACCTTGGAATCATTGTCTCCACCTCTCAGAGGTTATTTCATGCGCCTTAGCGATGGCCTCACGGACGGCAGCCATATCCCCTCGTTGATCTCTTTCCAAGGCTCGGTGGGCAGCCTTAGCCTTCCCGTCCAGGTGCTTGGTGAGCAGTAAGGCTCTCTCAGCCAGGCTGACGTCATAGGTCTTGCAAAGGAATTCGATCTCTTCGAGCTATTGTTCTGGCTTGTCTTCAGTCCATTTCCACACAAGGTTATTGACTGTCGACAGATAGGTATTTAGTGCAGATGGAGTGGGGCTAGAGGCTTGTTGGGCTGCTAAAGCTTCTGCGCTTTCCTTCTTGGCTCTCTCCAACTCGAGCTCCCTGTCCTTGAGGGCAAGCTCATGCTGTCTTCTCCTTTCTTCTCTTTATTCTTCTTCTCTCCGCTGCTCGGTTTCTTGCTGTCTTCTTCGCTCTTCTCTTTCTTCTTCTTCTCTCCGCTGCTCAGCTTCTTGCTGTCTTCTTCGTTCTTCTTCTTCGCTTTCGCGCTGTCTCCTCCGCTCTTCTCTTTCTTCTGCTTCCCTCCTTCATTCGGCTTCGTGCTGTCGCTGTGTTTCCTCGTACTTGTGCTGTTCAGCAATCTGCTCCCTTACAAACTTTTGAAGGGCCTGGCCTACAAGGCCATCCTCCTTCCCTATATCCCTGAAATATTGGTGCTCCTCAGTTGACATGTTGCTGATGGGGAAGGGGTGCTAAGTAGATTAACTGGGTGTTCCCGGAGGAAAGGGTTTGTGACGATGAGGAAGTGTCCTGTAGATTATTGGCACTTCAATGAGTGGCACCTTTAGATAAGGTGACACTGTGGGTGAATGTGCCGTGCGAAGGTCGCACTAGGGGAAAGCGTTCCTGAAGGAAGTCTGAGTCCTTATGGGAGGAAACACTGGTTGTATGGCACTCAGTTTCTTCAATACAGGTGCAATGGCTTAGGAGAAATTATTTTGGTTGGGTGGCACTGTGGTGCAAGTGCGCTCCGTGGAGCAATGCAAAATGTCAGTGCATGAACTGGCATTGAAGGTGAATGGTACTCTGCCTGAGCAGAAGGTAAGTAAGGAGCAAAAGGTAAATGAGAGACTCCAGCAGAAGGTAAGGGAGAAAAGGAAAGTGAAAGAAGAAAGTTAAGTGCTTCAGTGATTGGATGCTTAGCAGTGCTGCAGATTAGTGGCACTGTGAGACAGGGGAACTGGGTGTGACACGAGTGGGTGGCTAGTTATAAGAACTAAAGATCGCTGCCTAACATGAAGACAGGTAGGATATGAGGAGTACACTCAATATACGATTTTTTGCACTTGCAGTATAAGCGAGTCTGGAATAAGATATACCCAACTCGTGCACTACAGTTGAACAATGCATAATTATATAGATGTACGTGAGCTCTATAACGCACAAGAAATTATCTGGGCTGAAGCATGAAAAGGGAAAGCAGGTAGCCTATGCAAGATGATTTGCTAAACACAAGTGCTTACAAATTTCACGCACTGTGTAAATGATAAAATTTTAATGAGTATTGAATTTGAAATTTTAACATGAGTGTATTAAAGAGAATTCTTTGTATTTAGCTTTTATGACTCGTGGGTTGTTTTCCAAACTCGTAAATGAAGTGGTGCCAATCCCGTGTTAAGATGAAAGGATAAGCGAGGGAAAACAAAACCTCTCTCTCTCTCTCTCTCTCTCGTTGTGTAATGGAACATATATGTTATGAATTTTAAA
>NC_089750.1:39699996-39739996 GCF_040412425.1 Macrobrachium rosenbergii | reverse complement strand
TCATTGGAGTGCTGAATTCATATTGGTTGGGGGTCTCATTCTCTTGCTGGTGGTCTGCACGGCGGCAAAGGCGTCTTTAGCTGATAGTTTTGATTTGCTTTGTTGTTGGCAGCTGTGTGCATGGGTGTTATGTTAGTCGTGTCTATCTTCCAATTCTCCTGGGTCCTGTGGTTTACTTAGAGAAGGTAGGATGAAGTCTTCGCTGATCTGTATGTTTAACACAGGCCATTGTTGATTTGTACTCACAGCTTCTGCTATTTACTATCTATGGAACTGGGTTTCTCAATGGACGATCTTTGTGATTTCTAATCAATCTTCTGGCATTGGTTTACATTCGTGGTCATGTATGTAGAGGTAAGATATTGCCCTTTGGTTGCAGTGAGCTTGCAGTCACCTGCATAGAGTGGCAGTGGTACAACATATGCAATAATTGCTGAGGGCTTGACATGTCCCTTCCATAAATTTCAATTTGCATACTACATTGGTTGACTCCCACATTTCTCTATGGGGGCCCATGCTATTTTGCATTAGAAGGATGCTGACTAGGTTTGGGCAGCAGTAGATGCATTAGGAAATACTCTTGTCAGGATTCGTAGGTACCGTTCATTTTAGCGTCATAGTCTTCACGTTTCATTATGACATAGACAGTGGTCTTCCATTCTTGGATGTAAATGTGGAGAAGCAAGGAGATAGGTACAACACTACTGTGTACGAAATGGCAACTAATGTGGGTTGGCACATCAGTACACATGCGGAGTGCGCTGACACTTATAAAATCTCTGCGCTAGCCACTTACATGTGACGTGCAATTACGTACTGTTCCTTATGAAAAGCTCCTCATGCAGAGTTTGAACCTGTTAGACAGCTCCTACCTAACAACAGCTATGGCAACAATCTAATAGAAGGTTACATATGAAAACAGCTGGATGAGCATGCCAGCACACCAGTGACGATGCCTACCTCACCAAGAAACAGACTGTTATTACAAAGCTGCATATCACAGTCAGTTCAATGAGGTCAAAGCCATGAAGAGGATAACTGCCATCAGTACAACACCTATGAATCCTGACAAGAGTATTTACATCTATACTGCCATCCAAACATAGTCAACACCCTTGTAATGCAAAATAGCGTGGACACCCATAGAGAGATGTGGGAGTCAATCAATATACTATACAAATTTAAATGCATGGAAGGGAAAATGTCACGCCCTCACCAATTACTACATAGCTCACACCACTACCACTCTACAGTCGACTGCAAGCTCACCACAGCCAAGGGGCAATATTTCAGCACTGCATAGATGACCAGGATAGTAAACCGACAACAGAAGAATTATTAGAAAACGTAGAAGCCGTGAGTATAAATCAACAACAGCCTGTGTTATACAAACAGAGCAACATGGAATTCATCCTCCTTTCTTCAAGAAAACCACAGAAAATCTGTGAGAATCTGAAGGGAGACACGAGTGACAGAACACCCCTGGACACAACTACCGACAAAGAAGTAAGTCAAGATGCAGAGTAATATCTGGGTAAAAGGGACAGTTAACAGTAATATCTGTCAGCATATATACTCATGTATATATATATATATATATATATATATATATATATATATATATATATATATATATATATATATATATATATATATATATATATATATATATATATATATATATATATATATATATATATATATATATATATATATATATATATATATATATATATATATATATATATATATATATATATATATATATATATATATATATATATATATATATATATATATATATATATATATATATATATATATATATATATATATATATATATATATATATATATATATATATATATATATATATATATATATATATATATATATATATATATATGTATATTCATGATATTGCCTTGTAATATGTATAGCATTCCATGATTTTGATATGTTTACTATTCTAGTTGTAATGTGTTCTGTGTATTCATAATAATTGCTGAAATACAGTATGTAGTGTAATGTCAGAGCTCAAAAGAATTGGTGATTTGGATAGCTTAACAGTGTAATACGTTTTGATAATAATGTAATATGTGATCGTGCATTTTGTCCCCCAGCAACAAGTGTTCTGTACTCATGCTTTTGAATGCTGTATTTTGGTTCCATTGTCATTGCGAAGTATAATGTGTTAACAAGTGAGGGAATGGCAATTGAGTTGTGTAAGGTTTTGTCTCGTACGAGAAAGAGACGAATGATTTCGCAATGTTTCATGTGCTGTTCTGAAAATCAACTTTGGGTCTTCATCTTGTTTTGCAAGTGTGCTGTTTGTGGCTGGCCGGCTGCTGTCTGTTTTGATCGTGTTGGGATTTCGGTAAGAGCTTCATCCCATATGATTTTCTGCTCGAGTAATATGCCTTTTTTGAGAGTAAATGCCCACATCTTGATCAATTATGTCATGTTTTGTAAGATTGCGTTCCTCTGATTACGTATTGTTCTAACATTGTCTGATTTTTTTGCTTCTAAGTAGAATCCAAAAATTTGTTCATTCTGCCTTCAGAGACTGTTCATGTGGTTCTCTCTCTCTCTCTCTCTCTCTCTCTCTCTTTCTTCAAAAGAGAGTAATTATCAACATAAAATATTTGTGTGGTCACTTTTAGCTTTTGAGATCTGAATGTAGGAAGAATGTGTAATGGTGCCTAACAAAGTTGTGTTTTGTGAATCTCAAGCAGCTGCATTTCAGATGATTTTGCGAAGTTTTCACAAGCTTGTGTAAGGTAAAGTGAATCTGATTTATTATTACCATGGTATAATAAGGTATACTGATAATTTTTGCCTTAGTGAAATTGTTTTGGTAAATTTTTTGTGTATTGTTGTGTGTTCTTGTGTTTGCAATCTCTTGATTTTTCACATTTGTATATTGGTGATCTAACATTTACTTACTTAGCATTTTAAATATTTCTTGATAATTTAACATTGCATACTTGATTTAATTGTCATTTACCAAGATTTTCTTTTCAAATCTTGAGTAATTCTTGATAGTTTAAATTTTGCTTGATTAATTTAATTTCTTGATAAATTAAAGTTTTGTGACTTAGTTTTGTTTAACAATTTAACTCAAGAATTAATTAAATTTTGTTTTGTTTTCAAGTAATAGTAATTTTTTTCAGATCGTGAATTCTAATTATAAATTTTGAATTTAAAAATAAATTTTTGTATTTACTGTTTTTTAAAAAAAGTGTTTAATTTGTTGACCACCAGTGAATAGGATTAATTGTGTGCATAAGGCAATGTGATAAACATGTTTTGTTCCTTCAGTTTTGCTGAGGTGAATTAAGACCAGGGAAACATTTAAAGTTGTTTGATGGAGTGATGCCCTTTTACTATAGTATATTTCTTGTTTAATTGTTGATACCTCACACTTGTTTTGATAAAGTTAGTCTGATTTCTCAAGTGATTAGTAAGTTTGTTAAGGGATCACTGTTCCTTTAGAGTACTCGGTCATAATTTTTATTGTCATGATAGTTCAGGTATCTGGCTGAAGTGAAATAAATTTCTGAATTCTGTGATTAGCTGTGTAATAACTAGGTACTTGGATCACATCGTGACAATAAGAATTTGGTGACCAGACCCGGGAACAAAACAAAATATCACTCTGGTTTATGGTTTTACTGGTGATGTTAGGGATATATTTTAATAGGAGAGTGACCACATAATTATTTTTGCATTGTATTGTGAATTATTTAGTTGAGTAACTTAGAGAAAATGGCTCTGTTCAATGTACAGAAGTTTTTAGCAGCTCCTTCCATCCAAGAGTTATCTGAATCCAACCTGACTAAGGCACAATGGACTGCTTTAGCAGTGGCATGCGGTGGTAATGTGTCTAATGGTATGATTAAGAAACAAATCAGATGTATTGCAATCCAAGCATTGATGGACTCTGGTAAAATAGATGAAGAGCTAGGAGAGGCACAATAATTGTTGATTGCAGCTGAGGCCGAATTTATAAATAAGCAAAGAGCAAAAGAAAGAGAAAAGTGATGCAGAGGCAGAGCTTAGACACATAGAAGCAGAAGAAAGTTTGATTATGCTGAAGATACAGGCTGAAAGAGAAAGAGATGACGGAGAGAAAAGAGAAAGAAAAGAAAGAGAAGAGGAAAAAGCAGCAGAAGAAGAAAGAGGAAGAGCAAGAGAAGAAAGAGAAAGTGCAAGAGAGGAGAGAGAAGAAAGTTTGATTAAGCTGAGAATGCTGGCAGAAAGAGAAAGAGAAGAAAGGGAGAAAAGGGAATGAGAAGCAGAAGAAGCAAGAGAGGAAAGAGAAAGAGCAAGGAAGCAAGAAGATTATGAAAGAGAGATGAAATTAATAAAAACTCACTTCAAGTTACCAGTGACATTGTCTCATCTTATCCAAGGTACTCAAGAGCCCATATTTGATGTAGAAAGAGAGCAGAAGTTAATTCCAAAGTTTGCAGAAGAAGCTCCAGATGAGTTTTTTGATCACTTTGAAAAAGTGGCTTCAGGTATGGGATGGCCAAAGGATAAATGGTCATTCTTGGTACAGAGTGTTCTCATTGGTAAAGGAAGAAGTGCCTATTTAGCCTTATCAGCTGATCAGTGTAAAGAGTACAAGGTGCTCAAACACAATGTACTAAAAGTTTACCAGATGACCCTTGAATATTACAATGAAAGATTCAGATCTTTGAGAAAGGATGACAAGATGACTTTCTTGGATTATGCCTACGAAGCAAGATGTTTCAAAAGATGGTTGGACGAACTTGAGGAGTTAGTAGCCCTAGAGCAATATCTTAGAGGAATTCCTAAACACATTAGAGCCTATTTAAGAGAGAGAAAGAGGTTAAGAAACTTGATAAAGTGGCTACATTGAGTGAGGACTATAATATCATTTGTAGCAAAAGGAATTATAATGTCAGGTACCAGAACCAACAACACACAGGTTTTAGGTCTCATCCAAATTTCAGGAACATTACAACTGGGAATCCTTCTAGTGGCAATGCCTGTACAAAGCCAGGTAATACCCCTCAGCAATCGAATTTTAAATCCTCGTCATCCAGTCTCCAAAGACAGATACAGAAGACTAATGTTGTCTACTTCAAGATTGTTATCAGACACGACAGCAGACCAAGCCAGTTGGTCAAGTGGTTAAAGGTAACCAGGTGAAACAAACTACGAAGAGCAGTGTGGGGAGGACTGGGACAGTTGGGAAGACTGAGACTAAACAAGTTGAGTGTTTAGCAACCAGTGAAAATGTAACCTCAGCAGTGAGTGGCTGAACTGCTTGGAGACTTTTAAGCCATATATCTATGAAGGTATGCTGGCAACTCAAGGAGGGAGTGTGCAAGTACCAGTCAAGGTATTATGCAATACGGGGACTAACCATAGTGTGGTAGTTCGTGGTGCTCACCCACAGTTGGAGAAGAATCTCACTGGAGATTCAGTATTTTGAAGGGTATAGGAGGAGAAGAGGTAACTCCTATACGATTCCTACATCTGTCCTGTGAATTGGTATTGATTTCGCTGTAAATGACTCACTAGCTGTTGAAGGTGTGCATGTTTTACTGGGCAATGAAGTAGGTGGTGTACCATTTGTTCCTTGTCCTCTAGTGACAGATAGACCGTTGAGGATTAGTCCTACGGTAGATTTAGAGAAGAAAAACCCCCACCTGTTTCTGAGTTGTGTAACTACCAGGAGTATGAGGAGAACTATGTCTAAAAATGACGAAACTGAGGATTTACCTGCACCAGAATGATCAAGTGAAGGATCTTTGAGCTTAGAAGAGCTGTTCCAGGAAAGTGAAGTTTCCCCTAGTGTTAGCTATGAAGAGATTTCTAAAGAAGAAGAGGATCCTGTTGTTTTTGAAGAGATGTCACTCTCTGCAAAACCTGCTAACATCGTTGTGAAGTCCAGACCAGAAAAAATGCTTCATAATCTTGTCAACAGTCTTCCTGATTCCCATATGTCCAGACTTGTGCAATACTGCTACCACTTGCTTCCTCAATGAATATGGAATAAAAATTTGATGATATTCAACCGACTCAGCATTTCCTGGTATATCTGCAGGTTGATGCTTCCTCATTAGCAATCCTTCCTATAGATAATACCAGGTATGAGTTTGTTGCATCTCTTCTTGATCAACAACTCTGAAGAACAAATCAGCCAATGTTGTATCCTTCTTCTGCAGTTTCATTAGTTTCTCTCTAGTCACTTGACCAACTTCAAGGGCTGAACTCTCAATATCTGCTAACTCTGCTACCGTAGTTTCACTACTATCTTCAGGAACACTCTGACTACTCTGACACACATGCCAGATAGCTGGAAAACCGAATGAATCCATTCAGAAAGCCTCCTACAACCCATAGAAGTTGGAGGAGAATCCTTAACAAGGTGATTATAGATGTGGTTGGTTAGCTTCTGAAAACTAAGAAAGGAAATGAATATCTGTTAACACTAATGTGTCCAGTGACAAGGTATCCTGAGGCGAATCCTGTAAGAAGTGTAAGTGCAAGGGTAATTGCTGAGAAGTTGGTGGCGTTTTTCTCCAAGTTTGGAATGCCAGAAATTGTGCAAAGTGATAAAGGAACGAACTTTACTTCAAAATTGTTCCAGGGTGTGATGAACTTGTTAAGAGTGAAACAACAGTTATCACCTGCTTATCGTCCAAAGGCTCAAGAAGCCTGGGAAAGGTTCCACCAGATACTGAAAGGTATGTTAACTAAGTATTGCTGTGAGTCAGGAAAAGAATGGGATGCTGGTTTACCCATGATGTTGTTTGAAGTAAGAAATGCTTATCAAGAAAGTATGGGATGTTCACAAAATGAAATTATTTTTGGTCGAGACGTAAGAGGTCCATTGAAGATTCTTGCAGAGAATTTGCAAGGAAATCAAAAGGAAATCCAAGGAGAATATGTGAAGAATTTGAGGAAAAGGCTAAGAGAAATTAAAAAATTCTTTTTAGAAAATCTGAAAATAAGTCAAGAGAAAATGAAAAGGAAATATGATGCTAAGACTGTTCTAAGAAGTTTTAAAGTTGGACAGCAAGTTCTAGTGTTCTTACCAGTGAAAATATTTCCCCTTACCAATAGAGAAGTTATGTGATCAAACTTATGATTGAAACACCAGGAAGAAGGAAACGACAGAGAAAGATATTTGTGAATCTTTTGAAACTTTACTTCTCAGAGACTAAAACTGAAACAGTGTCAATAACACAGACAACTTCATCTACAGAGGATGATGATGGTTACGAATTGGGAGCTGAAAGCAAGATGAACAATTCTTCCATATTGGAAAATTCGGAGGATAAATTTAAGCATCTGAGTGTTGAGCAAAATATTGAATTAAGTGAAGTGATTAGAAGTTTCTCTGAAATTTGGAACACATCGTGACAAAATATATATATGTATACACACACACACATATACATATATATATATATATATATATATATATATATATATATATATATATATATATATATATATATATATATATATATATATATATATACATACATATACATATATACTAGCTGACAACCTGGCACTGTCCGGGAAAACTCTGAATGACAATCGACAGGTAAGGGGAGGAAGAAGGAAGGGGGAAGGGAAGAGGCAGGGAAAAGGGCAGGGGGAGGGTGAAGGTAGAAGGGGAGGGGTTTGTCTTGACATTCCAACTGACAGTTCTACTCTTTTCATGAGGACATTCATCCTACCAACGGTCGTGGTTGAACTGACAGATATTACTGAGGTAACCGTCCCTTTTGTGTAGATATTACTCTGCTGTCTGTCCCGTTTATCCAGGTATTACTGTGGTGACTAAAATTTATCCAGGTATTACTGTGGTAACTGTCCCTGTTATCAAGGTATTACCATGGTGACTATCCCCTTTATCCAGGTATTACTGTGCTGTCTGCCCCTTTTATCCAGGTATTACTGTGGTGACTATACACTTTATCTAGGTATTGCTGTAGTGACTTTCCCTTTTATCCAGGTAATACTGTGCTGTCTGTCACATTTATCCAGCATTACTGTGCTGTCTGTCCCTTTTATCCAGGTATTACTAAGGTGACTATCCCTTTTATCCAGGTATTGTTGTGGTGAGAGAGCAACCCCACTGTTTCTCCGACTTTAATATTTTCGTTTTCCTCCGTTGGTCCCTTATCTCTTTGGTACTTATCACCTAAACAAATCACAGTGACGTGATGCACCAAATAGTGTATTGGAAGTCGTCGATCCATACTGTCGGGCGTTCGAGTCTCCCAGGCACCGAATCGTTTATCATTTATAATTCCCTTTCAGTGTTATTCTCGAAGTAGAGCAATTCGATATTAAACGACATTTGTAATTTAATGTTTGTGAATATAAAAATGACACGCATATCATGGGGGAGGTGGGTTAGTATCGACTCCATGTACAAAAACTTGTAATCGACGGCATATATACGGCAGTTGGTGTCAAAAAATTCCTCTCTCGAAAACCGAGAGATTACCGACGTCATTGAAAGTCGTCGATCCGTACAGTCAGGCATTCGAGTCTCCATGCACCAAATCGTATATCAGTTATTATATCTCTTCTAAAAGTAGAATGAATGGGATATTAAGTGGCATTTGTAACCTAATGTTTATGAATATAAATATGTTATGGTGTATGTGAAAAAAATTCATATATATATATATATATATATATATATATATATATATATATATATATATATATATATATATATATATATATATATATATACATATACACACACACATACATATATATATATATATATATATATATATATATATATATATATATATATATATATATTGAATTTTTTGTCACATACACCATAACATATTTATATTCATAAACATTAAGTTACAAAAGCTGCTTAATATCCCATTCATTCTTCTTTTAGAACAGATATAATAACTGACATACGATTTGGTGTATGGAGACTCGAACGCCCGACAGTACGGATCGACGACTTTTCAACACACTATTTGGTGCATCACGTCACTGTGATTTGTTTTCATCTTTACATCCACATTCATCATCCATTACAGTAATAAGGCTAAATTTGTCGGGCAATACTTTCGGCAGTCTCTTGGCGAGGATCTTGTTTTGAACTATCGGATCTATGAAAGGAGATGTATCTCAACTCCGCGCAATCAAGTCAAGTTTTTATGTAATTGTGTAGCTGAACAGGTTGTCTCCAAGATGTTTGTCTGGTTGCACAGAGAATCTTATTCAGCAGAAGTTTCCCACGTTATAAGAAATTATTGTTGGAAGTTCAAATTCAACTAACAACTTTCAAGAAAGAAGAATTATTCACGGAAATTCGTCATCTCAGAAATTTGTCGAGAGAACTTCTTGAACAGGAACCCTAGTGTTGATTTTAATTGGATTCTTGGTTGTGGCAGTGAAATGTTTATACGGAAATCTGTCATACATCTAAGGACGCTCAATAATAATAAAAGCCTACGATTTCATTGAAAATTTCCCTCTGGGGTAAGTTCGTTAACCAGGAAGATGTTAAAATCATGATAGATGTCGATTTGGATTTGGATTGTAAAATTTCTTTTAAGTTTAGGTCATAGATTTTTCTTAGGTAATGAAAATATGGGGTCTGGGAATATCCATTTGTTTAATTCCAAAAACCCTGACTGCGATATGGATTTTATTAAAGGTATTCTATTCAGTGCTTTTAAATCTAAATTTGTCAATATGCCTAGGAGAATCTTGAAAGCTATGCATATTTTGAAAAATTTAATAGATCAGACCTAAGAATTACCAAAGAAGATAAAGGAGGTTATGCGGTAGTGTTAAGTAAACTTTAGATTGTTAAATTATGAAAATACCTATACCAGGATTGCGGTCGTCCACTCTACTTCCGTTTGCCAGTCCACTTTTAAAGGGAAAATAAGAATATCATTATAAATGGTGTAAGGAAGGATGTTAGGGATACAATTCTT
The DNA here is from genome assembly GCF_040412425.1 of Macrobrachium rosenbergii. Lineage (NCBI taxonomy): Eukaryota > Metazoa > Arthropoda > Malacostraca > Decapoda > Palaemonidae > Macrobrachium > Macrobrachium rosenbergii. Next base: position 39,730,013 of record NC_089750.1, on the reverse strand, counting down.
AGCAAACTTCAGTTATTTTGTTAGTTTACCGAAAATTCACAAAGAGGGTGTTCCCCCTAGATGTAGTTTTGCTAACTGTAACACTCCACAAGCAGATCTTTCTTTTTGGTTGGCTCAAGTGTTCGGTGAACTAGTGACAAAATTTCAGATTCAAATTTGAGGGATAATTTAGATTTCATTAATGCATCAAAGTACTAGTTTCAATGGTATCATGTATAGTCTGGATATTGTTTCGTTATTTACAACTATCTCCGTTGATTAAATGTTAAAAGATTTGCTTAAAATGCCCAAAGAAGGTGTTTTTACTCCACCCATTCATCTTGGAAAATATTGTGAACTCATTAGGGTTTGTGGAGATTGTCCCATTTTTAAATTTTAGGGGAATTTTTACCAGCGAAAAGAGGAGTTGCGATGCGTTCTTCTTTGACCCCTGTTTTGGTCAACACAAGTATGGAATATTTTTGTGTCTTGTTTTGTGTTAGCTATGTTGGTGATGTTTTTATTGTTTTTAAAGATGACCCAGATTGTGTTGTCAAGTTTTTAACTCAGCTGAACAGCTACAGTATATCCCCTCAATGAAATTTCTGGCCGGAAGAAAAGTTCATTTTTGTTTGCCCCTTTTTGACACGAAAGTGTATCGTGACCACGCAAATCATAATTTTAAGTTTTCCGTTTATGGGAAAAATATACATACTAATTCTTATGTTCTTTTTTATTCTTTTCATGAAGATAGCATAAATAAATGTTATGACTAAATAATTTTATAGAACTTTTAGACTACGTGATCCTTGTTTTATTGATCAACAAATTGAGTTTCTTACTGTTAGGTTTACAAAATTATGTTGTTGTAAGTATTTTATAGACAAATGTTTGTCTAGAGCAAGGAATATTTTTTATAACCCAAGTGAGCCCAATCTCACTGGTAGTTTTAGATCCCTTCCTCTTCCACATAATAAGGAATTAAAGAAAGTTTCACAAGTTTTTAAAAGGGACACACATGGATTTAATGTGATCTTCCAATATCCTAATAAATACCCTTAGGGAAAAAATGTTCAAATATCATTCGGCTTCAGCAAAAACTGATGCAGGTGTTTATGCTATAGGTTGCAACAATTGCAATTAATGCTATATTGAGGAAAGTGGTCGTCGCTTCCTTGATCAGAGGAAGGAGTATATGGCAGCATGTCATGTGTGGAATGTTTATAGCGCTATTGCAAAACATTCTTGGGATTGTGAACATTCCATTGACTTTAAGAATGGGCAAGTATCTATAAATTTGAGATAGAACATTTAGGAGAATAGCTGAAGGAGAGCTCATTGCTCTCAATAACACCTTTGATGACAACTTAGGGATCACGGAAGGCATTAATATGAGCAAAGAAATTTGCACGTGACGGAATCAAGAACTTCAGAAACGTCAATGATCTCCTACGTTCGGACAACCTTGTTCAAGTCTCTGAAGATACCACTACCGTTAAAAACCCTATTGGAGCTGTTCAAGAAGAGGACCAGCGTTTCGTCCCTCTACGCAAATCACTTAGGGTTTTGAATAGAAACAGTGATCGTTGACTATTTAGTGTTTATTGCCTTGTTTTCTTGTTATAATTTTTTATCCCTGCCTTGTGACACTGCTTTTTGTTACTGTTCATTTCAGTGACCCAGTCCACAGAAGATGGACGAAAGCTATATATATATATATATATATATATATATATATATATATATATATATATATATATATATATATATATATATATATATATATATATATATATATATATAAAATAAACAACAAGCACGTGTTTTTACATATATAAATTTCTGACTAACATCGGGGTTGAACCCCAGTCTTTCACATGAGTGGCCAGGGCATTACCAATTGACCCACACGTCATAAAAGAAGTTGGATACTAAGTACTCCCGACACTGAGGTTTTTCCTGGGGAGGCTGCTGCCTAATGTACCAAGGAATTTCGCCCAACTTCTTGACCCATCAGTGAGTCAGTTGGTAGCATTTCATTTTAATTACCCTTCATCGTGAATATTTAACTCATGAGCACATATTTTTACAGAAATAAATTTCTGACTCGGTTATGGGAATACTTAGGTTCCAAATTCTTTTATGACTTGTGTGGGCCAGTTGATAACGTCCTGGCCTCTCATTTGAAAGACTAGGCTCAGTCCCAATGTGAGTCAGAAATTTATTTATGTAAAAACATATATTCACCAGTTCCATCATATATGTGATGAAGAGGTAATTTGAATGAAATGCCACCAACTGACTCACTGCTGGGCGAGAAAGTTGGGTAAAATTCGCTAGTATGTTAGGCAGTAGCCTGCCCGGGAAAAGACACAGGTACGAGACTACTTGGGTTCAAATTTCTTTTATGACTTGTGAGGGTCAATTGGCAATGCCCTGGCCTCTCATCTGAAGTACTGGGTTTTGTTCCTGATGTGAGTAACAACTATTATATATATATATATATATATATATATATATATATATATATATATATATATATATATATATATATATATATATATATATATATATATATATATATATATACTGTATATATATATATATACACACACACACACACACACATATATATATATATATATATATATATATATATATATATATATATATATATATATATATATATATATATATACTCTGTATGAGATGTTAAGTGGTTTAGAGCTAACATCAGGATTTGAAGGAGTAAAATGTTTACAAGAGCCTGGGGAATGAATGTTGAAATTATAATTTTTTCGTGGACAATTGTAGGTGGCATAGAAAGTGTCTGTTGCTTCATTTAATATTGAATTTACTTTACCTTTGTTTTCCATATAAAGATATATCATTTGCTATTGTGAATAGGTATGCCTATACTACAAGATGGTGTAATGAAAATGATATACACCATGTAGCCTAGGCTAGTTTTGACTGCATACACAGGCCGTTGTAGCCTATCATGTAGTCATGGCTTTGTTAGTTCTGATTATGATGACATAATATAGAGACTAGGACTATATATTACAAATAAAGCTAGTGTACTGATGGGCATTTGTGTCTCATTTCATACTTGTAAAAAAATTTATGAAAACACAAATAATAAATCTATGTATTACTTAAGAAGGCTGACTATCACTTGTGGGTAAGTTTAGAGGTAAGGATAGGCCCAAGCTGTTAATCCCAGGTTACTTTTGATTTGGTCTAGGTTAGGTTAGTAAGGAAACTAGAAGAAAAACAATAGTCTTACATTTTTGGATTGGTTTCTTGTACCTGAATATTTGGAAAGGGGCTATTTCATAGTTATTGTTAAACTGGGAATATCTCAAGATTAGCTCATCTCTCAAACAAATCTCCAAAATAAACATGCAACCTAAGGCTAAGTTGGTATTTAGAGTCCGAAGGCCTAATTTTCCAATCCCAGTTAAGTTTTAAAAGAAGCAGTCTATTCTATATTCATCAAACTATTAGGGGTTTCTTTGCTCTTGAAAAGGCCCACGATACTACGTGGCCATGTGGCATAATCCAACAACTAAAATGTATGTGGTTAGATAATTAATTTATGGAATCTTTTTGTTTTATTGGACATACTCAGTAAAGTAACAGTAGGACACACTCACTAAACATTTTATTCAGGAGAAGGAGATATCACAGGGAAATAACCTTTGTGTTAATGCCATCAGTACACGTTACGTTGTGTACTGTAAGCATTACAAGAGGGTGTTGCAGGAGTATTTGGGCCCCTAGATGCACCCATTATTTTAGCCTTTTACTTTACCTCCATCCCTGCTTCCTTTCTTCAGTCTTGCTGTCCAACCCCTCTAACTATTACTTCCTAGTGCAACTGGGGTTTTCTCCCAGTTCCACCTTCAGATCCTTGCACTTCCTCTCCTTTGTTTTCTGGATCTTTTTATCGTGTTGACCAACAACTCCATCTCCATCTTTTCACTGACTTAAGTACTGAATGGCCAAAAGTGGCTCATGCTTGTTTTGAAAGCATAACTTTCATAAATCATTCAATGAGCCCTTACATTGTTGATAGCTTGGCAATCTACCGTAATCGCTATGATGCCACACTGGCCTGTAAACATTTGCAGAAGCCCATCATTGCCACCAGTAAATGGGCTGATAAGCATAGTGTCGAACTTTCATTATTAAGGGTTATTTCCGTGAAGTAGTGAACACTAACTTTGCATAGTAATAATTTTGCTGTATGAAAAGGATGAGACATTTTTGACAAATTATTTTATTATAAACTCACATGGTATACTTATATATAGCCTGACATCGAAAATTAAGAGATCTTTGTTTTTTAAAAAGTCTTATCTGGTCTTAACTGAGGTGCAGAAAAGAAGTCATTGTGCACGTCCCAGCTTGGGTATGGCTGTCAAATATATTTTTCTACATGCAAGACTAAGTTAAAAGAACTTGATTTTGTACATAATATGGGGCTTAGAATATACTGTGCTGAATTTAGAACCTGTTCTGTTGAGGGCATATGAATACTAATGAATTGCCACTTGCTTTGCAAAGCAAGGGGTTGGGTCTACGGTAATTGTGTGTAATTTAATGAGTCCCCTGCAGCCCTTCCTTTCTATGTTTTAAAAGCTGGAAACTCTCAGAGATTTGGTGGGACAAGATCATCTGAGCCTTTCTAAATCAGATTCAAGCAGCAAGTTGATGATGAGGCAAACCAGGAAGTTAATCATCCTCATATCCCACCTTGAAATTTCCTTCTACCCAAATCCTTTTCAAAGAAAAACAGTCTTATGGAAATGGTCAAATCCAAATTCCTTGAACATGATGTTATTCATGAAAATCATGTGAGGCTATTTACAGATGATCCAAAGTCAGAAAAAGGCGTTGGGTGTACTGCAGTATAAAAGGATGAATCATGTGTAACAAAATTACTTGAGGGTGCCTCTTTATTACTGCAGAGTCTCCATGCACCAAATCGTATATCTCTTCTAAAAGTAGGATGAATGAGATGTTAAATGGCATTTGTAACTTAATGTTTATGAATATAAATATGTTATGGTGTATGTGACAAAAATTAATATATATATATATATATATATATATATATATATATATACTGTATATGTGAATTTTTTGTAACATACTTATATTCATAAACATTAAGTTACAAATGCCACTTAATATCCCATTCATTCTACTTTTTAGAAGAGATATAATAACTGATATACGATTTGGTGCATGGAGACTCGAATGCCTGACTGTACGGATCAACTTCAATGACGTCGGTAATCTCTCGGTTTTCGAGAGAGGAATTTTTTGACACCAACTGCCGTATATATGCCGTCGATTACAAGTTTTTGTACATGGAGTCGATACTAACCCACCTCCCCATGATATGCGTGTCATTTTATATTCACAAACATTAAATTACAAATGTCGTTTAATATCTAATTGCTCTACTTCGAGAATAACACTGAAAGGGAATTATAAATGATAAACGATTCGGTGCCTGGGAGACTCGAACGCCCGACAGTACGGATCGACGACTTTTCAACACACTATTTGGTGCATCACGTCACTGTGATTTGTTTTCATCTTTGCATCCACATTCATCATCCATTACAGTAACAAGGCTAAATTTGTCGGGCAATACTTTTGGAAGTCTCTTGGCGAGGATCTTGTTTTGAACTATCGGACCTATGAAAGGAGATGTATCTCAACTCCGCGCAATCAAGTCAAGTTTTTGTGGGATTGTGTAGCGGAACAGGTTGTCCCCAAAATGTTTGGTTGGTTGTACAGAGAATCTTATTCAGTAGAAGCTTCCTACATTATAAGAAATTATTGTTGGAAGTTCAGATTCAACTAACAACTTTCAAGAAAGAAGAATTATTCACGGAAATATATAAATCCGACCGACTATACAAAAAAATATAGAAAAAGTACGCTGTATGCTGTAGATGCTTGTGAATTTTCTATTGGGTATTGCTGCTTATGTCAGGACTGACTGCTGCCTGTCGAACAACACGATCTCTTCTCTGCAGGAGGCTTACTCGGAACATTTTTGGACTGAGAACAGTATGCTCAATCATATTGTTTATCATCCTAACGCGCGCGCACACACACACACACACACACGTGCGCGCGCACACATCATATATATATATATATATATATATATATATATATATATATATATATATATATATATATATATATATGTATATATATATCTATACAATATATATACACGATTATAGTCACACCGGATACATGATTTTTATATATCAGAGACATCAAGGAAAAAGTGAAAAATGGTTGTAGTGGCAGAAATTTCACACATAATGCACACACATACGTATATATACTGTATGTATATATCTATATATATATATATATATATATATATATATATATATATATATATATATATATATATATATATATATATATATATATATATATATATGTGTGTGTGTGTGTGTGTGTGTGTGTGTGTGTGTGTGTGTATGTATGTATGTAAGTATGTATGTATGTATTTATAAGCTAGCGAGACGGTTAGAAACCAAGTAACTGCACCTGAGAGGTGGAGTCCTGTCCTCATTAGTAACAAGCAAATTTGACGACTCTTTTAAGAGGTGGCTTCCTCTTTTTACCTTCTCCCAGCTCCTTCCTTTAAAATGGAAACGTCTTGCACATTTTATTTTGAAATAAATGGATCAAGTTTATACATGCTTTGACTGACACTCATGTTTTTGGAGAAACTTTCGTTTATACAACTAGACTCAATGATTTTTCTTTCCAGGGCATTATTAGAATAAACAATCTTTTTTGTTCATATACGATCCTTTTCATTAACTGTACAAGAATCCCACAGTTCACTTGTGCATTTCTTACACACCTTTGTTGATGTTCTATTCTCTTTTGTAATTTTTTTTCCATGTGGCCAATTCAAAAGTTAACACAAGACTATACAGCATATATATATATATATATATATATATATATATATATATATATATATATATATATATATATATATATATATATATAGTAAACGAGACAGCGAGAAGACCGGAAATAATTTCTTTTTATTCACACCAACGTTTCGGGAATCCTTTCCCATCTTCAGGGCTATAAACAGAATTAATTTTTACAATATTAAAAAGAATGCTAAAATAAGCTAATAATTATAATAAACTAGTTTTGTAATATAACACTCGTTAAGCTAAAAGTAAAAAAAAAAACTAAAAAGCGACTTTAAGCTAAAAGTAAATTAAAACAACACGTAATTCAATGAAATAAGAGATAAAAATGCCAAAAAATAATAAATAAATAGACAAATAAATAAAAAAAGGAAAGGATTTTGTCGGACTTACTGGTAAGAGGTTTGGTTGTTAACTGATGGAGAACAGAACAGTCAAAGACGACGTCAGAGAAAATCAAAAAGGAGAGAGAGAGAGAGAGAGAGAGAGAGAGAGAGAGAGAGAGAGAGAGAGAGAGAGATGAGTAATAGGTAGTTAGGCAATATTTAATGGTGTGGAAGTAGTTTGGTTGTTTAAGGAGGCGACGGTTTCTTGATGTAAAGAGATTCTAAAAGATGGAGCGAAAGGCAATCGGTAGTTTGATAAAGTATTTTGAAATTATTGCACATAATGTCAGTTTTACATGAATTTGAATGGTTCATTATGGCCGAAAATTCTTTTGATTTTAAAATGCAGCCAGTGTGATAACTGACACCTCTATGGGAATCGATGCGGACTTTCAGTAAGCGTCGGGTAGATCCGACGTAATTTCCAAAATTACATTTTGGACAAGTATATTCATGAACAACGACAGAACGCATCAACTCTGGAAGGGAGTCTTTGAATTTAAAAAGTTTGCCTATTGTTAACGGGTTATTGAACACAAACTGGAAATTAACATATGGGTACAAGGTGCTTAGGGCTATTGTCAGTTCACGTCTAAAGGCTGCATTTTTTACATATGGCAATGAAAAATACATTAATATCTTGGGAACTTGAGGACACAGGACACTGAGCTGATAAATATTGTTTAAAAACTTTTTAACAATTTTGTCAAAGAAGTCAGAAGGAAAACAGTTATTCTTTAAAAAAATACTTTAAGAAATGATATTTCATTGTGAAAACTATTCCAGTCTGAACACAGGGAATAGGCGCTGAATAAAAGTGTCTTTATTGAATTCAGCCTAAATTTCAAAGAGCAGTTACTAAAAAAGTTAAAACCCAGACCAGTGTTGGTCTTTTTCCTAAAAATACCCTTGAGAAATCTCCCATTAAAACGAGAAATATTTATGTCTAAGAAAGGTAAATGATTATTTGATTCAATTTCCATCCTTAACCTAATAACCTCATGAATAGTGTTGACAAACTCGAAAAACATATTAGTATGGGATTTTTCTTTAAACAATAAAGACGTGTCATCTACAAATCTATAAAAAAATTGGCCGAGATAACTCTGGGCACTGTCTAAGAAACAATTCTTCGAGGTGGGACATAAATATATTGGCGAATCTAGGACCCAGCGGTGACCCCGTTGCCATACCATCAACCTGTTTATATAACTTTTTGTTAAAAACAATGTCGGTATCAATCGCTGTTTTTCGAGTTTGTCAACACTATTCATGAGGTTATTAGGTTAAGGATGGAAATTGAATCAAATAATTATTTACCTTTCTTAGACATAAATATTTCTCGTTGTAATGGGAGATTTCTCACGGGTATTTTTAGTAAAAAGACCAACACTGGTCTGGGTTTTAACTTTTTTAGTAACTGCTCTTTGAAATTTAGGCTGAATTCAGTAAAGACACTTTTATTCAGCGCCTATTCCCTGTGTTCAGACTGGAATAGTTTTCACAATGAAATATCATTTCTTAAAGTAGTTCAAGGAGACTTCTAAAACTGTTTAAATTAAAACCATTGAATACAGTAGTTTAGTTTCGGTAGGGAAAAGTTTTTAAGTATAATTTCTCTTGTTTCGTTAAGGGGCTCGTTCGTAAACACGTTCGTATCTTTTAGAATCGCTTTACATCAAGAAACTGTCGCCTTCCTTAAACAACCAAACTACTTCTACACCATTACATATTGCTTAACTGCCTATTACCCACATTACCCTCTCTCTCTCTCTCTCTCTCTCTCTCTCTCTCTCTCTCTCTCTCTCTCTCCTTGTTTATTTTCTCTTGTCATCGTCTTTGATTATTCTGTTCCTCATCAGTTAACAGCCAAACCTTTTAACAGTAAGCCCGACAAAACCTTTTCCTTTTTTATTTATTTTTTATTTATTTATTTATTTATTTATTTATTTGCATTTTTATCTATTATTTCAATGAATTATGTGTAGTTTTAATTTACTTTTAGTTTAAAGTCGCTTCGTAGTCTTGTTTTTAACTTTTAGCTTAACGAATGTTATGTTACAAAAATAGATTTCTTACAGTTATTAACTTATTTTAGCATTCTTTTTAACATAGTAAAAATTAATTCTGTTTATAGCCCTAAAGATGGGAAAGGATTCCCGAAACTGCGTTGGTGTGAATATAAAGAAGAAATGATTTCCGGTCTTCTCGTTGTCCTGTTTATTATTAAACTTAAGCTCACCTGGAGCGAAAAATCTTACAAATTTTATATATATGTACAAATATACACACACACACACACACACACACACACACACACACACACACACACACACACATATATATATATATATATATATATATATATATATATATATATATATATATATATAATATTTATATATATATATCCTCAGTTTAGAAACATTTGTCTTTCCTCAGGCTTTTCTCATCTCTCTCTTCATGATGATGTAAACATCCATGAAGACATAACATACCCTTGAGTAAGACCCATATTATTACCACATTTATTCTTGCATCTACGTATTCTACACAATGCATCATCAGCATTAACATCACATCTTCATAATTTCTATTATGAAAATTGTTAGGGCTATGTATTCACTTACAGAATATTATTATTATTATTATTATTATTATTATTATTATTATTATTATTATTATTATTATTATTATTATTATTATTATTGTTATTGTTATTATATTATCACTGTTTATTCGAATCCCACAGATTACAGTTCATTTAAATTCATCATCCTAATTCATATTCAGTAAGATAAGGAAGGCGTAAATCTACAAGGAAAGAGCTAAAGAGAGGAAAAAAGAAGAGAGAAGAAAAAATAAAAGACAGCCAGAGAGAGAGAGAGAGAGAGAGAGAGATTGGGTGGGGGGGAGAGTCCCATTCTCGTGTCACTACCCCTTGTTCGCCCTTTAATTAAATAGCGCCAAGGCAGCCACAAGGATGCATGAGAGTCCTCGAGTACTGCCTCGTTAGTGGAGGCTGAATGATAGCGGGTAGGCCCAAGCACTTTTAAACTTAGTTTGATCTTACACTTAACCTTTTATGGTACCCAAAAGGAAAGGATTTTTCACTAAAGACAATTTGTTGCCTTGTCAAAATTCGCTCATTTTACGTGGAACAAACAATAATTATTTCAATTATTCAGCGACGATAATTGAACCATAAACCTGCTGCGTATGTGATACAGTTATGGAAACTGCTGGAAAAGTTTGTCTAACATGATAAGCTCACAATCAGTCGGTGGATGAGCTAAGATATTTATGTACAATCGGACTGCAGCAAAACAAATCAATTACATCTTTTCAACTGGCATCCCACTTCCAACACTGAATGTATTTGCAGGGACGGAATGGCTAGGAAACTGCCTGAATCCAATATTATGGTAGTGGTCCAAGGTAATGGAATCACTGCGACCTATTCCCAACACCAAAGAAGTAGCTCGTTTAAAACTCCTGAACTGGTTTCTCGCAACTGCAAGTTGGCGTATAACAGTAAATGCAAAAGTACAATTTTGTGTGCTATGCTTAGGGATGTGTGGAGAGTTCTAAGAAACTACTCGTGAAAATCTCTCAGCTGTTTTGCTACTGGAGGCCTATGAGTACGGAATTAAATAATGATCGTAAAAAACTTCGAGAAATGTATGGTTAACATAAACAATTAGTAATTGCTATTGCTAGAAAAGTAGAAAGCTATCAAATTAGTAGTGTCAAGGCAGTTGGAATGTTTGGATTTTGTGTCACTTTTGTACCTAATGCAAAAACTTCTCCAATAAAGTACTGCTAAAGAAACGTAAGCACGAAATTAAAAGACTGCAAACATTCCGAAACATTATAAATGAACATGTATGGAATTATTCATCATAGTTCATCAAATTCTAAGATCGGTAAAGTATGGCCAGGTAGGAGAAGCAGCGCAGTCAGATATATTGAGCCATTTGAAGCTTTCACTTAACATTAATCCAATTTTTATCATCTTGCTTGAGACCTGTCAGTTACTGTATTTCGTTTTCTTACAAAATGGCGCTAAGGATATCTTGGTTTCTTTTATTTTGTTTCACAACATTGCTTATGGGGATAATAATTACTGCTACTGCTACTAACAACAACAACAACAACAACAACAACAACAGCAATAATAATAATAATAATAATAATAATAATAATAATAATAATAATAATAATAATAATAATAATAATAATAATAATAATAATGTACCTGTATAAACACGCACAGAAAAACGTTAATTTTTATGTGGGCCTATATGTTAAAAAAATATTTTTGTTCAAGCAATTTTATTACCTACTGTCCCTTTAGTAATTATACATGTATTGGTTACAGGCTTGCAATCTCTCTGTTCCTCTTTTGCACAACTGCAAATTCACCAAATACACCTTTCAGAAATTTTTATCACTTTAGATGTACAAGTGATCAATTACAAGGCCTCCTTGTTGCTTCTCTGAAATGAAGTATTTTAAAATGTAAACTGTTTCCCTTGGCCTGAGAGTGGAAGCGCTATTGAGGGTGGGGGCGGGGTGCTGGGTGTTTCATTTTGGCTTTCTACACTCTCCTGTCAAAATGGCAGCTTGAGTACGATTGCTCTCTAATTTGATGATTAGTTTAAGATTAAGCCAGTAAAGTGACCGCTGACCTTTCAGATGCCCAATGCCGGTTAAGTATCGCGGAGTGCGAGGTTTGGCAGTGCGAATCAAAAATCATCCAACATCTCTTTTTGATGTACAACACTGGTTTCAATGAAAATATCTAAAGTCAAATGTGTTTTCGTGTTGGTTTGAAATTCATGGCCTTACTTGAGAATCTTTCACTGAGTAGACTCTGCTTAGCCCATCTTTTGTTATATGATGTTTTGCAACGAACATTTCATTGTTATTTGCCCCACCATAGCGATTTTAAGAGTGTTGGACACACAACAGTTGTAAGGCTATGATGGCTAAGGGAATGGAGTATGGGCATGGACGAAAATTGTAAGTGATGGAGCTGTGTGCGTATATAAGAGTAACCATAGTGAAGGATGTAAGATGAAAGAGTGTATGAATAGCAGGATTAATAAAACAAGGAAAATATATGAAAAAAGTATAAAAATAAAGTGTAGTAATTTTGAAAGCAAAATCAGCATCCACTGTGTACAATAAAGCTTATGAGTGAGTTGGCTTGGTAAGGGTGTCCCTTTGCAGTAATATATATATATATATATATATATATATATATATATATATATATATATATATATATATATATATATATATATATATATATATATATATATATATATATATATATATATATATATATATATATATATATATATATATATTATATATTTATATTTATATGTGATTGTGTGTGTGTATAGTGTAAGTTACAAGAGGTCACTGCACAGCTGACCCTTAATTTTCCCTTAGTTATCGAGAGTAGAATCATCTGCAAAGCTGATCCCAGTTGACCTAGATATCAAAACAATTAAAGTTATCAACAGTTTGATCTGTCCTTATTCTTTACCCAAAACAGACACTTAGAGGGAACCGTCGAAAAGTGAGAGGATGAGAGGCTGAGTGCTACTCCCTTAAGCAGCTTAGCTCAACTAAGCTGCTTAAAACAACCTTTCTAAAGGCAGATTAAGCTGGCTGAATTGTCTTTCCACAGGATACCTGGGAAGATACAGGCAGATGGCCGGGACACCTGGAAAATGACATATCTCTGCACACAGTAACCAGACTTGGCAGATCTCTGCACATGGTCCATACTCGGCAGAGGTCTTAAAAAGGGACAGGACAGGAGAAATCTTTGCAGTTAGCCAGGGCAATCATACGCGCGTGAGAGGTGCTGAGAGGCCCCTTCCCCCCCTTCCACCCTGTCCACACCTGACTCCAGACACGTTACCATCTCTACAGTCCTCCTCGATTGGATCGTCCAAGTTATAGTGTGCTGTGCCATATGTGTGATTGTCCCTCGTCATTCTTTGCCAGAGACCCACTTCCCCTTAGTTAAAGTATGAGTGAAGACTTTTCAGTCACGATAGTTTGCCATTAGAAGTGTTAATTGAGTGCCAGTATTCTACATCTATCCTTGTGCCATTTTATCCAGTGCCATTGCCAATGTTCTGTGTTCCAGTGTAAAGTGTTCATTCATTCCTCGAGTCCTTGGCACCATCAGTGCAGCCTCGAGTTATTATAAGGGTCATACTTTCCTTTTACTGGCGTGTAATGTTTACCTCTCTATTGCAGAGGGCCTTTGCTGTGGACTCATCTTGTACTGTGCCTTGCCATCATTCAAGACTTCAGTAGAAAGATCTTCAGGAGTTGCAAGCCTCCTAATAATTCATTTAACCATTTTCCATTTGATTCTTTTTGTAAATATAATTACTTAATTTAACCAAAGTGTTTACGTAACATTCCCTCATGAAGTAGAGCCCTAAGCTCATTGATTCATCCCTATTTTTCTTTTCTTTTTATGAATTCCCTTTATGTAAAGTCAGATCTCCAAAGCCAACTTGAAGAAAGATCCGTTGCTGGCCTGTAAACCATTCTACGAATCTAGAAATCCAGGGAAATACATAAAAATGGGGACCCTCCCATAGATCTCGTTTAGCAGTTGCATTTTCCCCTCTATTGTTGCTTTGTTGCATTTGCAACTTGCCAAATCAGCAATTAACAAAGCTAAGCTGGGTGCGAGACAAATTCCGAACCTGGTACCAAGACCACAGACCAAGAGAGTTCCACATAAGTAATGTGTTTATCTTAGTAAATTTTTTTTTATTTTACAATCGTGACTGTTCCTAGGGAATTAGGAATAGGGATGCATGTACCCACTGAGAGAAGAGAACTGCCATATTAGATTTGTTAATGCATGCCTTTCAGGATAGGTAGTTAGGAAATAACCAGTGGTAACCATTCTTTGCTTTGAGGACTAGTGCAAAAGAAATTCCTCTGTGCTAAATTCTTTGCCATTTTCGTTTTGAGGAATAGTGCGAAAGAGATTCCTTTGTGTTAAATTTTACTTCCCATTTCGGAATAGCAAATTATTTAGGCGAGGACGAACTCCCCCGTTGGATAAGAAGTGAAATTTGAACTCCGCTTCTAGAGCAAAATTGAGGTCATTTTTATTATTATCTGCTCATCCCAGGAAATTCCCCGCAGTCAGGAGACCAGACGGTGTTTGTAAACAGAAGGGTTCATTCAATCAGGGTCTAAAAATAACCCACAGTGGTGTGAGTCAGACGACCTTCACCCACCCACCCCCTCCCTCCCTGTGTACCTACATTCATTGCCCGAGTAGTGTCCCTATAAAGATTGTTCCTACTCGGGCCACTCTCAGCAAAAATTTTTTTGGGGGGTTTTTCCTGTTAATAACTTCCAAGTCCTACAGGACAAATCCTATCTTCAAGTCTTATGAGACCAATCCAATTTCTCAGTCCTACGGGACTGATCCCAATTCCAAGTCTTACGAGACTCCACCAAATTCTACATTGTATGAGGTGAGAATTTCCAAGTCCTATGGGCAAACCAAATTCCAAGTCTTAAGAGATTCCACTAAATTCTACGTCGTACGAGGCAAGAATTTCCAAGTCCCATGGGCAAACCAAATTCCAAGACTTACGAGACTCCACTAAATTCTACGTCATATGAGGAGGGAATTTTCAAGTCCTACAGGCAAACCCAATTCCAAATCTTACGAGACTCCACTAAATTCTATGTCATATGAGGTGGGAATTTCCAAGTCCTACGGGCAAATCCAATTCCAAGTCTCACAAGACTCCACCAAATTCCATGTCTTACAGGGCGAGAATTTCCAAGTCCTACAGGCAAACAAAATTCCAAGTCTTACAAGACTCCACTAAATTCTATGTCATACGAGGTGGGAATTTCCAAGTCCTATGGGCAAATCCAATTCCAAGTCTTATGAGACTCCACCAAATTCCACGTCTTACGAGGTAAGAATTTCCAAGTCCTATGGGCATATCCAATTCCAAGTCTTACGAGATGCCCATCCGAAATCGATGTCCTACAAGAAGCCCACATCCTACGTGACGCCCATCCAAATCGGCGTCCTATGAGATGCCTACGTCCTACGAGATGCTCACATCCTACGAGATGCCCACATCCGACAAGATGCCCATCTCCCGGTTCCGGATCCCATTTAATTTTTTTTCTTAATTTTAGAAGGACCTGCCAACTAAGTTTGACAAAATGGCTACTGTCAGAGCCCAGTGCAATGAGGTCTTTAAGTTATTCATGCAGGCAGGAAAAGATATGGGAATGTTGGGGCAAGGGTTACAGGACTGGGTCCAGGGACAACTAGATGCTGCAATGAGAGAAAGAGAGGCAGAAAGAATCGCCCAGGAGAAGGGAGAGGAGGTGGAGAGGCAACAGAGAACAAAAAGAGAGGAGATAGAGCAGCAAGAGAGAGAGAAAGAGAGGATCGCCCAGGAGAAGAGAGAGGAGATAGAGCAGCAAGAGAGAGCAAAAAGAGAGGAGATGGAGAGGCAAGAGAGGGAGATAGAGAGAATTGCCCAGAGAGAGAGAGAGAGAGAGAGAGAGAGAGAGAGAGAGAGAGAGAGAGAGAGAGAGAGAGAAAGAGAGAGAGAATCACCCAGGAGAAGAGAGAGGAGATGGAGCGGCAAGAGAGAGAGGAGAGGCAGGAGAAGGAGAAAGAGAGAGAGGAGCGAGAACGGCAGCAAGCCCATGACCTCCAGATGTTAGAACATGAAAGCGCCACCCCAACCCCGTCCTCCTGTGGTGGGAATGAGCGCCCTCAGCCAAGCTCACTCATTTATGCCAAAATGGACAGAGGCAGAACCTGATGTATGGCTTGAGAGGGTCGAAAGACCCCTGGAGTGCTGCACCCTCTCCCCTGTGGAACTCTCCCTTGTTCTCACTAAATTCCTGGGAGGAAAGGCACTCGTTGCCTACCATGCCCTTTCGGTAGAGGATAGGGGAAACTGGGAAGCCATACGCCAAGCAGTTACCAAGGTGTACGAGATTATCCTCGAGAGGTGGAGGAGGTGTTGGAGAGAGCAGACAAGAGAAGCAGGCCAGACTTAGTCAGACTGGGCATACCATTCCGAGCGGCTGTTAGCAAAGTGGCTCGAGTCCGAAGGGGCCACTAGCGCTGCCGAGGTACTCAAGAAATTTAAATTTGAGCATTTCTTATGCTACGCCCCTCCTCTCCTTGCCACTCATGTAGTAGAAAAAGCCCCTGCAATGCTCACCGAGTGTTGCCAAATACCAGACATGTGGGAGACTCACCACCCTCAGGAAGGATCCATGCGGTGGAAGATATATCCCCCGCCCTTCCTCGGAGGATCAGCTCCCCCTAAGGTAGGACCTGCTGGCAAGCCCCTATCTTGCCATTATTGTAAAAAGACAAGGCATTCCACTGACCAGTGCTGCAGCTGGCTCAAGGCTCCCTCTCATCCGCTTCTGAAGACATCACAGCTGCCTCCTGCTACTGCCCCCCGATCGCCGCCTGCAGCGGGTGCTGCCCCCCAGTGTGATTTCCGCCATGAGACATGCTGCGATTGCAGAAAACAGGGACTTTACTCCTCCACCTACAAGCACTGCCCTCGTTACAACCAGCCAAAGACAGTAGGCACCGTAACTTGCCCTAATCGGCCCACCGGGTGGATTGGGCTTGAGTCTGTGAGGGTCACGCCTCCGGACGGGTCCAGTCCTCCCAGGAATCTAGAAAACATAATAGACACAGGGTCCGAAGTTAGCCTAATAGTGCATAGAGAAGTCCCTCCTGGAGCCGTCATTTGGGAAGATGAACGGATGACGATCCTCTGGGTGAATGGGGATAGGAAGGACTTTACTACTTACTATGGTCCACTTAAGGGTCACCACAGGCAATGACTCTTGAGAGAGGGAACACATTTTTGGTGTAGCTGAGATGCTCACCACTGGGAAGCCCCTCCTTCTGGAACAAGATCTTATCCAGTGGAGGGAACCCTCCATCTTGCTCCTCTGCCTAAAGCCCTCCAAGCCCACAGTCGCCCCACAGCCTCCCCGATGACAGCAGGAGGATCTGCTTCCCCATGGACTGTCTCTAGGATTGATCCCGTGGCTCCAGGAACCAACCCCTGCCCCTAAGGAAGCCAGAAATACTCCGGCCCCTACCACTCTCCTCACTACCGGAGCCACAGCTGCCCTGCCCTCCCTTGTGAGGTAGAGGTTAATCGAGGAGCAAAAGGAGGTTGCCTCAATCAGCCGCCTCCGCAGAGAGGTCGCCACTAGCGAGGATGCACTCACTGACTGGATGAAAGACGCTTTCCTGCTGGAAAACGATCTCCTGTACAAAGTAACCCGGGGGCCAAGCTAGCCATCCCAGGTGTGCCATAAACTCTTGGTAGTCCCCTGGACTCTGCAGAAGGATTGAGGCGACCTCCTTTTGCTCCTCGATTAACCTCTACCTCTCGAGGGAGGTCAGGGCAGCTGACGGCATTAGCGGGCACTTCGGTGTTGCTTGCACCGCTCGTGCCGTCGAAAGTAAGTTCCACTGGCCCGGCATCTGGAAAAGCATAAAGCAATTTGTTGCCTCCTGCCCTACATGCCAAGTGGCAGGAAATCCAAACGAGGTAGTCCCCAGGGGCCACCCCTCAGGAATATCCTCCGCTGGCATCCCCTTCAGGGACGTCGTCATTGACTATTTCACTCCGCAGGGGAGGATGAAAAGTAAATCGGGGAATGCCTATTGCCTTACCATCATTGACCACTTCACGCGATACTCAGAGGCAATTCCTGTCAGGTGCTAAAGCTCGAAAAACGCAGTAAAGGCCCTGGTAAAATTCTTTTGTAGATTCAGGTTCCCTGCCACTATATAAACCAATCAGTGTCGACACTTTATGTTGAAAGAATTCCGTGATGGCATGGCCAGCCACGGAATCAAGCATTTTCACCCAATGCCCTATCACCCCGAGAGTCAAGGAATCACTGAGCGATTCCACCAATCACTCTCCATGACGCTAAAAAAATTGGAGCACGAGGGAGGTGGCTCGTGGGAGGACAACCTTCCGTATGCCCTTTTTGCCACCCGCCACGCTCCCTCTGAAAACACCGGATATAGCCACTTTGAGCTATTGTACGCCCATTCCACCTGGGTGCCGCTCAATATATTATATGACGCATGGGCTGACCCCACTCATGTGGATTGGGTGGAAGAATTGCCAACCACCCAGAAAAACCTTCAGGCAGCTTGGGCGGTAGCACAGGCCACAAAAGCAGCCACCCAAAAACGGGTGAAGATAAAATTTGATGAGACTGCCCGCTTCCTCTCTTTCAAGATGGGAGATCAGGTCCTTGTAATCTGGTCGGGTGCCACAAGACCCCTCAAAACCCACTTCTCCGGCCCTCACATAATCTTGGAAAAGCTTGGGGACCTGGACTACGTAGTGGATTGCGGGAAACGGAGGGTCAAGTGGCTCCATATAAATCTCCTGAAACCGTACAAGACCTGTGGTGAGGAGACACCCGAAGATGATACATCCACCACTGAGGCAGTAGTTGTCACTGCTGCCCTGGCCTATACACCCACCACTAACTCTGAAATCCTTGAGAATCTGAAAGTCATCACCCCAGGTCTTGCTGCCACCAACAGGGAAGATATCCGCCGGTTATTAGACTGAAATTTGCAGGTCGTCCGAGACACCCTTGGGTGCACTGACGTAATACAGCATTCTATAAATATCAAGGAGGGCATGAAACCCATACATCAGGGATACTACCGGCTCAATCCAGATAAGGCCTGTAGGATTGAGGAACAGGTCCAGCTTCAGCTTGACCTCGGCCTTATAGAACAAAGCCACAGCCCCTGGGCCTCCCCCGTAGTACTAGTACCTAAGGAGGGTGTTGGAGATCGACTTTGTGCTGGTTTCAGGAAGTTGGATGAAGCGACAGAGTTGGAACCTTAACCCCCTTTCCCCAGATTGAGGCTTTCTTAGACAGCCTAGGGAGTGCCCCCTATCTAGCAAGATTGATTTGGAGAAGGGCTATTGGCAAGTCCTGCTGTCTGAGGAGTCGAGTCCTCGGACAGCGTTCATAACTCCTAGCAGAATCTACCAGTGCAAGGTTATGCCATTCGGGTTCAAAAATGCTCCCAGCTGTTTCCAACGATTGATGAACAAGATACTGGGGACATAAAGAACTGCGTGGTATACTTGGACGACATCGTCACCTACGCCAGCACCTGGGAAGAGCACCTAACAATCCTAGAACAAATTTTAACTGGGGAAATGACATACTTGGGGCATCAGGTCGGAAATGGACGGTTAGCACCAAAAGAGGCGAACATAGAAGCCACCAGGAATATAGCCTACCCACGAACAAAACAGGATGCCCAACGTTCCCTCGGTATAGTACAGTACTTCCACAGGTTCATCCCAAACTTTGCAGATGCTGCTGCCCCCATCACAGACCTCTTCCGGGGAAAGCAGCCCTTCAGGTACATGTAAGAATGCAAAAGGGCTTACGATAACTTAAAAGCCGTATTAACGACAAAACCGGTCCTACATACCACCAACTACGAATGGCCTTTTTGCCTAGCTGTAGATGCCAGTGACATCGGTATCGGAGTAGTAATGTTCCAAGAGAAAGAGGGAGTTAGGCACTCAGTGGCATATTATGCTAAGAAATTGAAGCCAGCGTAAACTCGTTATAGCACGATCGAGAAGGAACTGCTAGGAATGGTGCTGGCGATGAAACATTTCGAGTCATACCATGCTCACCACACTTTCCTGCTGATGGTGTATATGGATCATAACCCCCTACGGTACTTGACTACATTTAGGAACCAGAATAAACACTTAATGCTATGGTGCCTCGATCTCCAGGACTTTACATGTAACTGGAGAATTGAGCACATGAAAGGCACGGATAACAAAATAGCCGATCTCTTATCCAGACTGCATAGCGAGTAACACCCCAGGGCCTTACTAGTGCCCAAAAACTCCATCTGAGAGCAAGAAAACCTAAAGCTGTTCTGAACCAATACTTTTACTCCAGGGGGCTTGGCCCACCAGCCAGATGGTGGTGACAAGTTCCCCTCCGTCTTGTAATTCAAGGAACTTCATTCCCCACCCCCCTCTCTTGTCATTGTATTAATGTTAGAAGCCCTTGACACACTTGCTTGAATTTAAGATATTAGGTGGAAATGTGTTGCATCCCCTTATCATCCTTTAGGCACTCAGTGCCACCAAGGCAGTGCCATGTTAGACACCACCCATCAGTACTAGAAAGGAAATAATATGAGAGATGTATCGTAATGATAAGAGGCCTCTTATAGGCAAACTAACTGCATGCTGCTACTTATTTAGAAGTAAGGAACTTATATGTAATTAATTCTTAAATTTTGTCGCGTGCCTAAAAATTACCTTGTCCTCATAGTCCTAAAAGTAACGTATACCGTAAATTGGAAGAAAATTAATGTGCCACGTTAAAGTATTTAATATTAATGTGTGTGTGAACTAAAGTAAAGTAAAACTTCTTTCCATTTTGTGTTAGGGATAAAAGTAAAGTAAAAGCTTTTCCATTTTGTGTTGGGTGAAGAGTAATGTAAAGCATCTGTGCCGACTTCTTGAATATCAACATGCGCACCCAAATGACGGTGCGTATCTTTTCTTCGGTGGGGAGCTATTATAAGTTACAAGAAGTTGCTGCACAGCCGACCCTTAATTTGCCCTTAGTTATTGAGAGTAGAATCGTCGCTGCATAGCCAATCCCATTTGACCTAGATATCAAAACAATTAAAGTTATTAACAGTTCGATCTGTCCCTGAAACAGACATTTAGAGGGCACGGTTGAAGAGTACGATGATGAGAGGCTGAGTCCCACTCCCTTAAGCAGCTTAACCCAACTAAGCTGCTTAAAACAACCTTTCTAAAGGCAGATTAAGCTGGCTGAATTGTCTTTCCACAGGATACCTGGGAAGATACAATCAGATGGCCGGGACACCTGGAAAATGACACATCTCTGCATACAGTCACCAGACTTGACAGATCTCTGCACACGGTCCATGCTCGGCAGAGGTCTTAAAAAGGGACAGGACAGGAGAAATCTTTGCAGTTAGCCAGAGCAATTGTACATGAGTGAGAGGTGCTGAGAGACCCCTTCCCCACCTTACCCCCTGTCCACACGCAACTCCAGACATGTTGCCATCTCTACAGTCATCCTCGAGTGGATCGTCCAAGTGATAGTGTGCCGTGCCATACATGTGATTGTCCCTCGTCATTCTTCGCCAGAGACCTGCTTCCCCTAAGGTAAAGTACGAGTTAAGACTTCAGTCACGATAGTTTGCCATTAGAAGAGTTTATTGAGTGCCAGTATTCTACCTCTATCCTTGTGCCATTTTATCCAGTGCCATTGCCAATGTTCTGTGTTCCAGTGTAAAGTGTTCATTCATTCCTTGAGTCCTTGGCACCATCAGTGAAGCCTTGAGTCATTGTATGTGTTATATTTTCCTTTTACTGGCGTGCAATGGTTACCTCTCTATTGCAGAGGGCCTTTGCTGTGGACTCATCTTGTACTGTGCCTTGCCATCATTCAAGACTTTAGTAGAAAGATCTTCAGGAGTTGCAAGCCTCCTAATAATTCATTTAACCATTTTCCATTTGATTCCTTTTGTAAATATAATCACTTAATTTAACCAAAGTGTTTACGTAACATTCCCTCATGAAGTAGAGCCCTAAGCTCATTGAATCATCCCCATTTTTCTTTTCTTTTTATGATTTCCCTTAATGTAAAGTCAGATCTCCAAAGCCTACTTGAAGAAAGATCCGTTGCTGGCCTGTAAACCATTCTTTGAATCCAGAAATACAGGGAAATACATACATACATATATATATATATATATATATATATATATATATATATATATATATATATATATATATATATATATATATATATATATATATATATATATATATATATATATATATATATATATATACACATATATACTACTACTATGAAGGGACACCCTTCCCAAGCCAACTCATGCCATCCATGCTTTACAGATGAAAGTAAAGTAAAAAGATAACTTTTATGCCTTTAACAGAAATTAATGTAAAACTTAATTTTTTTTATTCTTTTTTAAGAAGCACGGTCATTTTTCATCAAACTGCTGACTGATAGAAAGGCTATGGAGAACATTTGCTCTATCTTAATTTCTAATTTATTGCTTGCCACGCACTCTTTAATCCCTTTCTTTGGACCCATGACTGCTCTGAAAACCTCTGTTCCAGGAACAAAGCTGTGTGGAGACAGATCTCTGCCATAGGCTAAGAATAGCCGGTGAAGAGGATTAACTCGAGGGGAGAGTTTTGGAGGCCCATTGCAACCAATCTACCATGTGGCCCTTACCTTGCCATGTAGTGGACCGGGTCAAAGACAGCGCACTAAAGGTCCACGGGCACAATCATAGAAAATGGAGTGTCAAGAGAGTGTGGGAAGTTAATCCACCATAGATCATATAAGGGGCCACGTGACCTGAACAGAAACAGAGGTATTTTGATCTGCAGAGAATGAAGCAGCTCCCCCTCTGATTTTCCGCTCCTTCTGGGACATACCCCTAAACACGTGGCTGCCTTGCTCAGCCCAAGTATTTCCTCCAGTGAAAGCCCCCCTTCAGTTTCTCCTCCATTCTTACTAAGGCAAAGACAATGCTCCAACAAAGGTAATGTACCTGGTTCAGAGGTGTTTCTTTATCAGTCATAAACTTATTATTCTTTCACTGACTTTCCGTTTCATTTTTCAAAGTGCAAATTTCCATGTTAGACCTGACTTCATTATTGCAGTGCATTAATTTAACTCGTAAGTGTTTCCAGTGTTGCAAATTGAGATGCCTTGGCACCTTCAGTGCACTCCTCGATTTGTCCTTTGATTGTGCTGTTTTTTCCCCCATGTAACCTCATGCATTCTCAATTACAGATGGAGACACTTGCTGTGGAGTCTTCCTTTTGATTGTGTCCTGATTGCCGTGGTCCCAACCACTGCAGTTACCCTAAAGTGCCCTTGAAGTGGAGTTCTTCAACATTCTTCCATTATTATTTGTTAGTGTAATTTAGTTATTTAGCAGGACTCTGTTTCCCTGCCTTATTTTTTCCCTGTTCCTCTGATTTGTTGTTAATGTAAATATAAGTGATTTTAGAGTGAACTTAAGTGTTTATCCACAACTTCTCCCTGTTGAGTAAAGCCCTCAGTTCATCTCTTTTCTGTTATGGTTGCCTGAACCCAAAATAGTAGTCAGATACAAAAATTTCTCATGGTAAGCGAATCCTTTTCTTAGGAAAATCATACAGGTAATTTCCCTGCTCAGAATTCAAGCTCCTTCACAGGTAAAAATCATAAGAGTGGTGACCAGTTTGCCAGATCCTTGCAGACTGTACATTGCAGTTCAAATCCTAGAACACTTGCAACTTGCAGCTATCAGCTACTAGCCACGCTAAAGCTGGATGCAAGACGAGAAATGAACCTTAGAATAAAATCCCTAAATAAGCACACAATCAAACGGAGTTACACAGTTTAAGCACAGTGTTATTTTATATTTTTTTTAGATTAGTTGCAATCGAAATCATGACTGTAAAATTTGTTAAGGAACAGATAGACCATGTGCATGCTCCACAAATAGTTCACAGCGGGGAGAGAGTGTCAATTTACCAAAACATAAGCTTCATTGCTATCACATGTTAGCATGCATGATTCAATGTTAAGCTAGATAGCCAGCAAAGTGTTAAACAAAGTGATACCCAAGGAAATAGTGCGTTATTTCCTCCCCTACATGCTCTGGACAATTTACTGTCCATCATTTTAGCTAGGCAATGCAGTAATCAGGCAATGAATTAAAGCTCAGGCAGCAATTTCGTCAGCTGGTCTCTCTCTCTCTCTCTCTTTCAATCGTAGTAGAAAACGAGCTAGAATTTACATTAACATCCCACACTTTCCAAAACTGTATTTGGGAAATTTAGTATTTACGAGATTCCTTTCACTTTGCTGTGCAAAGAAAATTTCACTTACAAAACCGTTCTTTAATCATTTAGATAATCCACACATGCAAGTGAATTTTGCGCTCGTAAATCTCGAAATAGCTGTGAGGAGGGAGAAAACATTCTCACAGTTGTTCGACTCTGTGTCATAACCTTTCGCGTGAAACTTCACACAGCTGACCACGTGTCCTGTGCACGTGCTGAGCTCCAGTCAAAACATTGGCCATCATAACAAACCAACCTCATGAAACTGTCAGGGAAAGTAAATATGCAGACCTCATGATAAATAAATGCCTCGAGCATGGTAGATTTAAGATTTAAGATTTGTACTTGTCACGTTTTGGATGCATTTTAATTCTCGTCACGACTAATGAAGAGCCTCGCTTAATCATTTGTACATGCATACATTTGTGTATATCCCCTAAGTTACTGCTTCTTATTTGCATAGAGCAACCCAATTTTATAACTTTTACATAAACCTTAACCCCTCTACACCAGTACCACGTGCCTCTCACCAAACCCAAGAACCCTAGTCGAGTCTCTCTGACCTAACCTGTATTGAGGGCTCCCACAAATCCTTTACCAATATGAAAATCTGCACCCAGTGGGCAACAACCCAATCTAAGTTCCCCAAAACAAACCAAACCCATTCTTTGTGAGTAAACCTAAGTTCTCCGGAACAAACCAAACCCATTCTTTATGAACAAACCTAAGTTCTCCGGAACAAACCCAAGACCGTTCTTTGCGAACAACTCTACGTCCTCCAGGACAAACCAAACCAGTTCCCTGCAAACAACCCTACGTCCTCCAGGACAAACAAAATCCATTCTCTACGAACAAACCGTTCTTCGGAACAAACCTTTGATTTCGAGCTATAGCCAGTTTCGTCCATACGCGAATAAAGCCAAACCCTGAGTTCTTTGGAACAAAATCTGAGATCTTCGGAACACTCTAAACCTTACACAAACAGCTGGCCTTGTCCATGTGCAAGTAACAAGCCATTCTCTATACAAAACCCTAACCTAATGCTCGATTCCCTGGAATGAGCCCCTCACTACAAAGTGCCACCAGAATGTTCTCAAAAACCCTACCTCCTCCAGGACCGACCAGAAATCGTTCTCTTGAATGAACCAAAACCCTCACACTTGACTCCCAGGAATGAGTTTGCACTACAAAGTGCCACTCAGTCATTCTCTTGAACAAACCAGAATCCATTCTCTGAATGAGATTTCCCAATCAGCCGGCTCCATTCCCAGGAACGAGCCTGTACCAAAAGTGCCAGAACCCGTTCTACAGAACAACCTCACCACTCCTTGCACTTGAAACCCATCCCTGGCCTTTTTTTATTTTTTCTTGTTCTTAAAACTCCAACACTATGCAGGACGACGACTATAAAATGTTCATGGGCATTGGAAAGGGGATGAGAATGACAGGACAAAACTTGATTGACTGGGTCCACAAAAGGGTCACCGCTGCCAAAAAGGAGAAAGAGGAAAAGGAAGAGAAGGAAAGACTGGAGAAGGAATGAGAAAGGCAGGAGAGAGAAGTGAAGGAGGGATGAGAAAGGCAGGAGAGAGAAAAGGAGAAGGACAAACAAAGGGACCATGAGCTACAGATGGCCCAACTTAATGCTGACAACCCTGCTCCGACCCCTCCCCACTTGTCGCTTAACCATGCAGACACCTTTGTCCCAAAATGGAACAACTTGGAGCCCAAGGTCTGGCTCGACCAAGTAGAACAGGTCCTAGCCAGATATGCATTCGATCCAGCAGAAGTTCTTTGCTCCTGGAGAAGCACTTGGGCTGAATGGGTGTGGTTGCTTTTCGCTCCCTTCCCCAGGCAGACCAAGGGAATCTTAACGAGGTATGTAAGGACATAACTAAGGCCTACAAAATAACCCCTGAATGCTGGAGACAACATTGGCGAGGCCAGCCCAAGGAAGCAGGTCAAACCTGGACTGAATGGGCATACTATAAGGACAGAGCCCTCGCGAGGTGGCTGAAGTCCCTAAGCGCCACCATTACCGAGGACATCATTGAGCGCTTCAAGCTCGAGGACTTCCTACATTATGCCCCCTCTGCTCTCACTACCTACATCTGTGAAAAGGCCCCAAAGATGCTTGCTGAATGCTGTTGCTTAGCCGACAGCTGAAACACACACCACCACCTCGCTAGTTCCTTGGGGCGTAAGATTTCCCCACCTTTTTATACCTCTGGACTCTTTCAGCCTAAAAATGGACACCCTCCAAAGCAACGTATATCCAGTCGCTGTAAACGGGCTGGACACCCAACAGAACAGTACCATCTGAGGGCCCAGGCTCTGCCCAAGGCCCCTGCCCAAGACCCACAATGGGAACACGCCCAACCGAGCCACATCTGGCTCTGGGGTAAGCAACAACCAGCCTGCTCTCTCCACAGGGGCAGTGCCATGAAAAGACTGTAGTCAAAACTACTGCACTGCATGTGAGGTTTATGGTCACTCAGCCCTCTGGGTAAATTGCCCTAATAAAACAAACACCTGCCATTGTTTTGGCAGTTATGAATCCAAAATTCTTAGGACCTCCAGCCGAGGGTCCCAAATATGTGGCACCTCCTCGAGATAGCCAGGTCAAGGCATTCAATGACTCTGGTGTGCAAATCTCTCTGATAAGGGAAGACAATGTCCCCCATGGGGTCACCATTAACCGACATCAATTTGTCACCATTGAGGGTATAAATCATATGAAGATGATTCTCCCCACCATCAAATTGAGGGTCACAAGACCTCACAGATCTAAAATCTGCACTCTTGCTGATGAATGTTGATGTTGCAAAGTTACATTTTCCTTTATGCCTAATTTGTAGGTCTGTAATGTTTTTATTGAGTTTCTTTAAAGGAGTAGTGACATTCATTTGTGTATTATCTTTTTCAGAAGTGTTTGGCTGTATCATGTTGATAGTCCACTGTTTGTTATGGGTGGCTGACAGACTGTTGGAGCTCCAAAAGCCTAGCAACTCCATGCTTCATTCTTGGCTTATTCTGTTGTCATGTAAACCTTGTATTGTACATTTTTACAGTGAATAAAAGGCAACTGATTATGAAGATATCATCTTTGCTTCCAAACCAACCAAGTCTTAACATTTATAAATGAGAGAGAGAGAGAGAGAGAGAGAGAGAGAGAGAGAGAGAGAGAGAGAGAGAGAGAGAGAGAGATTGCAAGCATGAATTTACTTGCAATGGTTAAAAACCTCATAGATTAATTCCGCTCCAGGTTGTATGAGTGATGCCTTGAGGCAGAGAAAGAAACAAAGAGAGAGAAAGAGAAAACATTTGGTAGAGGTAGTTGCTCTTTGGTGTGTGTGGTGATGGTATTTCCTAAGTACATGATAATTAATTTCAGCCCTCATTTAAACTGACTTTATAATGAATACGTCACTGTTATGCCACGAAGCTGTCACTATAGCGAATTCCGAAGGTAAAAACGAAGAGATGAACAAATTAATGAGGTAATTCGCATTTGAATGAATAAAAAAAAAGTAGATATCCTACATGCTGATATCGGTCTTAGCTAGCAGCTACTTAAGATACAGTGTCCTTTGGCATTATAAATATTAAATTAATATCACAATTGTGATTTTAGACACCTTAAAAAGAGTTGTAACTGCTTTTGGTTTCCTGTACATGTTAGCGAACGCGTTCCAGTTTCCTTTGATGCTTCTGAGGGAAAGTGTAGGCTGAAGTCTGAATGGTTTAATATAGAAATTGTCGATATATGTCGATTTTTGAGTGGATTAAATACTCAGATATGATGATGGTAATACCTTAAGGTACCTAAGAATTTGTATTTTATTGGCAAGGTATAATGAAATAAGTTTGGCTTAAGATGGCCACTAAAAAAAATGTGGTGATTTTGTTGCGAGTAATTTTTTAATGGGGGTTAGTTTTGTCACAGAAGCATTTAGTCTGCTAATACGCATGCGCAGATGGTGATGGATATGTTTTGTCCTGGCGATGAATTAGTACTTATTGGTCTCCAAAGTTATGCCCGTAACTGCTAATTTTTTTTATGGATTAAGTACTTAGATATGATGATGTTAATACCACAAGGTACTTAAGAATTTGTATTTTATTGGCAGGGTATGATTAAGATACGTTTGGCTTTAGATGGACACTGAAAAAATGTGTAATATACAGAAACATTTGGTTTGTTAGGCTACTAATTTTCTCCGTGTCGAGAATTGTAAGGTCTGGCTGGTGTGGTGACAGACATCATATTTTGAATTACATTGATTTATGACTGAATGAAAGTAATTCTTATACAGTCAAACACATCTGTTTAATTTTTTGGATGTACTAAACTGATTATAGTGTTTGCAGTGGGAGGAGTTTAATGAGCGATGTAATCAATGATTCCTTTCTCGTAGCGGTGGAATGGTAGCTGGAACTTCGTCGTGTTCCTCTAGTTTTTATGTTCTGTAGGTTTTCAATGTTAATTTTACCGAGGTAATAAACAATTATATTAAGAATTCTCATAAATTCTGGTCAAAAATTAATGTTACAGGGGATCTGGATTTATTGGCGTAGGTTAACCATACGTCTGACAGCGCCTGGAATAAAAGGTGGAACTTCAGGCAATAAATGAGAATTTACCCACATGGAGCTGAAGGAAATGGTGACGTAAAAATAAAAATTTCGTTTGTTTTGTCTGTGTCTGCATGTCTGTCACAGGGCGGGGGTTTGATTTTGAGTTATAAACCTTTCTGGGGTGATAGAAAGACAATGTGCAAAATTTTGTCTGGGTCTGTAATGTGGGTTGGATTTCTACAGTGGACAAACAAATATACTGTACAAACATTTACTCTTACAAATATACATATATATATATATATATATATATATATATATATATATATATATATATATATATATATATATATATATATATATATATATATATATATATATATTTACGTATTTCCCTGGGTTTATGGTATTTTACAGGCCGGCAACGGAAGCTTTATTTAATTGGCCTTGGAGTTCTGACTTGCATAAAGGGAAATCGTAAAAAAAGTAAGAAAAAGGGGAGAATTTAGGAGCTGAAGGCTCTACTTCATAAGGAAATGATACGTAAACACTTGGGCTACATTAAAGAATTATATTTACAAAAGCAAGCCTTTGAAGGGAAAATGGATAAGTAAATTGATAAAGGGCTTGCAAAGCCTGAAGATCCTTCTAAGGGAGTCTTGATTAAAGGTAGGGCACAGGCCAAGATGAGTCCACTGCGAATGGGTCCCTCTGCAAGAGAGATTTACACATTACACGCCAGTAAAGGAACAATATAACACCGAATATGACTCGAGTTTGCACTGAGGGCGCCAAACACTCGAGGAATGAATGACCACTTTTACACTCGAACACAGGACATTGGAAATGGCACGGGATAAACTGGCACAAGGACAAAAATGAAATGCTGGTACTCCAGGCTTTCTAAAGGGCAAACTTTCGTGACCGAAAAGTCTGTACTTGCACTTTACCTTAGGGGAAGCTGGTCTCTGACGAAGAAGGACAAGGGATGATCACACGTATGGCGGTGCCCTCGAGGATGACTGCAGTCTGGAGTCTGGAGTCGGGAGTTG
>NC_089750.1:39672496-39697496 GCF_040412425.1 Macrobrachium rosenbergii | reverse complement strand
GCAACTACATGTAGAATACAACAGAAAATAACACATCGATGTAGCTTTCATCAGTTTTGGAATAATTTCATATAAATCACGATAACTGCCAAAATTTCAACCTTCGACCAATTTGACTCGACCGAAATGGTCGAAAAATGCAATTTTAAGCTATAAATCTTACATTTTAGTAACACCCAATCATTTACCTTCATTTTGCAACAAACGGGAAGTCCCTAGCGCAATATTTCGATTTATGGTGAATTAAAAAAAAACTTTTTCCTTACCTCTGTGTGCTAACTCCGCTGAAAATCTCAGAATTTCTTTAGTCACGTTGTCGTAAATTTTGCACCGATTTGTATTAGGCGTTACATAAAGTGTTATATATGAAAAGGTCCGCGATTTTATTTAGAATACAACAATAAATAACTCATGGTTGTAGCTTTTATCAATTTTGAAATATTTTCACATAAATCACGATAAGTGCCAAAATTTCAACCTTAGGTCAAATTTGACTCGACTGAAATGGTCGAAAATTGCAATTGTAAGCTAAAACTCTTACATTCTAGCAACATTGAATTATTTAACTTAATTTTTCAACAAATGGGAAGTCTCTAGCACAATATTTCGATTTATGGTGAATTTTTGAAAAAAAAATTTCATTACCTCTGCACGCACTAACTGCTGAAAATCTCAGAATTTCTTAAGTCACCTTGTCGTAAATTTTGTTGCGTTTTCTATTAGGCGTTACATAAAGTTTTATACATGAAAATGTGCAAAATTTCATGTAGAATACAACAAAAAATAACTCATGGTTGTAGCTTTTATCACTTTTGAAATATTTTCATATAAATCACGATAATTACCAAAATTTAAACTTACGGTCAAATTTGACTCGATGGAAATGGTAAAAAAATGCAATTGTAAGCTACAAATCTTATATTCTAGTAACATTCAATCATTTAACTTTATTTTGCAACAAACGGGAAGTCTGTAGCACAATATTTCGATTTATGGTGAATTAAAAAAAAAACTTTTTTCCTTACCTCAGCTCGCTAACTGCTGAAAATCTCAGAATTTCTTTAGTCACCTTGTCGTAATTTTTGTACCGTTTTCTATTAGGCGTTACATAAAGTTTTATACCTGAAAATGTGCACAATTTCATGTAAAATAAAAAAAAATTAACTCATGGTTGTAGCTTTTATCAGTTTTGAAATATTTCATTATAAATCACGATAAGTGCCAAAATTTAAACCTACAGTCAACTTTGACTCGACCGAAATGGTCGAAAATTGCAATTGTAAGCTAAAACTCTTATATTTCAGTAACAATCAATCATTTACCTTCACTTTGCAAGAAACGTGAAGTCTCTAGCACAATATTTCGATTTATGGTGAATTTTTGAATAAAGATTTTTCCTTACCTCTGCACGCGCGAACTCTTCTGAAAATCTCAGAATTTCTTTAGTCACCTTCTCGTAATTTTTGCACCGTTTTATATTAGGCGTTACATAAAGTTTTATACATGAAAATGTGAAAAATCTCATGTAGAATACAACAAAAATTAACTCATGGTTGTAGCTTCTACAAGTCTTGAAATATTTTCATATAAATCACGATAAGTGCCAAAATTTAAACCTTCGGTCAACTTTGACTCGACCGAAATGGTCGTAAAATGCAATTGTAAGCTAAAAATCTTACATTTTAGTAACAAACAATCATTTATCTTTATTTTTAAACAAACGGGAAGTCTCTAGCACAATATTTCGATTTATAGTGAATTTTTGAAAAAAGTTTTTCCTTACCTCTGCGCACGCTAACTCTGCTGAAATTCTCAGAATTTCTTTAGTTACCTTGTCGTAATTTTTGCACCGTTTTCTATTAGGCGTTACATAAATTGTCATACATGAAAATGTGCAAAATTTCATGGAAAATACAAAAAAAAAAAAATAATTCATGGTTTTAGCTTTTATTACTTTTGAAATATTTTCACATAAATCACGATAAGTGCCAAAATTTAAACCTACGGTCAACTTTGACTCGACCGATATGGTGGAAAAAATGCAATTGTCAGCTAAAAATCTTACTTTCTAGTAACTTTTCATCATTTACCTTTACTTTGCAACAAACGGGAAGTATCTAGCACAATATTTAGATTTATGGTGAATTTTTGAAAAAACTTTTCCTTACCTCTTCGCGCTAACTCTGCTGAAAATCTCAGAATTTCTTTAGTCACTTTGTCGTAATTTTTGCACCGTTTTATATTAGGCGTTACATTAAGCGTTATGCATGAAAATGTGCAAAATTTCATGTAAAATACAACAAAAAATAACTCATGGTTGTAGCTTTTATCAGTTTTGAAATATTTTCACATAAATCACGATAAGTGCCAAAATTTAAACATACGTTCAACTTTCGCTCGACCGAAATGGTCGAAAAATGCAATTATAAGCTAAGATTCTTACATTCTAGTAACATTCAATCATATACCTTTATTTTACAACAAACGGTAAAAATCTAGGACAATAATTCGATTTATGGTGAATCATTGAAAAAATTTTCCTTACCTCTCTGCGTGCTAACTCTGCTGATAATCTCAGAATTTCTTTAGTCACCTTGTCATAATTTTTGCACCGTTTTCTATTAGGCGTTATATAAAGTGTTATACATGAAAATGTGCACAATTTCATATAAATTACAACAAAAAATAACTCGTGGTTGTAGCTTTTATCAGTTTTAAAATATTTTCATATAAATCACGATAAGTGCCAAAATTTAAACCTACGGTCAAATTTGACTCGACAGAAATGGTAAAAAAATGCAATTGTAAGCTAAAAATCTTTAATTCTCGTAATACTCAATCATTTATCTTCATTTTGCAACAAACTGAAAGTCTCTAGCACAATATTTGATTTATAGTGAATTTTTGAAAAAAACTTTTTCTTACCTCTGCACGTGCTAATTCTGCTGAAAATCTCAGAATTTCTTTAGTCACCTTCTCGTAATTTTTGCACCGTTTTCTATTAGGCGTTACATAAAGTGTTATGCGTGAAAATATGCAAAATTTCATGTAAAGTGTAACAAAAATAACTCATGATTGTAGCTTTTATCAGTTTTGAAATATTTTCCCATAAATCACGATAAGTGCCAAAATTTAAACATATGTTCAACTTTGACTCGACCGAAATGGTCTAAAAATTCAATTGTAAGCTAAACCTCTTACATTTTGATAACATTCAATCATTTCCCTTTATTTTGCAACAAAAGAGAAGTCTCTATGACAATAATTCGATTTATGGTGAATTATTGAAAAAACTTTTTCCTTACCTCCGCTTGCGCTAACTCTGCTGATAATCTCAGAATTTCTTTAGCCACCTTGTCGTAGTTTTTGCACCGTTTTATATTAGGCGTTATATAAAGTGTTATACATGAAAATATGCACAATTTCATGAAAAATACAACAAAAAATAACTCATGTTTGTAGCTTCTATCAGTTTTAGAATATTTTCATATAAATCATGATAAGTGCCAAAATTTAAACCTATGGTCAACTTTGACTCGACCGATATGGTCGAAAAATGCAATTGTAAGCTAAAACTCTTACATTATAGTAACATTTCATCATTTACCTTCACTTTGCAGCAAACGGGAAGTCTGTAGCACAATATTTGGATTTATGGTGAATTATTGAAAAAAACTTTTTCCTTGCCTCTGCGCGCGCTACCTCTGCTGAAAATCTCAGAATTTCTTTAGTCACTTGTCGTAATTTTTTGCACCGTTTTCTATTAGGCGTTACATAAAGTGTTATGCATGAAGATGTGCAAAATTTCATGTAAAATACAACAAAAAAATAACTCATGGTTGTAGCTTTTAACACTTTTGAAATATTTTCATATAAATCACGATAAGTGCCAAAATTTAAACCTATGGTCAACTTTGACTCGACCGAAATGGTCGAAAAATGCAATTATAAGCTAAGATTCTTACATTCTAGTAACATTAAATCATTTACCTTTATTTTGCAACAAACGGGAAGTCTCTAGCACAATATTTCAATTTATGGTGAATTATTGAAAAAACTTTTTCCTTACCTCTGTGTGCGCTAACTCTGCTGAAAATCTCAGAATTTCTTTAGTCACGTTGTCGTAATTTTTGCACCGTTTTTTATTAGGCGTTACATAAAGAGTTATACAAGAAAATGTGCAAAATTTCATGTAAAATACAACAAAAAATAACTCACGGTTGTAGCTTTTATCAGTTTTAAAATAGTTTCATATAAATCACGATAAGTGCCAAAATTTCAACCTACAGTCATTTTTGACTCGACCGAAATGGTAAAAAAATGCAATTGTAAGCTGAAAATCTTACATTCTAGTAACATTTCGTCATATACCTTCACTTTGCAACAAACGGGAAGTCTGTAGCACAATATTTCGATTTATGGTGAATTTTTGAAAAAAACTTTTTCCTTACCTCCGTGCGTGCTAGCTCTGCTGAAAATCTCAGAATTTCTTTAGTCACCTTGTCGTAGTTTTTGCACCATTTTATATTAGACGTTACATGAAGTTTTATACATGAAAATGTGCGCAAATTCATGTAAAATGCAACAAAAAATAACTCATGATTGTTGCTTTTATCAGTTTTGAAATATTTTCATATAAATCACGATAAGTGCCAAAATTTAAACCTTCGGTCAACTTTGACTCGACCGAAATGGTAAAAAAATGCAATTGTAAGCTAAACCTCTTACATTCTAGTAACAATCAATCATTTCCCTTCATTTTGCAACAAACGGAAAGTCTCTAGAACAATATTTCGATTTATGGTGAATTTAAAAAAAAAGACTTTTTCCTTACCTCTGCGTGCGCTAACTCTGCTGAAAATCTCAGAATTTCTTTAGTCACCTTGTCGTAGTTTTTGCACCGTTTTCTATCAGGCGTTACATAAAGTGTTATACATGAAAATGTGCGCAATTTCATGTAGAATACAACAAAAATATCTCATGTTGTAGCTTTTATCAGTTTTGAAATTTTTTTATATAAATCACAATAAGTGCCAAAATTTCCACCTTCGGTCAACTTTGACTCGACCGAAATAGTCGAAAAATGCAATTGTAAGCTAAAATTCTTACATTCTAGTAATATTCAATCATTTACCTTCATTTTGCAACAAACAAAAAGTCTCTAGCACAATATTTCGATATATGGTGAATTTTTGAAAAAAAAAAAAATTTTTTACGTCTGCGAGTTACAAATTCATGCATTATTTTGTGATAATATTTTCTCTGTGTTGCTTTGATCGTTTTACAATTTGTTTTATACCAAAATCATCGCAATTTAGTGTACAATACAACGAAAAAAAAAAACTCAATAGCTTTAACCGTTTTGCTCACAGCGCAATTTGTATACAATTATATATAAAATTTTTTTTTGTGCTGTCATATATTCTAATATTTATATATGATAATGATGTTTTTTTCATTTCTGATGATTGCATACTAAACTTCAGGCAATGACAAAAACAGGAGCCAAAATTGAACTCTTAATCTTAAAAACTAAGTGTGCTGTGATTTTTTTAAAAAACTTTCTTTCCGCTTTGGCGCTAACTCTCAAACCGCGCCGGCATACGCCAGACGCTTTTGTAAATAGAGGCTCGGCATTTAAGGGTTAAGAAATTACATCATCTGATTGTTTCATTTCTAACTGGAATCCAAAAGTTTGTTGATTTTCATTTTAGAGACCATTCATGTGATTCTCTCTCTCTCTCTCTCTCTCTCTCTCTCTCTCTCTCTCTCTCTCTCTCTCTTTTTTTTTAAAAGAGAGAAATTACTAACATAAAATATTTGTGCAGTTACTGATATTAATCTTTGCTTTTGAGATCTGAATGTAGGAAAAATATGGAATGGCATCTAACAAAAAAGTGTTTTGTGAATCTCAAGCAGCTGCATTTCATATGATTTTGCAAAACTTTTCACAAGCTTATGTAAGGTAAAGTGAATTTTACTTATTATTACCATGGTATAATAAGGTATATTAAGAGATTTTTGCCTTTGTGAAATTGTTTTGGTAAATCTTTTGTGTATTTTTGTGTGTTCTTGTATTTGCAATCTCTTGATTTTTCACATTTTATATATTGTTGATTTAACATTTATTAACTTAGCATTTTAAATATTTCTTGATAATTTAACATTGCATACTTGATTATAACTTTCATTTACTGAGATTTTCTTTTCAAATCTTAAGTAATTTTTGATAGTCTAAACTTTGCTTGATTAATTTTATTTCTTGATAAATTAAAGTTTTTGTGATTTAGTTTTGTTTAATAATTTACCTAAAGAATTAATTCATTTTTGTGTTGTTTTCAAGTAATAGTAAATTTTTTCAGATTGTGAATTCCAGTTATAAATTTTTAATTTAAAAATAAATTTTTGTATTTGAAATTATTTAAAAACAGTGTTTCATTTTTTGACCATCAGTGAATAGGGTTAATTGTGTGCATAAGGCAAAGTGATAAACATGTTTTGTTCCTTTAGTTTTGCTGAAGTGAATTAAGACCAGGGAAACAGTTAAAGTTGTTTGATGGTGTGATGCCCTTTTGCTCTAGTATATTTCCTGTTTAATTGTTGATACCTCACACTTGTTTTGATAAACTTAGTTTGAATTTTCACATGATTAATAAGCTTTTAAAGAGATCACTGTTACCTATACAGTACCAGTCGTAATTTTTATTGTTATAAGAGTTCAGGTATCTGGCTGAAGTGAGGTAAATTTTTGAATTCTGTGATTAGTTGTGTAATAACCAGGTACTTGAACACTGTGACAATATACATACATTTATATATATATATATATATATATATATATATATATATATATATATATATATATATATATATATATATATATATATATACATATACAGTATATATAAACAGATGGAACCTCTTTCTAAGGTACTTGGAACACTGTGGCAGGGAAATAAAATTCATTCCAATTGTTTTCTAGAACTGTGGGTTTCCTCACCCCTTCATAAACTCTCACCTTCATTCCCCAAAATGCTTAAGCCTAACCCTTCTCTCTGTTCAAATGACTAGGCCTTCGTCATACCTTCTTGGCATTAAACATGGGCAAGGAGGAGCCAAAGAAATAGAAATCATCTTTGTTAAAAACCTCCACGAGGTTAACTGATGCCATGTGGTTTATATTGAAAATGTAACAAAGATTGTTTCTTGGACACAATGTCAGAGGTTATTTATAGACGATGCAATGGAAATTGAGAGAGAGAAGAGCACAGAATGCCACTGAGGACAGATATTTACCCCTGCCTGACCCTCGAACTTTCCACGTGTTTGACCCCGAGGTTCGAACCAGTATTTTAGTGGCATTTTTATTTCCTCCATCGCCCATTCGAATGAGACATCATCATCTTTCAGTACAGGAATAAGGTTTCTTAGTCAGTAACGATTCCTGTTATTTCTGTGTCTGATTTTAATTTATTTTCCATTGTGAGATCACCCTCAGTAATTTGTGTTGGAGCATTCAGTGTCACCGTAATTATGCATTTAGTGTTGAACTGAGTTATTTGACACCGTCTGTGCATTCCCTCAGTTCCTTTATTATTCTTGCAAGCAACCGTTTTGCATATACTGCAGATAGGCCTCGACTGTGGAATAACTCGACTCTATTCCTGTGCAGTCCCCCTTCTATCCCTACTGCGTTGTTTTCTGTTATGAAGACATTATCGGCGTAGAATCTTTATCCTGTGTAGGACTCATTCATTTAGCAGGTCCTCATTATTACCTGCCCAGTAATTTGTCATTCTTCTGATCTGTGTTTGTTATGTAAATATAATTAGTTAAGAGAGCCCTTGAGTTTACGTAAATTTCCCTCACATGAAGAAGGCCCTAAGCCACAGATTTTTCCTTGCTTTGTTTACGAAGTTGCCCCAATATTGACTCATATGTGTAATAAATACAGTAGATTTCTTGATAATGTAAGGAACTCCCTGCGCTCATCCATTGCCGCCCAAAATCAAGTAAGTATCCCTTTGACATTCGTAGTAACTGGCGTAACGTGCCGAGTATGCAATTGCTTTGCAATTATCAGCAGAATAGCAACTGCTAGCTGGTCTGCATAATTAGAGACGACCATTTTAAGCACATGAGAAGAGTCAGTTCCACAGCGTAAGTATGTGCCAAAATATTTTGTTTAGGTTTATGCTAGGTGCGAAAAGTGACTGCAATTAGTGTTAGGTAATTGATAAACCACGTGGATGCCAAATTAGTTCATGAGAAGAGAGAGGTTATTAACAATTCCACGAGATTTTTGTGCTATCGCATGTTAGCTGAGTGTTTTAAGAATAGGAAGCTAGGGAGCAACTCAGTGAAAGAGTTAATAAAAAGGAACAGAGGCCCTACTCCTTCACCCACATGATACGGACAATTTGAAAGTCCCGAATTCCTAGATAGGCACACTGTAGGCGACCACCGAGGGTTTGACTCCAGTTATTTTTGCATCACTGGATTTATCCAATCTCTCTCTCTCTCTCTCTCTCTCTCTCTCTCTCTCTCTCTCTCTCTCTCTCTCTCTCTCTCTTGCTTGATCGATAGGAAAAGCTAGGAAGAATCTAGGAATTTAAATTTCCACTCTCAAGACGGGAGAATAATAATTCCGGCACATAATCTTTAATTCCAGGCTACATAGGCCCATCCATAACCGTCCGCCATCTCTGATTTGTGAGTTACATTAGAAATTCCACTGTTATAAAAACCGCATGCACAACGCTTGTATATAAATCCCTTCTTTCGCTCGCTAGTTTTTATCCATATGTCCGTGCACCTCGCCATATTTTTGAAAGCAATAAAATTTTAATTCCTTAACTGAGTCGGATATTCCTCAGCGAGCCCATAGTATTCCTAGAAATTTATTTATTGACGAATATATCAGCGAGAATTTCCTCTTTCATTCATTACTGCGGGAGCCTCCGAGCGTGGGAAGAAGGGGTAGGCCCAGGCAAAAAAAAAAAAAAAAAAAGCCAGACACACGGTCGAGAGACCACCCCCCCCGTCCTCCTGACTCATCCATTGACTGCAGATGTCACGAGACCAGAAGTAAACATTAGAGTACTGTTATTAGTCACGTGTGAGCTAAAGTTTGTTTTGATAAGGGAGAATAACAATTTCTTTCCCTTCCCACGCATAACCTTTTGACAGTCTGGACTGCCCCGTGCATGTGATAAGATTAAGCATTTTGTCTTACCCTCGTGCATTGGAGAGTTTAATATTCGATAGGATCGATGTACTGTTTTCAGTACGCCACATTCATAATTATTTGACAGAGCAAGGAAAATTTCCTTTACACACCATAAGCGTATAACCCAGTAAGCCTTTTTTTTATTAGTTCTGCAGCATCTCACAACAAAATAAAATATACATAAAGGCTTACGTTAGCTTGGGCTAAATTTTCGTTCATTAAGAACAACTGAGTCTTTTCAAACACCCTGAAGTTTGTCTTATTCAGGGTATCTGAAAAGACCCAGTTGTTCTTAAAGAACGAAAATTTAGCCCGAGCTAACGCAAGCCTTAATGTATATTTTATTTTGTGGAAAGATGCTGCGGAACTAATAAACAAAAGGCTTATGGGGTTATACACTTACGGTGTGTAAAGGAAATCTTCATTGCGCTGTTAAATAATTATAAATGTGGCGTAATGAAAACAGTACATCGGTCCTATCGAATATAAAATCTCCATCGCACAAGGGTAAGACAAAATGATTAATTTGTCTTATTCAGACATACTAATTTTGTTCATTCCAAACAACTGAGTCTTTTCAGACACCCTGAAATTTGTCGTATTCAGACATACTAATTTTCGTTCATTCCGAACAACTGAGTCTTTTTAGACACCCTGAAGTTTGTCTTATTCAGACATACTAATTTCGTTCATTCCAAACGACTAAGTCTTTTCAGACACCCTGAAATTGAGGTCTTTTCAGCCAACTGAGTCTTTTCAGACAATTTGAGTCTATTCAGACCCCCTGAATCTGTTAATTTCGAACAATATTGAGTCTCGTCAGACATACTGAACCTGTTCACTCGAACAGCCCTGAGTCTTTCAGACATATTGATTTTATAACAGGTCATGCCCATATAAGCATTATCTCAAGAAGTCTGCAACATCCAGAGCCCAGCAAAATGAGGACTTCAAGTTCTGCATGTTTGCTGGAAAGGACATGGGGCTGTCAGGACAAGCCCTGAGGGATTGGGTTCAAGAGAGAGAGTAGACGATGCCAAGTCGGAAAGAGAGGCAGAAAGACAGGAGAAGGAGAAAGAAAGGCAGGAGAAGGAGAAAGAAAGAATAGCCCAGGAGAAACGAGAAGAGGCAGTAAGACAGGAGAGGGAGAAAGAAAGAGCTCATCAGCTTGCAATGGCAGCTCATGACAGGTGCAACATACCAACACCCTCTCCTCACTCAGCCCTCAGCAGTGTAGGCACCCTCATAAGAAAAATGGACGAAGCTGAGCCTGAAGCCATGCTTGACCATATTGAAAAGGTACTGACGACCTATCAGCCCTCTACCAAAGAAGTATCTCTGATCCTGGGAAAGCACCTTGAAGGGAAAGGTGTCATTGCATTCAATGGCCTCCGCCCCCCCCGCCCCCCACACCGAGGATCAAGGAAATCTTGCCCTTGTCTGCCAAGCTATCATAAAGGCTTTGAAATAACTCCCGACCAGTGGAAGAAAAGGTGGAGAAATATGCCCAAGAATCAGGCCAAACCTGGTCTGAGTGGATCTTCAAAATGACCCAGGCCCTAATAGTGGGGCAGTAACAGAAAAATCGTGCAAATGATGATACAAGCATCAAATTTGGCACAAGTGTCCTCCAAGGTATACTAATCAAATCTGCCCGATTGGCCAATTGAAAATCAAAGATGGCGGCCATTTTCAAGATGGCCGCCAAAATAACCACCCGAAGTAGATGTTTTGCTTAGAAATATTTGAAGCCTGCTGAACTATATTTTCCTGTTTAAAAAGCACTCTGAGACATATTTCTCAAGATGACCACCATAAGTTTTGTCCCGGCTAGTACATTTTCAAAGTTATGCATACCGTGCTGCTGTTTCTCGATGTGCAGGGAAGCTCTGCCTGAAAACACTTGCATCCTCCTTTGCAAATCTTCTTACCGGAGCACTTTGTCAATTCTTGACAGCTTGCTGCAATCGGTGGCAGTGTTGTCCAATGTATCTGCCATGCTTCTCCTTTCTGTGTCCACCCCCATTCAGCTGGACTGCTCATGTGTGGATTACAGTGGGTTGCCTGGCCCCAGATGATCCCAGCCTGGTAGGCTGCACACTTTGCATGTTCTCTGAGGGCTGCCTGTGTTAGTGGAATTGAGTTGTATGGCCTCTGCTTGCGGGCAAACAGATCTAGTCTTGCTTCGTCCACACCAGTGGCTGCGCTTGATCTGTCTTACATGAGGACAACGAACCTTTCCAGCCTCTGCATGTCAAGATCACGAATCAATGTTGGATGCTGGCTGAGATTGATGAATGTTTCAGTAATATCATCAAATACAGTCCAAGTCTGCCATGCAGATTTCTTTGCTTTCCCACAGAAGGCAGATGCAATGTCACATCCATTGAATGCATGAAAGTAGGGGATCCCTCTAGTTTTCTCAAGCCCAATTGCAGAAACTACCTCATGGACTGGAATCCATCGCATATGGGCTCCTTGGCCAAAGGCAGTCCACATTTCCTGAAGACCTAGTTTCTGGAAGGATGGCAGTACAGATATTGCTATGACTAGCACATCTTTGTGTGAGGCTTAGTGCCTGTTTTGTATATGGAACGGTTGTTCCCTTGTTGAGAGTGCACTCCTTTTTCTGGTGGTGCTTGTGTTTAGAGTTTACGTCTGTTGCTTTCGTTGGCAGAACGTCAGTCAAGTTTGGGTAATCATCAAGTCAGGGTCTAGACAGAATAGCAGCATGGACTCATTTAACAGCAGGTAGTTGTTACCTGTTGGCTTCTACAGCTTTCGAGGATGAGAACTTCAGTCAAGTTCGAGGATGAGTTGATGGCTCAACCCTAGTCATCAGTGGAGAGGAGGCATTCCTCTGAGACAGCAGTTTGGCTGTCACATCGACTCTGCTGTGAATGTCTGTGTTTCGTGGAGATGTTCCTGTTTGCCGTCATGGGGTGGTTTTGATGACTTTACGGCAGTAGTTTGATGGTCATCCTCGATGACCTATGATGGCCATCCTCTGTGACCCTTGTTAGTGGTCTTGACATCTCTGGGTAGATGTTTAGTTTTGTACTGTAGGAGGATTGTGAATTATCATTACAGATATTTATGTATTGAGTGTAATTGGTATTTATGATAATTTGGATTATTGTTATTTGTGCTGCATTAATGATTTTTTTGGGGGATATTTGGGTATTTTTGGTTATACCATTTATGTTAATGTCACTTTATGCTGTCTGTATTGTTTATTATTGTTTGATGTAGCTGAAATGTTCACTTTTATATGGTGTTTGTTACTTTTTGCTCCTGTGGTAATTTTTTATTTTAAAGTAACTAATTTTGCTATATCTTTGTTATTTAACTGACTCTTTGGTTGTTTGATGTATATTTATTTATTGATTTATGCCAGACTTGACTCAATTGTAAATATGTATATTACTTAATGTTAATAAACTAGTATTAAGGTTATTTTTGCTCGTTTTGTTGTTCCCCTTTCCCCGTTGTTGTCACAGCTTCTGCCAGTCTTTCCAGTCCTTTTCTCTGTAATTGATGATGTCAACTGATGAACCGAAATGTGGTTCATAACATCTGGCGACCTTTGGCCAGGATTTGGTCTGTTTTGGCTGGCGGGGTTGTGGCAGCCTCGGTGGGGGGAGTGAAGAAAAAAAAATTGTTGTAAATTTTTTTTTTTGCTGGGTGAGGAGGTGTGAGACTTAGTGCCTGTTTTGTCTATGGAATGGTTGTTTCCTTGTTGAGAGCGCACTCCTTTTCCCAGTGGTGCCTGTGTTTAGAGTTTATGTCTGTTGCTTTTGTCGACAGAACGTCAGTCAAGTTTGGGTAATCATCAAGTCAAGGTCTAGACGGCATAGCA
The DNA here is from genome assembly GCF_040412425.1 of Macrobrachium rosenbergii. Classification (NCBI taxonomy): domain Eukaryota; kingdom Metazoa; phylum Arthropoda; class Malacostraca; order Decapoda; family Palaemonidae; genus Macrobrachium; species Macrobrachium rosenbergii. The sequence continues at coordinate 39,684,408 of NC_089750.1, read as the reverse complement.
GTATGGACTCATTTAACAGCAAGTAGTCGTTACCTGTTGGCCTCTACAGTTTTCGAGGATGAGAACTTCAGTCAAGTTCGAGGATGAGTTGATGGCTCAACTAGTCATCAGTGGAGAGGAGGCATTCCTCTGAGACAGCAGTTTGGCTGTTGCATCGACTCTGCTGTGAATGTCTGTTTTGTGATGTTCCTGTTTGCCATCATGGGGCGGTTTTGATGACTTCACGGCAGTAGTTTGATGGTCATCCTCGATGACCTATGATGGTCATCCTCTGTGACCCTTGTTAGTGGTCTAGACATCTCTGGGTAGATGTTTAGTTTTGTACTCTAGGAAGATTGTGAATTATCATTACAGATATTTATGTATTATGAGTGTAATTGGTATTTATGATAATTTGGATTATTGTTATTTGAGCTGCTTTAATGATTTTTTTTTAGATATTTGGGTATTTTTGGTTATACCATTTATGTTAATCTCACTTTATGCTGTCTGTATTGTTTATTATTGTTTGATGTAGCTGAAATGTTCACTTTTATATGGTATTTGTTACTTTTTGCTCCTGTGGTAATGTTTTATTTTAAAGTAACTAATTTTGCTACATCTTTGTTATTTAACTGACTCTTTGGTTGTTTGATGTATATATATTTATTGATTTATGCCAGACTTGACTCAGTTGTAAATATGTATATTACTTAATGTTAATAAACTAATATTAAGGTTATTTTTGCTCGTTTTGTTGTTCCCTTTTCCCCATTGTTGTCACAGCTTCTGCCAGTCTTTCCAGTCCTTTTCTCTGTAATTGATGATGTAACCTGATGAACCGAAATGTGGTTCATAACATGTGTTATTAGCATTGATGATTGTAGACTTGCTCTCATTAGTCGTTGCATCCCTAGCATGAACAAATATTCGACTGTCATCTTCTTCATGACAACATGGGGACACAGCATCCAGAGACTTCACTGTGTTACTAATGGCATCCTCTCCTTTTGTGACGATGGCTGTGCTTGTCGTTTCTGCTTCACACATCTTTTTGGCCAGGAAGTGAAACAGTTCAGTCTTGTTGCTGGGGTCATGAAGGAAGCTTTGCCAGTTTCCTGGTGTCTTGCTTGTTCCTGTCACTCTTGTTCTGATACCTTTCCCCCTTTTTGACCTCATCTCTGATTTCAGACTTGATTTCTTGTATGCATCAAAGACTATGTCCACCCGCTTGTACCGAACACCATAGGATTCCACCTTTGGGATGATGTCTTCTTTGGCATAGTCATTAAATGTCTTTGAAGTACGTGGAGGTGAGGCAATGATAAGTGCTGAGCCGTCAATGATGATTGTATCTCCCTTTGGATCTCCCACTGGGACATTCACTTGTGCTTCAAGAATTTCAACCAGCTGTGGCTTCTGACACGTTTGAAGCTTGCCACTGTCACTGAGAGATGCAGGGTATGACTGATTCTCATGCTTGAAGAACTCTTACAAGTCACACTGTCTGTTCTGGCTTGAGATGAACAGTCGCAAGAATAACTGACTGTCATCTTTTAGGACTTTCTCCTTAGAAATTCCCTCAGCCTGTTCTTGTTTGAAGAATGAAACAGGGTTCTTCTTGACTGGATGATAGAAAAGACTTTCAGCTTCATCCTGTAGCCCTTTCATAAATGATTGGAACTGCTCTTTGCCTCGCCGGTGATGTGTAGCTACCATTTCAGTTAGAGTTGGGTCTACAATGTTCTTTGTATCTAACACCATCAGGTCTGCTGATTCTTCTTGGGATGGGTTACCCATCTCCTGCATCACTGCAGAGAGTGATTTCACCTTTTCAAAGAAAGATTTCTGGGCACTCGGTGTCTGCTCATGGTGTCTGCTGCTGTATGTAGCATCCTTCATACCAGACATGGCCTTGTATCCAGCTAGTAGACGACTAACTTCAGGTCCAGCGCCCATCCACTTACAAAGTGCTGACGGGTCTTCTGTCAACCCATTTGCTCCTCCATCACCTTTGATCACTGCATTATTGTGCTCGTGCGCTTGATCAATCGCCATGCCAGAGAATTCTCTTCTCGACTTGTGGATGACGAAGTTACCATTGTGAAACTCCTTGGCCACATCTGGATGTTGTTGTTCGAGTGACATCATATCTCGGAGGTGAATAGTGATCCACTGGGCACAGTTAACATTGTTATTTGCAAAGAAGTAAGGCACCAGTTCTGAAAGTGCTTAACAGTACAAGTTGAAGTCTCCTTTTCTGAATGAGCGGATGAAGGTGAATATCGTGAGTTCCATGTCCAGCACTAGACTCCAGAATTGGAACTGCGGACTCTCTTTCTTCCGTTTTTCACACCAATCCTCAAAGGTTATTTCTGATGTGCTAGACTCTTCAGAGCAGAAATCATGATATGCCTTCTTCATCAGTTTGTACAAGCTGCATGCTGTAATCTGGTGTGCTTGTCTTGTCTTTGTGACACTGGATGCAGACAGGTAAGACTCTGATGTACCAGATGAGGCCACCCCTGCTTCCACAATGGCACTGGTCCACCCACTGTCTCGTAGTAATGTTCCTATCGATCTATTTGAAGCCATTTCTATATGAAGGCCTCCGAACATGACAACATACTTGTCCTCTCCATATTCTTGCCACTTCCACTGTATTTGTTTCGCCAGAGCATACAACGGTTGGTCAGCAACAATTACTGGTGTCTGCTGTGGGTTCAAAAAAGCCACTGTATCATGGACCTTCTCCATGGCATGCTTGATAGTTGCAACAGAGTGTGCCTGGTCTCGCCACATAGGCATCATTGCTGATATGCTCACTTCAAATGGACGGCTCCTTTTCTGTGTTGCATGATATGCTGACTGCATCAGCCACATTCTCAGTGAGGAAGACTTCCTCCAACCAAGAATATTCTTCTTTCAAATGTGACCTGATCGACTCTGGTGCTGGTAAGGGTTGACTTGCAATGGAGGAGGATTGGGGTTTTTGATGATGTATGCTGGTCGAATATTGGTGTATGCTTCTGGAAGCTCTGGAACTTTTTTAACCTTCATTTTTTACTCTATATCTAGTTTGAGTGGCTCATGTTCATCATCAGGATTTCCTGTGTTTGGATGCTGGAAAATGGACACACTTGTACCATGTAAAGATGTTTCAGCTGTGGTCACAGTCAGATTATGATCTATGTTGTCATCTGCTCCAGTTGTGAACAAATTCTTTCTCAAGACTGAGGGACAGATTACTCCATCTTCCACATACTGTGCAACAACTGCTTCTCCTAACTGTGCTGAGATTTCTAGGACTCTGTCATATGATATGCTGAGCCCATTCTCATGGAGCATTTCAATTATTTGTCTCTTCCGCGTCTTGGCAAACACATACAGGCCCATGTAGACTGCTAAATGTGGCTCCTGGTCCTTGGAATGCCTGTGGACATCCGTTCCTTCCTTGCATTTGGCAAAGCAGTTGTACTGTAGAAGTTGTGATATAGCAAAGTCTGATTTCGATGCTCCATGATGGAGTTGGGACTTGATGTCTGCACCATGTTCGATCATGCATACAAACTGAAGCAGTGATGGTGGCACAGCCTGTTCTAAGTCTTTGTCATGAAAATAGCTGCTGAAATTCGACTTCTGATGGAGCATGTCTTGTCTTATTGTCCCAGCGGCTTTTGCTAGATGGATCACTTCACCATAATGGGATGCTTCTGATAGGATTGAACCTACATCAGTTTCAACAGCCAACAGAATTTCTCCTCCTTGGCGATTAGCTTGCAGCTGTGGAATGTGCAAAAGCAGCTGATCCTTGAGTCGAGTAGGATGAACATCAGGCGAGTCAACACCAAGCTGTTCCAGCCTCTGCTTGTAAAGCTTGGTCAAATCAGCAAGCTTGAAAACTGGTGGCCTCTCACTGGCATTTTTCATCTCGCAGATGTAGGTGACTAGTTCAGAGAAAGCAATTGGATATGCATCCTTCCAGTGTTCCTGTGCTTTTTCTTGCTCCTGCACCTTTAGGTATGCCCGTTCTCGGTTATACAATGCCACCAAACAGCCAGGGTGATATTTCACTTCTTGGGCTACGACACCTCCTGCACTTAGTTTGGCGAGAAGTTTTGTATCACTGAGTGTTTTGGCACATTCATTTATTCTCCTATTCACTTGCATTGTCATTGCTTCTCTAAGTTCCCCTCCTTCAGTTTGGCAGAAGAAGCATTCTTTTGTTTTAGTGTCTTGGAGCTTTCGTGGAATCTTACTTCTACTGCCCTCATCACTAGTACCTACATGACTTGCTCTTTTTTCAGCTCGGTGTAATTTTGTGTTGTTGAACAGAAGCCTGCAACTCTCATGATATTGTGCCTTATTTCTTCTCAATGTTTCCTCTATCCCAGACCTTCGTCAAGTCTTGCAGGGTCTAGCTTGATTGGTAGCGCATTGAGTTAGTGAAACAGAGGAATACTCTTTGCCAGGTTCGTATATCCATCATCCCTTCTCCTGGCAGGATTGGCCTGGGGAGATTTTAGATCTTTTTTCTTAACCTCCTGACATACGCAACACTTGGTCCAGTCTGTTTTCCGTGATCATCCAGTAGAGTTAGCATCATGATTACGATGACGTTCAGGGTCGAGGGTTTATCTTTTTATCACCCTGTACATGTAATAGTATAATAGGCCTCTTATGTCCTGTAATATACAATAGGTGCTTTCCTGTTTGGGATACAACTAGGTTCTTGAACTGTGCCATATACCTAGTTCAGTCATTCATCCAGTGTTATAAGTCCCATGCGACCTGTACACCATCCAGATAACTAAAACCCTGTTATCCTTGGTTCAGCTCTCCGGCGCTGGCACGTCCTGTTCATTCAGGTGCGGCTGCCTAACTGATTTGGGGTTGATTAGGCAGCATTTAGGATACTAGTAGGTTGTTGCAGTATGATGCCAACATAAATTTCCTACTTAGCTGACACTGAACCCCATGCTGAGTTTCACAGCAGTGGTGTCACCAATGTGCCTTAGTAGTGCCCGACAATCACTCCTTTAATACAGTGCCTTAACCATGTTATAAACTAGAAAATATACGTCAGCAGGCTTAACAACATAGGAATCCACACTTAGATCATGCAGTTTGGACAACTACAAATATTTCTAAGCAAAACATCAACTTCGGGTGGTTATTGTGGCGGCCATCTTGAAAAATGGTTGCCATTTTGGATTTTCAATTGGCCAATCAGGCAGATTTGATTAGTATCCCTTGGAGAACAATTGTGCCAAATTTGATGCTTATATCATCATTTGCATGATTCTTCTGAAAAATTACTCTTATCTGCCCCACTATAAAGTGATGGCTAGAATCTCTGAAAGCCACTAATGTGGAGGATGTCCTCAAACTCTTCCAGCTTGAGGACTTCTTATTTTATGCCCCACCAGCTCTCGCCACTCATCTATGCTATAAGGCACCTAAGACAGTGTCGAGTGCTGCTGTTGGGCTGACATATGGGATACGCATCATCCCTATCTTAGTTCCCATGGATGAAAATTATATCCCTCCTCAGAAACTGAACCTGACGCATGACGGATCTTGTCCAGAATTCTTCAGAAACTTTACACCCTCTGCAACTGAAATAGCTTTAATTCTAAACAAACATATGGGTGGAAAAGGTTTAGTCATGCTTCTTGCCTTGACACCCACAGAGCAAGGAGATCTCACAGTGTACGAAATAACATCTGAACGTTGGAGACAACGCTGGCTTAGCTTACCCAAAGAAGTAGGCCAATCCTGGGTGGACTGGAATTATCACAAAGGCAGACACTATAGAAACTGACTGGCTGCCCTCAACGTTGAGATGCTTGAGGACCTTTCTGAGCGAGTCAATTGAAGGATTTCTTTCATTATGGTCCAAGCTCACTCACCACCTATATATACATGAAAAGCCCTCCAACTGTCGTGGAATGCTGTAGGTTAGCCAATGGTTGGGAAACTCATCCCCATCAGCACAGTATGATAGGCAAGAAACTTGTACCTTCTTATTATACTTCCATACCAGCCCATCCCAAGAATGGATTCCAAGCTAAAGTCCGTACCTGCAATCATTGCAAGAAAATTGGACACTGCATGGAGCAGTGTCACTTCAAGCCAGGCAACAGCCAGAAGGCTACACCCAGCTTCCACATGAAAACTGCCCCTAGTCGAAGCACTCCTGCTACTTCGGGCACTCACTCCAAGCCTGCTCCCCCACCTGCAGGGACAGTGCCTAAACGAGATTACAGCAAAGAAGTTTGTAGAGACTGCAATCAGAAAGGGCACATTTCCAATCAATATGTGTACTGTTCCAAGTATGTCCCACAAAAGGCAGTCCAAGTGGGCATAAGCTTTCAGCAAGCTGCTGAGTGGCTCAGCTTAGATAATGTGGCCATGGCACCCCTAGATGGCTCGCTGTTGCCTCAGATTTTATCAAACATCATTGACACGGGGTCGAAGATCAGTCTCATTACCAGGGACAATGTACCTCCCGGTGCTACCATCCGGGAGGACAAAAGAATATCCATATGTTGGTTTAATGGTCACTCAATGGATCTCCCTACAGTCAGCTTAACAATGACAAATGGCAAACCCTCTTGCATGAGAGAACACTGCTTCAGAGTAATGGGAACATTATCTACCAGGAGGTCTTTACTCTTAGGGCAAGACTTCATGCAGTGGAGGGACTCTACGATTCCCCTACGATGCATGACCGCCACTCCAGTAGGAGAATCCAGATACCAACCAACCACTACACCAAGCGATCCTCTACCAGCAGACATGTCCTTAGCTGATGTACCATGGCTCCAGGAATCGTTCGAAAATAACCCTGTTCAACAAAACTCTCTACCAGCCACAGCTCTCCTAGGCATGGGAGTGGATGCTGCTACACTGGAGTTAGACCGAACCAAACTAATAGCAGTTCAGGCAGAAGATCCTAATCTGCAAACCATTAGAGAGGATGCACAGCTTAACCAAACAACCTTTACATACCTTTCCATGGCTGACCACTTCATAGGAAATGGGGTTCTCTACCGAGTAACCTGGGAAATTCAAGAACCAGCTCACATAGCTCACCGGAGAATAGTTGTGCCCTGCAAATTACAAAGAAAGGTCATAGAACTGGCTCATGATCAGATAGGCAGGAACTTCAGTGTCACCCAGACTACTAAGGCCATTGCAGACAAGTTCTATTGGGAAGGGCAGCGGAAAACGGTCAAAGCATATGTGTCATCCTGCCCTACTTGCCAAACAGGATGAAATCCAAATGAGGTTGTTCCAAAAGCTAAACTACAAAATATTCCATCAGCTGGTATCCCCTTCCGGGATGTCATAGTAGATTATTATATGCCCCAAGGGCGTACCTGAACTAAAACAAGGAATGCCCACTGTTTAACGATTATTGACAGGTTCATTAGGTTCACCGAGGCCATTCCGGTATGGAGCGAGACCTCCAAAGCTGCTGTTAAAGCCTTACTACACTTCTTCTGCAGGTTCAGTTTCCCAGCAACCATCCAGAGCGACAACAGACAACATTTCATGCCCAAGGAATTCCGTGACAGCATGACTATTCACGGGATCAAGCATGTTCATTCTACGCCCTACCATCCAGAGAGCCAAGGAATCATCGAAAGATTTCACTAATCCTTGACTACCACACTTTCCAAACTTCAACATGAGAGTGACTGGGAGGAAAACTTAGCGTACACGATATTCGCCCTTCACCAAAGAGCTTCCGAAGCCTTAGGGTACAGCCCTTTCAAGTTGTTATATACACACTCAACCAGGGGGGCCAGTTGACATCCTACATGAATCTTGGGCAGAACCAAGACAGGAAGGCAGATTGGGCAAGAGAACTCCCCAACATTCAAAACAAACTCAAGGCAGCAAGGGCAGTAGTGCAAGCAACAGAAGCTGCAGTGCAAGAACAAGTCAAAATACAGTTTGACAAAGAAGCCACAACACACAGTTTTACAGTGGGAGATGAAGTTCTGGTTCTTTGTACTGGGGCAACTTGCCCACTGGAAACCCAGTTCACTGGTCCTCACACTTTACTGGGAAAAAGGAATTATTAAACTATCTAGTCAATTGCGGGCAGCAGTGAGCAAAATGGATGCATGTGAACTTGCTCAAACCATACAAGAAAAGGGAGGAGAAGGAGGAGGAGAGCAAGAACCTGCAGCCAGTCTTGAGTGCAATAGTAGGCACCATCACCACACCTCCCAGTCCCACCACTAACTCTGAAATGTTGAGTCAATTACTGTATATTACTCCAGGCCTTGATGATGAGAAGTGTCAAAACATTAAGAACCTGTTGATGCAATATCCAGAAGTGGTCCAGGATTGCCTTGGATGCAAAGATGTACTGGAACATACAATATACTTGGAAGAGAATACAAAACCCATAGCCCAGGGTTATTATAGGGTAAACCTGCACAAGGTGGAACCCATCAAACAACAGGTCGATCTGCAACTGGAATTGGGTTTAATAGATGAGAGTCGGAGCCCTGGTCCTCGCCAGTGGTTCTAATGCCAAAGGAAGGAGGTGGAGACCAGCTCTGCGTCGACTTTCAAAAACTTCCCCATAAACTGTTTAAGTGTGCCTAGACTGTTTAGGAACTGCATCTTTTCTCAGTAAAACAGATCCTGAGAAGGGGTATTTGCAAGTCCCTTTATCAGAAGCAGCACGTCTGCAGATTGCATTCATGACACCATACGGGTTCTTCCAGTATAAAATCATGCCATTTGGGTTGAAGAATGACCCCAGTTGTGTCCAGCAACTTATGAATCAAGTCCTAGCAGGCACTGAAAACTGTGTAGTCTACCTCGATGACATAGTAATCTTTGCAAACTCGTGGGAGGAACACCTTTGGATCGTGGCTAAGGTTTTAGTGGCTCTCCAACAAGCCAAGCTAGTCGTTAACTTGAAAAAATGCCAATTCAGGGCAGCAGAAATAACTTACCTCAGCCATGTCGTAGGAAATGGCAAGCTAATGCCAAAAGATGTAAACATCAGAGCTATAAGGGACATGCCATACCCTAAGACAAAGAAAGAAACTCAAAGATTCATGGGCATGGTACAGTATTTTAGAAGGTTTATACCTAACTTCTCAGATGCAGCCATCCCTATTACTAACCTATTCAAAGGAAACTGAATATTCCACTGCTCAGAGGAATGTGAAAAGGCATATGGCAACCTTAAGGCAGTGCTTATTAGCAAGCCAGTCTTACACACGCCAGATTATGAGAGACCTTTCTACATGGCAATAGACACCAGTGACCTAGGCATTGGAGTTGTGATGTTCTAAATAAAGGATGGCATTCGCCACCCAACAGCATATTACTCAAAGAAGCTGAATCCTGATACAGCACTATTGAAAAAGTTACTATGAATGGTGTTAGCTATGAAACACTATGAAGCCTACCATGCAGATCACAAGTTCCCACTAACCATGTATATGGATCACAGTCCTCTCAGATACCTCTCTCGATTCTGAAATCAGAATAAACACCTAATGAGATGGGGCCTAGACATGCAAGACTATAATTGGAAAGTTGAGCATATAACAGAAACAGAAAATAAGATAGCCGACATCCTGTCCTGTCACTAGCGTTCCAGGGTCTCTCAAAATCACACCCTGTGATAGCATGCCTTCCTTTTCCGAGTGACTGGCACCTAATCCAGAGATGGCGCCATAAACTCCTTTCATTTCAAACTCATTCCCTCGTGATTTGTATACTTATAACCAGTAAATTTTGTCCCTGTAACCCTAACTATTCCTCTTCCTTTCTTTCCAACTTACTTTCTACCGTAAATGTTAGACATTTATGATTGCACGTGTGCAAGTGCATCAGGTATCAGTCAGATCAGCTGGCTAGCTATCACTCCTTCACCCTAAAAATAATGCTTAATACACTCTATGATCAACATACAGGTCTCCGTGTCCATATATCAGTAAATAAGAGTTTGTATTTAATGAATCAAAAATTAATAGGGCCGAAACTTAAGTATTGTTTAAATGTATCTGCAAAAGAACTATGTAAATAATCAGTATTTTTTGTAGTAAAACCTTGCAAAAAACATAACCTCATAACAAGATGCACATTAATGGCATCATATTAATCAAAATTTAGCTCATTAGAGTAAGGTACCTATACTAGTTTGCAATTACTAAAATCTAGCAGATATGCTTTATGTTACTACTCAATGGACTTTATTTTAGGACTTAAGGTTGAGAGAGGAATTATTGCTTTAATCGATGAGCCTTGATAGACACTGAAGCCAGAATAAGGCGTAAAATGTCTTCTTATGTGGGAAGCTGTAATGTGCATGCACTATGCAGGCTCCTCGACTCAACCAACAGTAAAAGCAATAAAGTAAAATACAAGAAATGCATTTAAGACCACATAAACAGTCAGCAAAGCAATAAACATCACATGAAAAATACGAACAGTCAGCAAAGCAATAAACATCACATAAAAAATATGAACAGCCAGTAAAGCAATAAACATCACATGAAAAATATGAACAGTCATTAAAGCAATAAACATCACATGAAAAATACGAACAGTCAGTAAAGCAATAAACACATCTTGCAGACTGACTCGCCACGGACGGACAACAAAGACAGAGCCGACACAGCAACTGTCTAGCCCTCAGGAACAGTCCTCCAACACTGGACGGTCGCGACAGAGTTGATGCAACAACCATCGAGTCCATCGAAGAAGGTTCCACTTCAAAATCTGCTGTCTGTTGCTGAAACAGACTCTCTGCCACTCTGAACCTGACTTTCAGGTACAAATACCTGCTGCTGCTACCCCAACTGCTGACTTGCTGATGCCCTGGACCTGACTGACACTGCTGAACACCTCATGACAAACATCAACTCGCCAAACAAAGAAAATACAAATAGAGGAGGCAACAAGGGAACGATCGGCCAATGATTGTTCTCACATCAGTACAATGTAAACATAAGACTTTATCCATTTTTGCAATCTATTAACCTTTGAGTAACTTCCCTCTCAGCCTTCAGCACTCCCAAAGTGAACGTGTAATTATTTTGCAATTGAGTGACAGTGCATTTGTATTGCAGAATAGGTGATTTATGTAGCTGAGTGCCCCAGTGTTCTCCACGGTGCCATTCCAATCTTCCGACTTTGAGAAGATCCCTTTAAGATATTTGTATCTGAAGATTATTTACTTGTCATTGTCTACTGCAAGATATTATTATTCTTACATTTAGTATAAGAGGTTTCTTATGTTCAGTGTGATCATTTTTACCATATGTTTCGTGTTACCTTAAGACTGGGTAAAGTTTAGCGCACATTTGATCTTGTTAGTGGCACTACTTGATTTGTGAATTAACGTAATTACAGTGCCACGGAGCCAGTAGTCCAGCTCCTGTGTAGACTTCTTCTGATCTGATTAATTATAATTTATTAAGTGAAACCTTGAATTTCTCTTAAAATTCCAGTACATTCACTATTAAATTACTTTCCTAATCTCTTTACATTTGTAGTCCAACTTGTTAGATGAAGTTGAAAGTGAATAATAGATAGCAATCACACCCCCCAGACTACATCTGTAAGAATACACACATACACACACACACACACACACACATCACAACCACTTCAATTTCTTGCACCTGGATCTTAAGGCTTTCTAGTGACAAATGTATAAAAAAAAAAATTGCAAAGAATTCAAGAAGTTAAGGGGCATTGTGGCTATTGCTAATACATATGTATGTGGTAAAATGTGACCAGGAGATTCTACATATATATTTCAGTCTAAAAAGCAATAAAAAAGATTGCCCACTTGGCTACAATGATGAGGATAGGTCTGTTCCAGCTTAAATAAATGTATCTGAAAATGACAGGTATATGTATGTATGAGAGGCAATAGACTTTTA
>NC_089750.1:39659996-39667496 GCF_040412425.1 Macrobrachium rosenbergii | reverse complement strand
CTTAAAAATTCAGCGTTTCATTTTGACCACCAGTAATTAGAGAAATTAATGAATGTGTACAAGATCTGTTTGTTCACCTGAGACTTATCTAGGTAAAATAGAACCAGAGAAACAGTTATAACGTTTGTTGAAGTGATACCCATTTTCCACTAGTCTGGATATAACTTATTAATTGTTACCTCACCCATAACTTGATGAAGTCACATTGATTTTCTCAAGTAATAAGTAAGTTTTATGGGATCACTGTACCTTTAGAGATTCAGTCAGACTATCTTTCTTATGAGGTTTCAAGTATCTGGTCGACGTGAGGTAACTTTTTTGTATTATTGTTTGTGTAATAACCAGGTGCTTGATCACTTCGTGATAAATGATTTGGTGCCCAGACCCGGAAATTAAAGAAAGGGATTAGACAGACTGAACCCAGGATTGAACCCTGATAAAATATTTGATGGTCAGATCTGGGAGAATTAAACAAATTATTTGGTGCCCATCGTCTAGGAAGAAGTAAACAGAATATCACTCTGGTTTATGATTTATACTGGTGGTGTCAGGAACATATTTTTGGTAGGAGAGTAACCGTATAATTGTTTTGAAGTGAATTGTAAACCCCTTTTGTTGAGTAAACTAGAAAAATGGCTCTGTTTAACCCAATAACCGTTTTCTATGGGAAGCAGCTTTGGTGCCCCCACTGTCAGCTAAGTGTGTGGCCAGCAAAAATTTACGCTACCCAGACTGTCAGCAACAAGTAAAAACATAACATGGCAACTACTCTCCCGGCCGCGCTATCTTTTGGAGCTGGGGGGCTAAGTTTGCTTTTTTTTTTTTTTTTTTTTTTTAATTTCTGTATCTTATTCCATATAGTTTAACCCATGTAATATTATTAACGTATATACGGCCGTTTCCCTGTCACCACTGTCACGTATTTATACGTCTGCTCTTTCCAGCCGTGATGATAACAGCAATTTTTCCCTTGGCATTAGGATTATCAGCGTGGCGACATTTGGAAAATAACATTCTTTTAGGATCAACACACGTGCATTGTTTCATGGATGGAAGTTTATTTGTTGTATATGAAACTCTTTCTTTTCATGTTCTAGAATGTATAAATAACAGCTTACAACAATTAGTCATTCGAATTACAGTTGTTACCGAGCATCATCAGATTTTTATTTGACAGGCCATACAATGGTATATATTCGAGCTGTTTCCAAAAGATCTTGCATTTGGTAGTCTGTATAATCCAATCTTTGGGCTAAACCTAGGTTCCTGTTATGAATTCTACATCATCCACGATGCATGTCTGTTTTCTAAATAAAAAATATTAAATAAAAGTAAACTGTATGGAATTTCCAAGTCATATATATATGTATATATATATATATATATATATATATATATATATATATATATATATGTATATATATATGTATATATATATATATATATATATATATATATATATATATATATATATATATATATATATATATATATATATATGTCAAAGGCATATTCAGGTATCCTGGAAGGTAATGATCAGTTGTTGTTTTCATTTCTCCTTTCCTTCCTTCCACCTGCATCGAGTTTGGTGGGTGGAACCACTCGAACATTAGTTTGAGAATGATGCCTCGGATTATCCGCGGTCCTTTTGACCGATTCCAGTTTCTTGTTTCACGGACAATGGCCGATTTAGTGATCTCCCTTTTGTACAGGCAAGTTAAATGACTTTTACTTTATCCATGAACTTTGACCATCGACAAGGGAATTCCGAAGTGACCATCATCAGTGAAAGAAGGAACCAGAATCTTTCAAAAGGACTCGTTATAATTCCAGGCCCTAATATCAAGCCCATCAAATTTGCCGTGGGTGGGAGGTAACTAGAGCCGTAAACAACAGCCAATCGTTTCAGTCAATACCACCTACATCGCTACCTTACAAATGTCTATATACGCTAGTTATCAATGTCATCATCAAACCAAAATGACCACGAACATATAGTACGTTTTAGACGTTGCCACTTTTCTCAGATTTGATTCATAAAACCTTGACCTAAGTTTGGATATCACATAGATATGGCAGAAACGTCGCCACACCTTTCCATACTAGGTCTGAAACAGTAAACAGCTTGACACTTGTTCTGCGTATCTAACCTTGAAGACATAAAATGAATTGAAATCTGAAGAATTGAAGTCATACATTAAATTGCTTTGATCAAAAGTAGGGTGAGGATGATCTAGTTTCTAATCACTTAAATAAATTATACTAATGCCCGATATCTACAGTAGGCCAGAGTCACTAATGAAAATAAATGCTAGAACACGAAATAAAAAAAAAAAAATACTATTACTGACTTCTCCAGTGATGGCAGATTTGTGAATTAACTCGGCCTTATCCCAGAATGGCCTCTTTCTTTCTGCACAGCCCCGGGGTGTGATAATTCTTTTTTATGACCGGATTTAAGAACCATAAAACTGAAGAATGCAGATTAACTGTAGTCGGATTATGTTAGAAGAAGTTTGAAACGTAGCTAATGACACCCATATTGTGTGTACAGAGTTTCTATGTGCACTATAAATCTATACACACAGACATACACACACACACATATATATAGACTATAGACTTATTTATATATATATATATATATATATATATATATATATATATATATATATATATATATATATATATATATATATATATATATATATATATATATATATATCCACACACACACCCACACACACACACACACACACACACACACACACATATATATATATATATATATATATATATATATATATATATATATATATAATAGCATCATGTTGTCTCTGTTCATTGATCTGTATGCTAATTGTTCTTTTTATAGATGTTAGAATTCTTGAGCGTTATGAATTATTAATGCCAACATTGTTAGGTTTCAATTACTGTACATGACATCCAGTGTTCAAAGGAGGGTAAAGAACAACACAAAGAAAACAGTTATCTCTCTCTCTCTCTCTCTCTCTCTCTCTCTCTCTCTCTCTCTCTCTCTCTCTCTCTCTCTCTCTCTACGACTAAAAGATAATTTGATTAAGAAAATGGTGATACTGATAAATTTCATAATCTAGTTTTAAAGATTTTCCTTTATCAATGTAATGAAACTGCCACTGTTGTCAAATACGAAATCTTAGGCCCGGAAATTACTGGCAACCCGTTCACAATCATCAAATATAGGCCTCACTTTACTGCCTTTGCCTTGTTAGCCCTCTGCTGTCATTTTCATTATTCTCACTGTCGGATGAATTTTCTTGTGCAAGAATTTTGTACGTAACTTTCATTTAGATTATGGTATTTGTGTATTGTTTCATGTTTGTTTGAAAGTTTGTTCATTCTAGATCTAACCCTGTGAAGTGTGACGTTCCAGAATTTATTCATAAGTAACGACAATTAGTTATTGAATGTTTTATGTATATATATATATATATATATATATATATATATATATATATATATATATATATATATATATATATATATATATATATATATGTGTTTGTAATATTGACATAAGATAATATACACAGCTTCTGGAGTATTTTTATGAAATGCTAAGGTTAAATTGATGAAATAAATTACAATTATTGCCAACTTTACCAATTTAGAAAAAATAAACAAAACAGCTTTCAGTCGTTATTCAGAATGAAGCGCGTCTGGAGTTCAGTCACATTCGCTGAACATATCGTAAAGTAATAAAACAGTCAAGTGTTTCATATTTCAGTTGGAATAATATCAGTAAACTACAATTACTTATCGTTTTTCATTTGCGCTAGAGCTTGAAAAAGAAAAACAGAGAAGAAAGTAACTCATTACCGATACTAAGTTGGATTATATAGGATTATAGCCCTTCTACCCCATGCGTCGAAAGACGAAAATTCCGTGTAAAGAGACGAACCAACCCAGCAGTGTTGTCTAGCTACATAGCGATGTCGCCAAGTGACTGGCGAATTTCCGCGTTAGAAATAGAAAATCAGGAAAATTATGATAAAAGGGGGTTCGGGAGGAAGTGTTTATGTTTGGATATGGTCGACAAGACTTCCTGGGACCTAGAGAAAACATATTTTAGTGGATTAACCTTGAAAGGAAGGCAGGAAAAATCGATCGTATATATACATACTGAACACCACGGTCAAAACATCTGCTCCCCGTATATATACGCACTAAACGGCTCAGGCAGCGTTGGCGCGCTACGTATATATACGTACTAAACGGTTAAAGGGTTAAAGTTCAGGAATTTTTGGCCGCTCCAACCATCAGAAAGTTATCTGAATCTCACCTGACTAAGGCACAGTGGACTCTCTTAGCAGTGACATGTGGGGGTAATGTATCGCAATCCAGGCATTAATAAGCTCCGGTAAAGTAGATGGAGAGTTAAGGGATGCATATGAGTTGTTGAATGCAGCTGAGGTAGAATTTACAAATAAGGCAAAGCAAGAGAATGAGAACGGTGATGTACAGGCAGAACTTAGAAGTTTAGACTCAGAAGAATTTTGAGGTAGACTGAAGGTGCTAGAGTCGGAAGAAAACTTACTTAGGCTGCAGATACAGACTGATAAAGAAAAAAGAAGAAAGCCATAAAGCAAGAGAAGAAAGAGATAAAGAAAGAGAAGAAAGAGATAGAGTAAGGAGGCAAGAAGAAGAAGAAAGAGAAAAGGCAAAACATGAAAGGGAGTTGGAGTTAATCAGAGCTCGATCCTTTCTGCCTGTAAACCCATATAACTATATCCAAGGTAATGGAGACCCTGTGTTTGATATAGCAAGAGTACAGAAATTAATTCCAAAGATTTACAGAAAAAGCTCCAGGTGAGTTTTTTGATCACTTTGAAAAAGTGGCTTCAGGTATGGGATGGCCAGAGGATAAATGATCAGTTTTGTTACAGAGTGTTCTCATTGGTAAAGGAAGAAGTGCCAACTTAGCCTTATCAGCTGATCAGTGTAAAGAGTACCAGGTACTCAAACACAATGTGCTATAGGTTTACCAGATGACCCCTGAATATTACAATGAAAATTTCAGATCTTTGAAGAAGGATAACAAGATGACTTTCTTGGATTATGACTATAAAGTAAGGAGATGTTTTAAACGATGACTGGGGGCTGCTAAAGATAAGTCTATGGACGAACTAAGTTGAGTATATCTTAGTTTAACCAGACCACTGAGCTGATTAACAGTTCTCCTAGGGCTGGCCCGAAGGATTAGATTTATTTTACGTGGCTAAGAACCAACTGGTTACCTAGCAATGGGACCTACAGCTCATTGTGGGATCCGAACCACATTATGACTTGGTGGTCTTCGAGCAATATCTAAGAGGAATTCCTGAACATATAGGAGCTTATTTGAGAGAGAGAGAGGTTAAGAAATTTGATAAAGCTGCTACTCTGAGTGAGGATTACAACATAATAACCAACAAAAAGAATTATAATGGCAGGTACCAGAACCAACAATTCACAGGTTATAGGTCTCAGTTGAATTTTAAGAACAGTGCTGTGAGAAACCCCTCTAATAATTATACCAGTACAAAGCCAGGATATGCCCCACAGCAGTGGAATGTTAAACCCGCCCCTTCTAGTCTATTCTCAAGACAGGTGCAGAAAACTAATGTTGTTTGCCACAAGTGTGGAAGAGTAGGACATTATAGTCGAGACTGCTATAAAGTGTAGCAGCAGACTAAACCAGTTGGACAGGTGACAAGAGGTAACCAGGTAAAGCCAACTACGAGGAACAATGTGGGAAAAAATGAAACCAGACAAGCAGTGCCTAGCAACCAGTGGAAATGCAATTTCCAGTAGTGAGTGGCTGGACAGAGAGGAGGCTTTTAAGCCATATATCTATGACGGTATGCTGACAACTCCCTCTTTGAGTGTACAGGTACCAGTCAAGATATTACGTGATACAGGAAGTAATCATAGTGGGGTAGTTCGAGGTGCTCACCCACAGTTGGAGAAGAATCTCACCGGAGGTTCAGTTATTTTAAAGGGTATAGGAGAAGAGGAAGTAACTCCTACATGCCGGCATTTGTCATGTGAATTAGTAACAGGAATATTGATTTTCCAGTAAAGGACTCATTAGCTGTTGAAGGTGTGTATGTTTTACTGGGTAATGAAGTTGGTGGTGTTCCTTCGTTCCTTGCCCTGTAGTGACAGAGAAACCGTTAAGGATTAGTGCTATGATAGAACTAGAGAAGAAAAACCCTCACATATTTCAAAGTTGTGTAACTACCAGGAGCATGAAGAGAACTGAGCGTAGAAGTGAAGAAACTGAAGATTTACCTGCACCAGAAGGATCTTTGAGCTTAGAAGAGCTGTTCCAGGAAAGTGAAGTTTTCCCTAATGTCAGTATGAAGAGATTCTTGAAGAAGAGGAAAATCCTATTATTGGTAAAGAGACTCCGAGTAGTGTCAAAGTGTTCCTGGAGACAGTAGTGAAACTACTGAAGCAGAGTTAACAGATCTTGAGAGTTCAGCCCTTGAAGCTGGTCTAGTAACTAGAGAGAAATTAGTGGAACTGCAGAAGAGGGATACAACGTTGGCTGATCTGTTCTTCAGAGTTGTTGAACAAGAAGAAATGTAACAAACTTCTACCTGTTATTATCTAAACGATGGATTGCTAATGAGAAAGCATCGACCTACAGATATACCAGGAAATGCTGAATGGGGAATATCATCAAATTTTGATTCCATATCCATTGTGTGGGAAGCAAGTGGTAGCAGTAGTGCACGAGGCTGGACATATGGGAATCAGGAAGACTGTTGAGAAGGTTATGAGGTATTTTTTTTTTTTTGGCCTAGACTACACAAGGATGTCAGCAAATTTTGCAGGGAGTGTCATACATGCCAGATAGCTGGAAAACCAAATGAAACTATTCAAAAAGCTCCCTACAACCGATAGAAGTTAGAGGAGAACCCTTTAGCAAGGTGATAATAGATGTGGTTGGTCCGCCCAAAAACAAAGAAAGGACATGAATATCTGTTGACATTAATGTGTCCCGTAACAAGATATCCTGAGGCGATTCCTGTAAGAAGTATATATGCAAAGGTAATTGCTGAGAAGTTGGTGGAATTTTCTCCAAGTTTGGAATTCCAGAAATTGTACAGAGTGATAGAAGAACGAACTTTACCTCAAAATTATTTCAAGATGTGATGAAGTTGCTAGGAGTGAAACAACAGTCATCTACCGCTTTATCACCCAGAGACTCAAGGAGCCTTAGAAAGGTTCCACCAGACTTTGAAAAGTATGTTAACCAAGTACTGTAATGAATCAGGAAGAGAATGGGATGTTGGTATACCCTTAATATTATTTGAGGTTAGAAATGATTATCAAGAAAGTATGGGATGTTCATCAAATGAAATGATTTTCGGTTGAGACGTGAGAGGTCTGTTGAAAATCCTTGCAGAGAAATGGGAAGAAAATCAAGAGGAAGTCCAAGGAGAATATGTGAAGAACTTGAGGAAAACGTTA
>NC_089750.1:39589996-39654996 GCF_040412425.1 Macrobrachium rosenbergii | reverse complement strand
ACATCTGGTCTAAAACTCAAATTTCTCTCTCCCGCTACTACGTTATTATTAGGAAAGATATTATTAATTCTAAATTATGCTATTAAGTTATTTAAATCACTAACTCTTTTGAGATCTGATACTACACTACATATGATATTTCAACAGTCATTATCATTGCACATAATACATGATAAATATAAGAGTAAATATATCAGAATTGTAGGAGAATAGAAATATTACAAGACAACATCATAAATATATATATATATATATATATATATATATATATATATATATATATATATATATATATATTTATATATATATATATATATATATATATATATATATATATATATATATATATATATATATATATATATATATATATATATATATATATATATATATATATACTAAAGTTCTTAAAACATGAACTATAGAAGTTGTTAGCAAGTCCAGTGTATGTTTTTTTCCTATACACAGATGTAGTAAATTCACCATTGTCTCTGCTGACATTGATATCTAAAAAAGGTAAAGAGTTGTTGCTTTCCTTTTCCATGGTATAGTTTATATTTTGATGTTGCTTATTAATATGGTCCAGAAACATCTCTCTATGCCAAGGTTCCTTGAACAACGCAAAAGTGTCATCAACATATCTTCTATAATAGACAAGTTTACACACATCCGGACAGTTAGTTAAAAAGGTTTCCTCTAAAAAAGCCATAAAAATATTAGCAAACACAGGTCCCAATGGGGAGCCCATAGCAACTCCATCAACCTGCGAAAAGAGCTGACCATTAAAAACAAACATTGAGTCTTGCACAGCAAGCTCAAGAAAAGTGTGTGTATATATATATATATATATATATATATATATATATATATATATATATATATATATATATATATATATATATACACACACACATATACACACACACATACACACACACATATATATATATATATATATATATATATATATATATATATATATAGTTATATAATATATTTAAAAACACTTAGAATGATTATGTGTTACATTTCGTTTCTATTAGCTAAGCATTTTTCTTGGAGATATTCTGGGCAAAGGTAAATGGAAACAGTGCCCACACATTCAGCGAGTCAGTGCTGATGAAGGCCTTTCATCAGTCTGTCATCCCATGGAGGCAAAGGGCATTGTGCATTGGGTCACTGGAAGTTGTCAAGTTCTAGTAGTGAGTTTGTTCATTCGCTTTCATGGGCATGTCATAGAAAGTGTGAATGATCCAATTTTAGTAGAGGTTAGACATTTCGGGATGAGATTCACTTGTGATCAGATCTGCTTTTCTGGATGACTTTGTGTATTGCCTGTGAGGTGAGCTGAAACTTTATTTTCAAAAAACGTGAATGGGTTTTAATAACTCAGTGTAACATGTACTGATTCTTTGCACTGATTACCATTGTTTGAATATCTTTTTTCCCCACTTTTTTTTATCTGCCATGTCTTTTTGTTTTTTATTGATTTTTCTGAGTTTTGATTTTGCCAGGTTTAATTATGTGTATTTTTTTGGGGTTGCTAATGTGGGAAATACCCCACATTTATTTTTCTCTGTGCCTATTTTTAAAAGTTTTGTTTTTCCTCTTTGTTTCCTCAGATGCACTGAATAGAGGTCAATATAAATGGAGGGGAATGTGAATTATGACTACGGTCGTCTTTGACTTATTTTGACTTTTTTGTTGTAGAGACTCAACTGGTGGATGTTGATAGCAATATGTTATATTTTTACTTTATTATTTTGGGGTAACAATTCTGGGATGCTGATATTTCCATTTCATTCCTATTCTGATTCCAATCTATTTGACATGCTAGACCACTGAAAAATTTATATTTTTTGTAGACATGTTTTTGCTGTTCTTCCTTAGTTCAGTTAGTGACTTGGATAACGAGAGAGAGAGAGAGAGAGAGAGAGAGAGAGAGAGAGAGAGAGAGAGAGAGAGAGAGAGAGAGAGAGAGGAGTTGAACAAGAGAGAGAAAGAATGTACTTATCCAGTGAACAGGCTGGCCCATGCTACCGTCAGTTCTTTTGAGTTTTAAGTTAATTACGTCATTGACCTTATAACAGATGTAGTATGAGCTTATGACCATATCTGACTTTGTGTAATAGTGGTGGCAGCTTGACCTTACGACCTTTGACAGCTTCTGAAGGGACTGGTACTGGGGACATTGGGCAGTAATAAGGCTTGCTCCAAGAGTCTTTGAAAAGTTAGAGTGGTAGCACTTGTGATGACCTAGGTTTTTTCGCTCGGTGGAGAGGGCCTTGTGATTCATGGTCATTAGCTAATGGTTCTTGAGACATGAAGTGTGTGTGTGTTTGTGTGTCGTGAGAGAGGTGGAGTGTATTTTTCTCAGACTGGGGAATTGTTTCCAGGTATTTTTTTGCAGCACAGAGGCTTTTGAAGACGAAGGGGGATTTTTTATGTGAGTGTTCTCTTTATATTGGTATATTTTTTAAGCGATGTAGTACGGAACAAGCTGGTTCAATGGCAAGTGTGTGTTTTTTTTCTGTTTGCATAAGCATTGAGCCCAGTGCTGCTGCACTTAAGTGACCTACTTGTGACATGGTTAGTTGAGCGGAGTATCCCAGCTTCCTTCTCTAGAGCCTGTTTTCTATGTATGTGGGCATAGACTGGGGTAGTTGGTTACCTGGCGTGACTTGGGTATCTACTGGGTAAAGATTTCTTAGTTTTCCTTTTTTTTCCTTTCTTTCTCTTTTTTTCTCTTGGAGAATTTCCCATTTGTCTTCACGAAGATTTTCTTTTGGAATTTCTGTTAGTGTATGAAGTTGAGATCAGGTAGTGATGTTGGGACTTGGAATTTTATTAATCCTGACAATATGGCAGAGGGTGGTGGTGATAGGGATACAGTAACTCTCTTTCACAAGTTTACATTGGTCGCCTCCAGGGTTCAGTCATTTCTGGGGTCGGTTGATGGGGTTCTCAAAATTTTTATCAAGGGTGTTGAATTACCTTGGTGAAAATTACCTGGTCTCCAAGAAAATTACAGATGGGGTAGAGGCTTTGAATGAAGGAAAAGGATTCCTCAGTTTAGATAGGGGCGATATAGGACAATGTTGTTAGAGTCACCAATTTGGAAACTGTAAGACATGGGACGATCTCAAGAAGTTTCTGAGGTCACCATATGGGACAGCTGAAGCCAAAGATGCAGTTCAAGACCTTAGGTCGCTCTTTAAGATTCACAAGGGTCAGGATTCCTTGGTTGGATTTAGTACCAGATGTTTTGATGCTGTGAGAGATTTTTCAAAGAAACTGAGAGCGTCTAGTTGGGTAAAGGGTAACAATATTTCTGTGTATGACCTGAAGAAACTGCTTCAGTTCGCATGGATGCTCAATGATGTTCCTGGTGCCATAGTTGATAGTTTTGATGAAAGGATAGAAAAGGGGTCTGATGAACCCTTCCTTTTCTCACAGATTCGCAAACACCTGTCGAAATGTCCTGCTGTGGATAGCACTTTCATAAATGGGATGCTGAAGGCTTCTGGACCTATTCCAATGCACCAGCCACAGGATGATTCTAGTTTCCCTTCTACGAGGTTGTGTGCCAAGACAGAGCATTTTAGGGGTTCTGTGGTGTCCAATGTAACAGGTCTGTTGCTTTAACTGTAATAGGCAGGGTCAAACCAAAAAAGTTTTGCAAGGTGAGGTATTATGGTGTCTGCGCACAGTTGGCAGTTTTGTCCGGATCTTAAACGGGATGAATTTAGGAGTGGGCCTCAGGGTTCTGGTAATTCTAACAGAAGAACTCCTCCCTATGACTTTTACGAGATTAGTAAATACAGTTTTGCAGGGGCTGTTAGGGAAGTCAATTTACATTTATATGGATGATATCTTGATTGCCACTGATTCTGCAGAGGATCATTTAGAGGTGCTTAGGGAGGTTCTTAGGAGGCATAGGATAGTGCTGAAGTTTCCAGATTTCGAGCAACCTTTCACGTTTGTAACAGATGACAGTCACGATGGCATAAAAGCTTGCCTTATGCAGAAATTTGAGGGTAAATTCCATCCTATCGTGTTCTACAGTAGGAAGTTTAAGATGTGAGGGAGTAATGGGATGTCTTTGTGCATGATGGACAAGGAGGCATTTGCGGTAGTGTCTAGTTTGGTTCATTTTAAGATGTTATTATTGGGCAACATAGTTGGGGTTCTTACAGATCATAAGCCATTGTTGGATCATTTTAATAAGCCGGATCTTTCTCGTAAGAGAGCTAGGGGGTTTTTGACAATTAGGGATTTTGACACCAAGCTTAGGCACTGTATATAGAAGGTGGACATAATGTTGCAGCTGATGCCCTTAGTAGGAGTTTTTATGATTCAGATGGTTCTCGTGTTTGTTATGTATCTGGGGATTGCATAGAGTTTTATGGATTTTGGGGGTCTAATTTTAGTCTGTTTTTTTCCTCATGCATGAGTGCGAAGGCTCGGCATAATTAGTGGTTGGAATTTGGCAATGCTAGGTCATCTATGTTAAAAGAGGTGGAAGGATACTGTAGAGTTCTGTGATTAGGGTTGTAGTTGTATCTTTTTGTTTGGTTTCTGGGTCTGGTTATTTGTAGGTATCTTTTCTTTGTTTTTTGAATGCTGAAGTTCTATTTGCTAGTAGCCTTATGGGTGGCTATCTATGCCAAAGCAAAAAGTGCTGTGGTTAGTTTCTTTCATAAGGAGCATTATAGTCTTATATATGGTTTTGGTGATTTATGGTTTAATGGCTTTATGAGATTTCTTTTTGCAGGTGTGGTTTTTGGTTTTCTGTTTTTCTTTTGAGGTGTTAGAGTCGTTGTAATGGTTTTATGGTTATATAATATATTTGTTTTTTTAGTAAAGGTGATTTTTTTGTAATTATAGGGGCGTTAGCTAGTGTGCTAGTTGCAAGCTTAGTGAAGGTTGAACAACTGGCGCCGGAATTAGCTATGCAGCATTAATCTTTGATGGCATTACGAGACACGCAACAGTAATAATAAATTGAGTGAGAGTTTTGAGAAATTGAGGACATCTTTGGATGGGTTACTGGTTACTGTTGATGGTGTTTGGGGAGACTTAGGTGTTTCGATTGTTTTTTCCTCTTGCCAAACTACCTTACTTAATGTTGAGAAAGAAGCAGTCTTAGTTAACGGTGATTAAAACTCAGGTTCAAGAAGTTATAGCCGTTTCTAAGGTGTGTATTTTTGGGATACTTCACCACACCACTGTGGGCTCTGGAATCTACTTTGAAAAATAAAACATAACTTTATAGTTCACAAATAATTTTCACTGGGAAGAATTTGTATCGTTATTATGGGATTTTGAAAGTATGCTTGTCTGATGGAGGGTTACTTGTGGAGGTTCCTGTTAGTGATATGAAATCGTTTCACAGTTTTATTATCCAGCCTCTTCCTAGTAGTTTTGATGGATCAGTGGTGACATGGGATGGAAGAGAGACTATGTACAGGGTGTTTCGAAATTAGAGCCCTCCCCTTCTACAGCATAAACTAAAATTGATATGGACAAAAACAAAAGTAATTCTTGAGGGGTATGATTTCAGCAAATTGCAAAAAAGCTGAGACTCAAACTCCATTTCCCAGAGCACTTTGGTCACTTTTCTTCGCAGGTCGTCGAGGCTCGGTATACCATCATAGTTCACTGTGCATGCTTCAACATGATCCTTTAAGATACTAGCAATGTTTTCACACACATTAAAGTCAGGGGAGCTACTTGGAAACTCACTTGACGAGAGGAAATTGATACCACTGTTTCAAAACAGCTCCTGTGTCTGAAGAGCCTTGAAACATGGTGCCTTATCGTGCAAAAATGTGACTTCTTCAACAGATAACACATTTTCAGGATCTTTGAGGAAAGGAAATACTCCACCAGTAAGCACAATTTCTCTGAAGCATTCGCCATTCCATGACTGTCCTTTTTCTTTGATGATCCACATTAACCGTTTGGCTGTGAAACAGAGAAAAATTCACAAACATTCAGGAAATTTCACAACTTGGCGATAGTGCACGTCGTCACTGATATCATCCAACTTTGCAGCCCAAATGTCATTTTTATGATTTGCCTTCCTGACTGTGTAAATGAAGAATTCATGCAGAAAGTCAGCTTCATCCCAATCTTTAAGAAATGAACCACAAAACCATGCACAGTCTTTCTCTCTGTTGCTGATTGATGTTGGGCTTGCTGATAACATGAAATGGCTTGATACCAGATTTTTTCAACTCACGATATACAGCACTATAACTTCTCTTCTTTCCCCTTTTTGTTTCTAGTTCAAATGCCAATTATGTAAAGACTTTCTTGGTCTACCCACTGCCTCAGCTATGATGCCTTTTGACTCCTGAGAAAGGACTTCAGGCCTTCCAAGATTTTCACTCTTTTCACGATGACAGTCGTATGGATTTTTGTTCCAGTTTCTTTTAACAAAGGATTTTTTTCTTTTAATGTATTTAGCTATCCAGGAATGTGAAATGAAGGATGCGCCAGCATCCCTGGCCTCTCTGAAGGTTATAGCCTGGTTTCAGTCAATCCATCTGATTTCCTCTGGGTTAGCCATGGCTATATCTAACTCCATCACTCAGTCTGAAAATACAAGAAATGTAAAATGAAAAATAGCTTAATAGAAACTTAAAATAATGTACTTGGAGATAGGCTATAGCAGAAAACTTAATAACTTTCCATTTGCTCTGTGGAGGGGGGGGGGCCCCTCTAATTTTGAAACATCCGGTATATTTTGGGTGATCAGTATCAGCCCTCTGCTATTAATGATAAGTTTTGTACTTTAGTTCACGACAGATACGTTTGTGACTGTAGGATATTTGCTCTTAGGAACGTTGACTTGTTAGGATGTGAACTGTCACTTGTTCATAATCAGACACCTTCAGA
Source organism: Macrobrachium rosenbergii (assembly GCF_040412425.1). Lineage (NCBI taxonomy): Eukaryota > Metazoa > Arthropoda > Malacostraca > Decapoda > Palaemonidae > Macrobrachium > Macrobrachium rosenbergii. The sequence continues at coordinate 39,648,093 of NC_089750.1, read as the reverse complement.
CTGTGACTTTACAACATTCCCACTGGAGTATCACGTGGCCCCTAAGAAGACTCTCATGGCAGTTTTTTGTGCAAGCTGCCAAATCTCCACCCAATGTCATAATACATTGGATACCCTCTGGCTGAAAGGATCCCGCCTCTTCGATGAGGCTTGTCAGATCACCACACCGAAATTCCAAGTGCTCAGCAGGATGGTGTACAACTCGAGCACTCATATCTTCATGCGTCGCCTTCATGGGGAACACGGCATTATCCCCGTGCCTTCTCCTAAGGGGGGCATAACAACTTTTCCTCCACTTCACCCACTGCCTGAAGACAACTTCTTCTTTGTTCCAGAGCACTACATTCTCTCATCAATTTTGTCGTTGACTGTGGTCTTAGTCGTCATGCTGTGTGTAGTGTTGGGGGTCAAATGTGCAAGGAAACATTGTGCAAATAAACAATCGGTCAAAGAGAAGCCAGCCCCATGTGTTGCTCTTCCGTTGGTGCATGAGTCAGAGGAATACAACTCATTGCTTCACTCGTGGTGAGGGTGGCACAGTTGGTGGCTGAGCTACTGAAAAACATTTGGAATGATTATGTTATTTATTCGTTTTTTATAAGCTAAGCATTTTTCTTGGAGATATTCTGGGCAAAGGTAAATGGAAAAACTGCCTACATATTCAGTGAGTCAGTGGTGATGAAGGCCTATCGTCAGTCTAGCTTCCCATGGAGACAAAAGCTAGTGTGCCTTGGGTGATGCTCTGGCTATGTCACTAGAAGTCGTCAAGTCCTGGTAGAGTGTTCGTTCATTTGCTTTCATGGGCATGCCGTAGAAAGTGTGAATGACCCAATTTGAGTACAGGTTAGACATTTCGGGATGAGATTCCTTTTTGATCAGATCTACTTTCCTGGAAGACTGTGTACTGCCTGTGAGGTGAGCTGAGACTTTATTTTCAAAATACTTGAATGGGTTTTAATAACTTTGTTTAACATATACTGATTCTTTGCACTGATTACCATGCTTTGGATATCTTTTTTCCCCATTTATTTTTATCTGCTATGTCTCTTTGATTTTTATTGATTTTTCTGAGTTTTGATTTTGCCATGTTTAATTATGTGTATTTCTTTTGGGATTGCTAATGTGGGAAATATCCCACATTTATTTCTTTCTATGCCTATTTTTAAAAGTTTTGTTTTTCCCTTTGCTTCCACAGATGTATTGAACAGAGGTAAATATAAATGGAGGGGAATGTGGCTTATCATGACTACGGTCGTGTTTGACTTATTTTGACTCTTTTGTTGTAGAGATTCAGCTGGTGGACGTTGATATATTTTTACTTGGTTATTTTGGGGTAACAAATCTGGGATGCTGATCTTCCCATTTCATTCCTATTTTGATTCCAATCTATTTGCCATGTTAGACTACTGAATAAATTATATTTTTTGCAGACATGCTTTTGCTGTTCTTCTTTAGTTCAGTTAGTGACTTGGATAACGAGAGAGAGAGAGAGAGAGAGAGAGAGAGAGAGAGAGAGAGAGAGAGAGAGAGAGAGAGAGAGAGAGAGAGAGAGAGAGAGAATGCACTTTCCCAGTGAGCAGGCTGGCCAATGCTAACATGAGTTCTTTCAAAATTTAAGTCAATTATGTCATTGACCTTATAACAGACGTAGTATGAGGTCATGACCTTATCTGATATATATATATTATATATATATATATATATATATATATATATATATATATATATATATATATATATATATTTACTTTTTAGGGGCATAGTTTTCCTCTCATACAATATTAAATATTGTATGAGAGGAAAATTTGTTAAAAGCAACTGCCTTAGTGTCATCAATAAGTTTCTTGCAGGTATCTTCATACCCTCTGAGTTTTTTCTGGTTCTCGTTCATCAATTTCTGGTGAAAAATATGCAGACTTCCTTCCATTTACTGATTTTTGTCGCAACTCCTGTTTCACCTTTATGACATTACCAAGTGACTACTGACTTACAATGGGGCCTTCCGACCTTTTATATCGTTGTATGGGGAGAATGACCTTGAGGTCTGGGTACTGGTTGGTCAAGGGATTAACAGCATAATCATTTCAGGGAGTTGTTTTGGTACAAAGAACATGTATGACAACAAAAGTGAAAGTTTAAGCTTGTGGTTAAATAAATATTCAAAATATAATACCATGTTCTAGTGTTTCCTAAAATTTGTGTTTAAAATTTAGTAGTCTTAAACGTTAGTTTCCAAATACCAAAAGTAAGGCAAAAAAATAAATAAAATATTATAACACTGGTAAACGGTACAAATAAACAAATATCTGTTTATATATAAATGTGTACAATATTAAATTTTTGTTTATGTGTGCGTCAAAAGGTTCTGTGTTGATTAACGGCTGGAGGTTCATGTTGGCTGGGGCCTCAGCAACTTGAGCAAGCATATCACTTGGCCTTCACTGGGCGCTCTCATGTCCCCTTGTAAGGACTGGGGTATGAGCGACTTACTGGCTGGGTGTTAACTGGTTTATTGGTTGTTCCTTACTGAGATATATGTACAGAATCTTGGAAGATGTTATTGACGCACGCGAGCGGTAATGTAGCGTCTACACACAGACAGGTAAAACAGACATAAAAGGTTCAGACATCTGTGCGACAAACAGATGGCGATATCAAGAGACATGATTAACATACAGTGATGGAACATGCATCAGTGGAAATTGCATGAGATTCAAGACAGATTAAAGGATACAATGCAGTAGCTTAATATATGTGAAATGGAGAGACATTTGGCATCTTCACAAACAGAAACACACATACAGTTTGATACAGAAGATTCGTTGGAACATTATGAGTACATGATTAGAATGCTTGCATGGCAATGCAAGTAGTGGTGATTGTACATACATCAAGACAACAGTGGCTAGGGAGAAACAGACGGAAATATTGTATGGTTGAAATAGCGTTCCTGTAGAGAAAGAAAACGAGAAGCTGGCTTTGTCCTGTCCACTTCGATGATGACGATTGACGAACACACGAACACACACGTGTTTGGAAGAGGCAGCGTCGGGGCTCTTACAAGTACTCTCCCCCAAGACGTGTGTAACGTCTGATTGTTTGGAAGAGACGGCGTCGGGGCGACGGGCTCTTACAATGTTCCCCCACAAGTGAGGCATCGATGTGGAAATTGTCTTGGCGACAATTGTAGTTGGCTCGAAGGGCTTGGGCTAGGGGCGTGTAAGAGGCTGAAGGGCGGCACTGGCCAGCAGGAGCTCGAGGAGGACGGGAGCTGGTTGAAGGGTGACGTCGGATGATCCTTCGGTGGCTGGCTCGAGGGCTGAAGGATGACGGCGGCTGATCCTTGGTAGCCAGCTCGAGAGGGGCGGCAGCAGGCTGAAGGATGACGTGGCTGGTCCTTCGTTGGTCAGCTCGTCCAGTACGAGTGCGGGGGCGGCTTCAGGTTTCCTGGAGGAGGAATCCAGGGCTCCGGTGGTGGTGTGGGTCATCTCGGAGGGTCGGACTTCTACTGAGAACTCAGGAACGGCGGGAAACAGCAAGGCGGCGAAGGGTTTGTCGGCGCGTGGGTCGTCATCTTGGGTCGGCTGGGTCCTTCGGGTCACTCCGGGGTCACCAGTGTAAGGACTGGGGTATGAGCGACATACTGGCTGGGTGTTAACTGGTTTATTGGTTGTTCCTTACTGAGATAAATGTACAGAATCTTGGAAGATGTTATTGACGCGTCATGAGTGGTAATGTAGCATCTACACACAGACAGGTAAAACAGACATAAAAGGTTCAGACATCTGTGTTTGTCGGCAGACAAACAGATGGCGATATCAAGAGACATGATTAACATACAGTGATGAAACATGCATCAGTGGAAAGGCCAGGAAATTCTTCATTTGGGCAATTGCATGAGATTCAAGACAGATTAAAGGATACAATGCAGTAGCTTAATATATGTGAAATGGAGAGACATTTGGCGTCTTCACAAACAGAAACACACGTACAGTTTGATACAGAAGATTCATTAGAACATTATGAGTACATGAGTAGAATGCTTGCATGGCAATGCAAGTAGTGGTGATTGTACATACATCAAGACAACAGTGGCTAGGGAGAAACAGACGGAAATATTGTATGGTTGAAATAGCGTTCCTGTAGAGAAAGAAAACGAGACGCTGGCTTTGTCCTGTCCACTTCGATGATGACGATTGACAAACACACGAACACACACGTGTTTGGAAGAGGCAGCGTCAGGGCTCTTACACCCTAAGGGCGGCGATATGTCTGGTGGTTTGGGGCGTGCTGTCTGGTCCCTGATGGCTTGCGCATTCTTTCTCCTGCTGGAGGGGAGGATCTGGTCCGACTCTTGTTGAATATTCAGAGTTGGTTTCTGGATAGCGATGCTTATGGCTTCAGCTATTAAGAGGCGGCCATAGTTATCCTCTCTGTGTATGACCTGGGTGCCTTCTATCAGCTCTTGTATAGATGGCTTCCTCTCGTGAACATCTATATAATGTTGATGAATGGCCCCCTGATTTCTATGAGCCAGCATATGTCTCCAAAGGGTTGTTGTAGTGTGCCCAATGTAGTTTTGGTTGAGTTTTACACATCTCCTCTGGACAAACGAATTTGTAAACTACGTTCGTGAACACCTTCTTCAGTCCCCCCGAAGCGGTGCTGTTCTTCATTATTAGGGCTGCTACGAGGTTAGGTTTATTACATATTCTGAGGCTTATTTTGTGGTAAGGGGCTTTTGGGGTTACGCCTGTGTTTACTATCCCATGTAGTGCACGGCATTCCTCCTTGTATGCAGACCCATAATGTACACGATGGCATATAATTAGACTCTCCTCCTTTTTTGTTGTTGTGTTGGGTTGGTAAAATTCATCCATTTTTTTTTTTATTGCAGATTCTATGATTTGATCTGCATAGCCGTTGTTTGTCAAGAATTGGCGAATTCTGTCAAGTTCGTTGTGATGCCTCTCCACGATGTGCTGTGAGTGTGAAGGCTCTATTGGCATACATACTCATGACAGACTTTTCATATGGGTTCGGGCATTCTCCTCGTGTGTTCAAGCAATGGCCAGTGTTCGTTGCTTTTGTATACATGGTAATTTTAAACCGTCCTTCCTGTTATTTCACCAGGACGTCAAGAAACGGTAAAGTCTTCTACTGGCTGTGCTCTGTGGTGACGTTGAGCACCAAGTTTCTTTTCAGAGCATCTGCTAATTTTCTGGCATCATCAGTTTCTTTTATTGTGACGAATATGTTGTCGATGTAACACCCATAAATCTTAGGTTTTTGATGCTCTCAGGAGGTCCTTTCTTTGACGGTGGCCGTGTACATATTAGCAAAAAGGACCCCTAGTGGAGATCCAATGGCTACCCGTCAACTTTGCAAAATAATTCCCCCTGATGAGCATATCTTGGAGGACGTCTTCAGAAATAGGCAGCGGGCTCTTGTTGGACCTGCATACATGATCAAGGAAGGTGCTAATCGTTTCTTTGATGGGAACATTTGTAAATAAACTTTCAACGTCGAGTGAGGTGATGTCATCTTCCAGTCCTTTACATGCAGGAGGTCAATGAACTCCACCACTGATTTCAGTGAATATGCACTGGGTATGTAAAGTACCAGCAAATCATTCAGGACCTTCACTATCTTATACGTTGGGGATGTCATCTGAGAGATGATGGGCCTTAGTGGGTTGCCTGCCTTATGGGTTTTCACTGTCCCGTAGCAGTAATCGCCTTGTTGATTGTTGGCCCTAGTCACAAACCCTGACATTTTCTTTCTGAGGTCCTCGGTGGGGTCCTTTGTTAAATGTTGGAAATTAGAAGTGTCCAGGAGGATCCTGTCCATCTTTTCAAAATAATCACTTTTCTTCATCACTACGTAGACAGATGACTTGCCACCTTTCCATATGATGACGTCCGGATCACTGTGTAGTTCTTTAGCGGCTTCCCTCATCTCCTTAGTGACTACCTGGCTTCAGAAATGTCCTCTCGCTGACATGCTTCTCCAACAAGTTCATCAATGACAGTAGGTGTTAGTTCTAGCTTACCATCATCTCGGAGTTGTAAAAGTCGACCTACAAGTGCCTCCATTTCTGTTCTCTTGGGAGCAGGATGTCTGCACATTTTTCGCCAGAAATTGACGAACGAGAATCGGAAAAACCCAGACAGTATGAAGATACCTGTAAAAAACTTATTGATGCCACTAAGGTAACTGCTTTCAACGAAAATTGTATGAGAGAAAAACTATGCCCTAAAAGTAATGGAAGAAGTGGCTGGGCCTTGACACGATGGAGGGAGGTAGAGAAGATATTCCAACACCGTATAGAAGAATCTGCAGGAAGAATACAGCAACTTGAAATTGAGAAGAGAAGACATTGGGAGGATTTCTACAATAACAGACCACTAAATGTCCAACAAAAGCATGCGACCTCTTTGAGTTAGAGGAGAGTAAATACAGTCAGGTGGTAACAATGAGGCACAACAAGAAACTACCCATTCCTCATGGGGGCCCAGTGAGAAAAGAGCAACACAAAGATGGCTTCGTCAACCTGGCTGGAATCGACCTTATCCCCCATCAAAGGTCCCTCCTGAACCTGGGTCTACAGTATCACTATGCCAGGAAACCACACTCCGAAGCCAAGAGAAGAGAAATGGAAGCCCTTATAGGTCGACTTTTACAACTCCGAGATGATGGTAAGCTAGAACTAACACCAACCGTCATTGATGAACTTGAAGAAGCAGGACGGCAGAGAGGGCATTTCCGAAGCCAGGTAATCACTTATAGACCGTGGACCCGCCACAGACCCCCCTTTCCCCCCGTAGGGATTTTTGCAGTCCCCCTTTTTTTTTATTCTTTAGAGATCATAGAATCAGAATCTGCTTGTCTGTACTCGGCTGTTGGTGATTTTGGTCGCAACAGCGGCCATTTTGAATTTATATTGGGGCACAAAAGGAAAAAATATTACTAATAATTTTTTCTGCTTATATTTTTGTGATATATATTTTCATAGGTTTTTTGGGCCAAGGAATTCATTTCTTATAGTTCTAAAGCCCTATCATCAGTGTTTATGAAAGTACTTGGTAATACTAAAATTGAAGATTGCAGAAAATATGTTATATGAGCACAGTATATGCAGCAGAGAATACTGACGAACATATATTCTTAACGATTTTGCACTGTATATTCATGACAAGAATCTTTGCTATTTTTAATGCAATAATGTCTTGTTTGTTTATTAAGTTATAATTAATGAGGGTTCTATTTACTTTTACGTATAAGAACTCATAATAGCCACTAACACTCCTTCAGATGAAAAGCCATTGAAGCTGAAACTAATTAAAAAGGAAAAATCAAGGTCATCAACAGTATCGCGACTACATGTATAATTCACTATGAAAGTAATAAGTCAGGAAAGAATGTGAGACCCTTAACAGACCACAGTTTTGATATGATCCATGAAAAAAAATTGATTAGACAAAAAAGTGACAAACCGAATGAAAGACTTGAAGTAATATGTGATAACATTCCAAAAACATTTCTTAAGCATTTACATGGAACTCACAATTGGTGTTATAAGAACTTTACTAAAGTTTCCAGAATCTCAAAGAGAAAGTGTACAGCTGATGAAAATCAGGCTACTACCTCTAGATCAAAGAGCGGAAGGACATAAAGAAAGTACAAGCCCCAACACCACTTTTTCCCTCGACTGTTTGTTTAATGTGCAACAGGTACAGGAAAAAGGTGAAGGGACGTATCGAAATTACTATCAAATGCCAAAATCAAACAGCTGAAGACAAAATCAGAGCAGCAGCAGAAAGACTGAAGGATTTCAAGATGCTGGGCCAGATTACCGATTATGACCTTCAGGCAAGAGAAGCACGTTATCATCCTACTTGTAGAAAACATTACGCTAGATTACAAGAACGTAATTATACAGCAATGGAAAACCCTACAGTAAAACAAGGACAAGAAGCTCATAATGCTGCCTTTGATTTTATATGCCAGCACGTTAACGAAAACATCATAAAAGGAGGAAATGTTGAAAGGCTGTCAGTGCTAAAAGAAAAGCACCTACTCTTCTTGCAAGGGCAATTTTCAGAATTCTACAATCCTCAGTACAAAATTTATTATAAGCTAAAAGGTAAACTGTTAAAAAAATTTGGTAACAAGTTACAGTTTTGGCAGCCAAATTATAAGAGTGAACTAGTATATTCATCCAATGTTCATCAAGGTCAGGCTATAGAAGTTGCATTTGAAGTGGCTGCTTCTGAGTCAAAGAGAATTGTGGAGGTTGCTCTGATTTTAAGAAGAGCCATTTTGGATGGCCAAAGAGGAGCGCCGGAAATGCCTTTGCTTGGAGAAAATATTAAAGTACCCAAACTTTTACAAGAATTTTTAAGTTTGATTGTAGGTGGTTCCAAAGCAGCTGAGACCACTGAGATACCAGTGCGTTCTATCTCTCAAGATTTATGTAAAGCTGCAACAAAAGGAAAGTGGATGATGCCAAAGCATCTACTTTTAGGCATGACATTGCTGCATCTTACAGGCAGTGCAGAAATTGTAGCAATATTGCATTGTTTTGGTCACTGTGCATCATACTCTTGCTTGCTTGAACTGGAGACTGCAATGTGTGATAGTATCACAGAGACAGAAAGAATTCTTCCAAGAGGCATTCAGGTGGAAGATAACAGAGTAACTCATTTGTGTTGGGACAATTTTGACTTAACAGAAGAAACATCAGTTGTTGCTGGAACAACTCACACCGCACATGGGATTGTAATCCAAGAATTATCATTTAGTGAAAATGACATGTCTGAACTCATAGAGAAAAGCAGTAATCCTCGGACTAAGAAACGATCGATCAGCTATATACCTAAGGAAATAGAACCATATTTTTTGAAGCCAAAAGCTGAACCAGTATTTGCACCGTCTTTGCTTACCTCGCCCAATAAAGATGTGAATGATGTTGCTAAGTTTTCTGACTCTTTGTGGTTGCTCAGTAGAGCCATGGCGAAGGAATCATTTCAGATGGTTCCTAATTGGGCAGGTTGGATATCTTTAACCAGGAGAGTGAAAGAATATGGAGAAGCTCAATCAAGAGTACAGTATATGCCTCCAATTAATGCCCCAGTCACAGAAAATGCCACTGTACAGTACATACTTAAATTGTCCCAATTAGCTTCCAGGGAGGTCAATCAGCAATATACAACTGTAACATTTGACTTAGCAGTTGCTAAAAAAGCATCTGCAATTGTGTAGCAGGATCCGAATGTATTTGGAGATGTTGTTAGGTTAGGAGTTTTCCATACATGTGCATTTCTTGGAGTGATTGGGAAATGCATGCGTGCAAGTGGTTTTGAAGAGATTTTAATTGAGTCAGGAATATGTGCCAGTGGTTCTATCAACAAAGTGATTTCAGGAAAACACTATAACAGAGCTATGTGTCTTCACAAGACTATGCTGGAGGCTTTAGAGCGCCTTCTTTTACAAAGTTTTGAATCAAATGTAACAACTCTCTGGAAAGGAAGAGCTCGGGATCTAATGGAACGTCTTGCACATTCCCCAAGCAGAGAGTTGCTGGACGAAGCATTGGCCAATGAAGAATTGCACTGCAATGATTCAACAATACAATATTTTTAAAGAACTCAGAAGAGGAGAACATGGGAAAACAGCTAAGTTTTGGATTGATTACATGGACAAGATTCTTCTTGTTTTGTGCTTCCAGAGGGCAACTAAAGAGAGCAACTTTGATTTACACATATCTTGCTTAGAATAGTTATGTCCGATGTTCTTTTGTTATGACCATCCAAACTATGCTAGGTACACAATGACCCACATGCTTTCAATGCTAAATCTGGATAAATCTCACCCATTATATAAAAATTCTTAACATTGTTAATTTCATATCTATAAAAAACATATCAGGTCAACAAATGTAACAGCGTGTAAGATTCATGAAAAATTGGCAAGAGTCATCTATTTACAGTAATAATGAGGACTTAACTAAAAGAAGATAAACTTGTTCATCCAAATGAACACTTAGCATAGTCTCAGCGAACTTATGGTGGTAAACCACATAAAGTCAAAGAAAGGAAACTAGACATCGGGCAAAGTACCCGTAATATTTACGGAATCATTCTTGTTCTAACTTATTGCTGGTCACATGGTTTCGGAAAGCTCATAGAGCCTTTCTTGATAAAATTCATTCTACAAGTCCCAAACTTCATTGTACAAATGACATTAGATTTATAAAACTTCTGTATTTGGGAACCCTCAGCTTTGAAATATGAAAAACCTTAGCCAGCCTACCCATATATATACCTGTACAGTTTAGGTTTGTTTTTACTAATAAATTTGCTGCCGGATCTTACCTAAGCAAAAAATAACCACTTCCTGATAGCTTATCTTCATGTGTTGTTCACCAGTTCACTTGTCCTGGCTGTAATACCAGGTATACTGTATTGATAGTTGTAAATGTTGGTTGCAACAGAACTCTGGGCACGTGGGAAGGAGCGTCAGAACCGGTTTTCCGCTAACAAAATCGTCACACCCAGCCATTAGAGATCACTCTCACCAGCAAGAACTGGGCCTTCAAGAATGAAACCAGAACTTAATGATAATGTACTGCCTATTCAGCTATTCAAGAAATAGCATCGCACCTATTTTAAATGGTACAGGTTTTTGTCAATTGTCTGGTTTCCTTTTCCTTTCTTGATATTGTTTATCACCATCAATCCATTACAACTAGGCTAACAGCTTGCTTGGATGAACTTGTTTATTTATTTGAGCTCCCTTTATTACTGTCTTATTTCATGCCTCTTACTTGCTATTGTCTTTTTATATCCAATACACACACACACAATATATATATATATATATATATATATATATATATATATATATATATATATATATATAAATGATGGTTTACTATTTCTATGCTTCCTCGTCTCAGCCTGAATGGGGACAGAGAATTCCAGAAATAACACTGAAATTCTGCAGCCCAAAATTTAAATATATAAATATAACGTAGTTATAATCTTGGGAATAATGTAAAGGTCTGAAATTAAATTTGTAATAATCCTTACGCAAATTCCTTTCTCACATCCCGCGGTCAAACCAAAAGAGAAATTCTCTAGGTGTAAAGTTATCCACTTGTTGAGACAACTGCATCAGTAAAATAGTATTCCACAGTTGTATTGTTAAATGGTTAAGTCTCATAAGAACGATAGTCCCTGAATGACCCATTAAACTGTTCTTGTGAATTTTAAAGGCAGTCCCAGAGCGCGGCGTTTAACTACCCATGTTGTGGTTGCATTTATGTATTATTTAGTCTCATTATTTAGTCTTGGTATATTGGTCTAGTTAAAATTGCGATATCAGTGTAAGAACAGAGTAGCCTTAATTTTCAAATAGCAGCGTGTTGCTGAAGGAATCAGAGTAGGGGTGTCAGTTGTCTGTTCCTATTGTTGCCAATATTTATGTGTTATTTGTGATGTATATTTTTCGGAATTTTCTAAAGTAGGGGTTGTGCCTGAGGAGATGAATGTACGCTTGATTAGCGCTGCTCTCTCGGGACACGATCGGAATGAAACCTGGGACAACAGTAGTCCTTATTTCTCATTGCAATGTGTTATTTCAAATGAGATTTTGATCCAGGGCAGCATACTTCATTGACGTCCCTTTCTGAGTTAATTCATAGTTCTTTCTTTTTCAAAAGTTTAATATATTGATTGACGTCCATTTCTGAGTTAATTCATAGTTCTTTCTTTTTCAAAAGTTTAATATATTGATTGACGTCCATTTCTGAGTTAATTCATAGTTCTTTCTTTTTCAAAAGTTTAATATAAACTTCTCATGGGTCAGTGTAAGAGCTTTTGCTACCATTGTCCTTTCAGATTAGATGTTATCCTTTTGTTTTAACGTGGTGTCGTGTCGTAGTTGTGCGTCGCGCATTCATCACACGTCAAATTCGCGAGTTTGTCTCGTCTTCTTGGGAGAGAGAGAGAGAGAGAGAGAGAGAGAGAGAGAGAGAGAGAGAGAGAGGAATGTTTAACACTAAAGGAGCTGTTTCTAAGCTCTTTTAGTGTTGTACATTTCTTTACTCTTGTTTTTGTGTTATTCAGTCGTTCCGAGGTAGAGTAGCACTACGTTGCTGCTCGTCTTAATGTGGATGAATGCAGTGGGATAATTCTAATTGTTCTTGTTCAATTATATGTTTGGGCTCGTGAGTAACTAGCAAAAGTGAATTTGTTTAAGTTGCTTGAAATCTTAATTCCATTTATTTCCAATGTTTTTATGGCAATATTGTGACATTCTTGTCTCGTTTATTAATGGAATACATTTTGGTTCTAATTAGTTTTTTCTTTATTTGTTCTTTTTTGTTTCAATAACTGATTTTTTGCCTTTAATATTTGATTTATTCTGTGGGTAATTTTTGTGTCATTATTATTCGAAGTGAATTTATTTGCTGATTTAGCCACATTTTTGTTTATTTGATTAATTCTGTGTGTTTTATGCACTAAGACTATTATTTGAAGTGAATTTAATTAATGATCTATCAGCATTCCTTGATATTTGATTCATTCAGTGGATAATTTTGCGTTATCATAATTTAAAGTGGACACTACCATTCAGTGTAAATTTTGTGAATAAATTTTGCCATTGTGGTACCTGTGGTGTCATTCAAATCCTTGGCAGATCCTGAAGAAGTGTGAGATTAATCCTTTTATTTCTAAATCTTAGTTGTCTGGAGAAAATAACTATTCTCTCATTAGCATTGGTGTTTTGTATATATAAACTCATCATTAAAATCTTCCATTAATGCAAATATGCAACTGCGCCACTTGCATAAATATATATATATATATATATATATATATATATATATATATATATATATATATATATATATATATATATATATATGAGTGTGTGTGTGTGTGTGTGAAGTATCTAATGACAAGAAAATCTCTTACTGCAATATATATATATATATATATATATATATATATATATATATATATATATATATATATATATATATATATATATATATATATATATATATATGTGTGTGTGTGTGTGTGTGTGAAGTATCTAATGACAAGAAAATCTCTTACCATAATATATATATATATATATATATATATATATATATATATATATATATATATATATATATATATATGTGTGTGTGTGTGTGTGTGTGTGTGTGTGTCTGTGCGTGTGTGTGTGTGTGAAGTATCTAATGACAAAAGAAGTCTTACCGCAAAGCAGAAGAGTAACATCAGCAACCATTCGATCCGGCTGGGAGCGAGCGGGTACAAGGACGATGGCATCTTTCTAGTCTAATTTCTCTCTCTTGCAATCACAGTTCCTCTTTATGTTGCTGTATGTTGCCTGGTCAAATAAGCACGCTGAAACCTGCAAAGAAGAGGAAAGAGTGAATGCGCATGGGCAAGTAATAATGAAGTTTCAGTCACAAACACGTGATTCATTTATGTTAAAGTAAACATCATGATTAATTGAAATGACCAAGTGAGATAGAATTTTACTACTTGCCAGTTGTTGTCAGAATTTGAAATATCCATAAATATAGAACAAATGATATACCCACAGGTACCGAAAAAAATCTCATAACTCACCCGCGGTCTGAGGCAAGTACACTGCAGTGTTCAAAAGGACGCTGATTTTAAATGAGGAAAATAAAAAAAAAAAAAATAAAAAAAAACATATAAAAGCGTCTCGTCTCTCTCTCTCTCTCTCTCTCTCTCTCTCTCTCTCTCTCTCTCTCTCTCTCTCTCTCACAGTAGAGAGACCCCTCACCCGAGCAAGACGGTACATCCACCCAGGCAATCCCTTCCCAGTGGCCCTGCAGCCGAGAGAAGCTCAGTAATAATTCAAAACGTTTACTCTTCTGAATGAAAGATGGGGTAGACTACAAGGGGATCACGAGGAAAGGAAAGTATACAATCCAGTTACGTTCAATTTATTGCCAAGTTACGCGGAGATATCGAGAGGAAAGATCTACATTAACAACAACAACAAAAAAAATAAATAAAAATTAATAAATAAAAAGAGAAAAAATAACCAAATCAGTGAAAGAGCTTGTCACATCCAATAAAACAAAAGAAGGATAGTTAGGAACGGTGGAGCAGAAAGAGAGTGAGAGAGAGAAAGGCTTGCATCTTCACTACCACGATAGGGTAAAGTTAGCCTTAAAACTTTTACAGTGCTTTTAATCTCAGCTAGGTACTGATTTGACATTCAGCCAAGATGAACGAATTATGCAGAAGAATCTTGCTTAGTAAGGTATTTTTGAAACAAATACCAGTTTTGTATGAGCATCTCCAGTTTTCATATGCTTAATTTATAGCTCATACAAGAGTCTACATATACATTTCCACACACACACACACACACACACACACACACACACACACACACACACATATATATATATATATATATATATATATATATATATATATATATATATGTGTGTGTGTGTGTGTGTGTGTGTGTGTTTATATATATGTATATATATATATATATATATATATATATATATATATATATATACGTATATATGTGTATATATATATATATATATGCATAATGTATATTTATATGATATATAAATATATGTATATAATGCATGTATATATACGTATATATGTGTATATATAAATATCTCTCTCTCTCCATATATATATATATATATATATATATATATATATATATATATATATATATATATATATATATATATATATATAATTTTATTTATATATACATACATATACACATATATATATATATATATATATATATATATATATATATATATATATATATATATATATATATATATATTAGCTGAAGCCACAGGAGGAGTTTAAGAACAAACTATCGACGGTGTCAAGTACTTTCGTGTAATTAACTCATCTTTGGGGTACGAAGTAAAACAAAGTATAAAATCAGTGAGCAAGAAAGCTCTTACAAATAGGAAGTAAAGTAAAAATGTATCATTAGGCTATTACATATAGAAACAATGTTCATCCAAATTACTCAGCTACTAAGAACACAAAGAAGTCAGAAAGGAAAAAGAATTACTTAATGGCAGCATTGTATAAAAAAGACTAATGATAACCAGCTGACTGTTTGTTAGCCAGTGTCTATAAATATAAATATGAATATATATAAATATATATATATATATATATATATATATATATATATATATATATATATATATATATATATATATATATATATATATATATATATATGTGTGTGTGTGTGTGTGTGTGTGTGTGTGTGTGTGTGTATACTGTATGTATACATAATGCAAAAAAGGGAAGATTGAATACACCTGTAGAAAAAATAATGATTGCACATGAGCGGGAATTAAAAAGCATGTGAGTGAGAGTATTTCAACGAGTCTGAATCTAGGATTAACAGGGTTTAGAGCAGCAGTTTTAAACTTCTTACTTTGTCATACATCAAGATCTGCATTTTGTACTGGGACCACTGGGTAATAAATCTGACATAAATTCTGTGAATTACATTCCTTTATTTACTATTACCACATGGTAAAAACGTGCTTTTGGGTAAAACCTGTTTAGTGAAATTACATATTTCAGTTTCTAAGAACAGTATAAAGAAATATAAAGAGAGTTCGCAAGAAATTCTAGCAATAAAGGGCAAAGTAAACACAATTTCAAAAAACAGATATACTCGTATTTTGATGAGGGTGATGCGGTTGTATGTTCAAAAGTGCTTGTTTCCAATTTGGAACACAAAAAGACGATGCTACCCGCAAATCTGGTGCAGTGTTGACCATTTTTCTTTCGTTTTCAATGAACTATTTGTTCTTATTTTCCTCTTTTTCATTTCTTTTGTCGCAACCCAGTGCCTTATTTTGTAGCCCATTAATGGGTCGGCACCTGCATTTTGAAAGACCCTTGCTTAGAGAATAGGAAAACGTGGTGGTTCTAAGGAATTGAAATGGACCTGGAGGAAATAGAGAAAAAGATGCTAGTTTTGGTGGGTGTATTGTTCTCGGAGTAAAGGAAAATGGAGTGTTATGGAAATGTGGTGGAAAGGGGCTTGATCGCTTGGAATACATGGTTCCCAAAGAAGAACATTCATAAGTGCTCTTTGTTAAATAAAATTATTAAGGAAAAAATAGTCTTAGATGTATTAGAAAGGAGGTGATAGAAGACCAAGATAATGAAATTAATGCGATCAGAGTAATGGTTGGAGGCATAGCCTACCGTATGACCATTTGGGTGAAGAAAAAGACAAATTAATTGCCATCTGGAGATGATGGGATGAAAATTTATCTGGAAAATTTATTAAGGAAAGTTAGGTTAAGGTTAATGACATGGAATTGTACTTAGTAAAATGGAATAAGAAATATGCAAAATCAAGAATTAGGGCTTGGAGTTAACAGAGGATATGAAAAAAGATTATTTAAGGTGCAATTGCGTGGCAAAAGAGATCATGTGCAAGTGTACAAAGGATGGATAAGGTAAGCAAGAATAAACTAAGAAAAAAAAACACTAATAAAGAAAACAGAAGGGTGGATATGATTAAAAATTCTAAGATCAAGAAACGGTCCTCTTCTAATTCGATTTTCTGCAAACAGAAACAGTCATGGGAGACCTTTGAGAACAAATGAAAAACTGTATATTGTATGCATGAGCATAAAGATGCAATGTGAAGGGCCCTGAGGATGTGTAGTATAAAAGACAATTTGTTATGTCCAATTAAAGGTTTTTTTGAGGTAAACAAAGGATGTGTTAACATACGTAAATGGGATACTGACTTGTTTGCTATAAAATGGGTTTGAGTAGTAGGTTTGATTTTTATCCATGTCCGTTTATTATCTTTATGGATGAGTGACATGAGTCGTCAGAGACATTAGATGTTGATGAAAAGTTGCGCGATACGAAAATTTGTTGTGAATGGAATGAGAAATACCGGATGTTTGCAGATGACAGCCTACACTTGGTTTTACCTTGACTTCACACTGTGAACTCACGCTCGGCTCATGCTTAATAGACTTCACTGGTAAGACAACCTTAAATCCCCAGTGAGTCGTGGACGGTGGGTTTGCGGAGCTCATAGGCCTAGGCTATCTGCTGAATCATCAACTGTTTGTAGCTACTGCAGGTTTGCCCTTTCAGTTTTGAAATATTCTCCAAATACAGTTTCAACAGTAAAACTCCGAACACCCCATTTAAATGAACAAAAATCAGTACAATGTTATAAAACGGAAAATAATAGGTAAAGTTTTTGTTTTATTAACTTTTATTCAATATTTTGACATTTCTCCATTGTTTTTAAGTACAATCGTGCACTAAAGTCCGTTCCCTTAGCCATCTAGGGAGTGAACGCGAATCCAAAGACTATGAAACACCGAAGAAGTTGGGCAGTTGAACAAGTAACTAATGGACAACCCAACAGATGTCGCACCGTAAGGGCATATGGGAACAGGAGGGAGGAGTGGGAAGCAGTTTTTTTTTTTTTGAGCATAGAGTAAAGTCTCCATACTCTAATATCGTTAAGAAAGTAATTGTAAAATTTTTGTTGTTGACGATACTGGGTTTGAGTGTAAAATGTGTAGTTAAGGAAGCATGCGAAATAAATCTGAAAATAAAAGTGCTTTTAGGAAGTCAGTATTCATGAATTAGTATTTCCTATAGATTATCGTATCTTATCAACAGACATGACTGTCCACAAGATCAATGCAAAATATTTCAGCATCAGTGTTTACGGTTGATAAGATACAATAGTCTACAGGAAATACTAATTCACGACTACTGTCTTCCTTAGCACTTTAATTCTCATATTTATTTCTCATATTTCCTTAACTGCACATTTTACACTCAAACCCAGTATTGTCAACTTCAAAAACTTTATGACTTACTCTATGCTCAGTAAAAATACCTGCTTCCCACTCCTCATTCGTGTTCCCATGTACCCTTACAGTGCGACATCTGTTGGGTTTCCAGTCATATGTTCATCCGCTTCAGTGTTTCATAGTCACCGGATTCGTGTTCACTCTCTGGATGGACAAGTGAACAGACTTTTGTGAACGACAGTACTTAAAAATAATGGAGAAATGTCAAAATATTGAATAAAAGGTAGTAAAACAAAAACTTTGCCTATTATTTTCCGCTTTTATAACATTGTTCTGATTTTTGTTCATTTAAAAGGGGGGTGTTCGGAGTTTTTTTGGTACCATTCACGGTACATATATATACAGTATATATACATATATATATATATATATATATAGTATATATATATATATATATATATATATATATATATATATATATATATATATATATATATATATATAAATTATCATATAATATAACAATGACATATATATAAAGGTACAATTACCTTCGGAAAATTGCCACTGGTAGCTTGTGGCCTAGAAGACTTTCTCTCTCTCTCTCTCTCTTTCAGACTAAAATTACCCTAATCTAATGGCTGGAAATTAGACCGTGGATACAAAAAATAGTTTATTCTGTGAGTCTAACACATAACATGTTAAAACCATGGTAAATAAAAAAAATGAAGGTGAGAAATGAATATCTTCCCCCCCAACCCGCCAAAAGAACATCTTAGCAAGGACCAAAATTGTGAGGTTGGCCGATATGGGTTACCCTAGCCTAGCCTAAACACGTGTGTGAACATAGAGTAAGTTAACTCTCACCTGCCAAAGGAGAAATATCTTCATTAGTGGTACTGTCTTATCATATGCTATTAATGGTTTGATGTATTCAGTTAACATAGCTCATGCTATCCCATCTTCGTTTATTCGGGGTGAGAACGATACGACGACGTGCTCAGCATGTCCTTTTATTCTTGCTAATGTGTTAACTGCAATCAACAACATAGAACTTTAGCAGCGAAATGCCCAGTGAGAAAGGCCCTAATAAAAAGAAAAATTCAAGAGATCAAAGCAAACAGAAATGCAACATCCACTACAAGCAACCGTACAAGTTACGCCAAAGTTACAGCCACTAATACAGGAAATTGCCAGGCTAATGCAAATAACATCCAAAATAATATAAGTAGAATACAAGAAGAGACAAGAATCACGATAATAACAAATTTAGCAATAAAACTGGGGCTGCGCCAAGAAGGATTCTACCCCTCAATAATAAACAGCATATTAGCAGATAACAATTTACCTACAATACACTTCTCTAAAGAAACAATAAACATGATAGCAAGCACCATGGGAAGGAATAAAAGACAAGAAAACCATACAAGCAAAGCAGAAGATTTACAAGCAACTCAGGATATACAACAAGATATGCAAGACTGCACACAATATGAAGAAAACACAGCAGAGAGCTCAGAAGACGACTCATCAGATGAAGACTTTACACTGGGAATTGAGCCCAGTTCGGACTCGAACTCACCAATCCATCCCTCAGGACGCATAAGTAATTTGCAAGAAACGCAGCATCAGTTAACAGAAGAAATACAAGCCTCACTACCAAGCTTCTCAGGTTTCTCCAACTCTCCCATCTTACAAAATCCACAGGGATCAACTTCAGCATCAAAAAGTACTACGCCAGTAGCCAATAACACCAGAAAACGGAAAAGTGAAAGAAAAAGAACAAAATTACTAGACCACTGTAACTCGAATGGACCCAACTCTACGAAGAATTAAAATAATTCAGCACAACGTCAAATCCTGGAAAACAAAGAAATTTGAATTATACAATATATATAGAGAAGAAGACCCTGATATAATATTAATCAATGAACATGGTATGAAACGAAATGAAACTCTGAAAATGTTTGGATATAATACATATACACAAAACTTTGCTGATGAACCCTTTGCAGGAATTGCAATAGCAATCAAGAGTAATATTAGACATAAGATAATAGACGATTTCCAAGACGACTTTTTAGCAGTCCAAATTCAAACTAACAAAGGACCAAAAGTGATCGCCACAGCTTACAAGCCGCCAAGAAGACATTATTTCCCACTTCCGGATGTCATGAAGTTAATGAACAGGAGAGAACCAACCTACCTCATTGCCGATCTAAATGCCAGACACCAAATATTTGGATATAGGCAATATAATTAAACAGGACAAGAAATAGTCAGATTAATAAATAAAAAGTATATCATACACTTAGGACCTGATTTCGATACCTTTGTAGCAAATAACAGAAAAGGAAAGCCAGATATAATATTGGGAAATAATAAAATTCACCTCAATATTGCCGTTACAAGAGGACCAGCAACCTCCTCCGATCATATACCAATGGTAATTACATTGTCAACCAATCCAAAAATGATTCCATCCTTAGAAATACCAAATATAAAAAGAGCAAGTTGGGAAAGCTTCAAAAATGAAATAGAAGAAAAAATAAGTAGACAACTAACAATAAATTCAAATGAAATAGAAATAACAAAAGAAATAGTAGATGGTGAGCTTGAAGAATGGTACAGAAATATAGAGGAAGCAATAAAAAATCATATACCCATAACTAAATACACCACACTTCCACATCCTATTAGTAGTGATAAGTTGAAATTGATACAATGGCACTACAACAACATCCAAAACACAGTACTTATAACAGGGTGGAACAACATATTAATGAGAAGATATGTGTCATTACAAGAACAGTTAGTACAAGAAAACTCAAGATTATATAATCAAAATTGGGAAGACCTAATAAAAAACACAGAAATACAGTACAATAACCCAAAACAATTTTGGAACTCCGTTGCAAGACTGATGGGAAGCAAAACTAATACTTCGCCATACATAAAGCATGGGAATGAGAAAATATATGATGACAAAGAGAAGGAAGTACTGCACAAGGCCTACTGGCAGGAAATATTCCAGATAACGCAGGAGGATAACCAAAATTTCGACAACCAACATGAGACAATAGTCAATGAATTCATTGAACAACATAGAAACAGAGCAAATCCGCATCATGCAGCTGATATTAGCAGACTCAATGAAGACTGCCCATTAACAAGGAAAATAGACTTATGGGAAATCAAAATAATAATTAAAAATTTTAAACACAAAGCACCAGGAAAGAGTGGAATTAACAAGGTCATAATTCAAAATTTACCAGACATTGCACTCAAAAAATTAAGAGAAATATACAACTGGGCCCTCTCAATGGGATATTTTCCAATTATATTCAAGAATGCAATAATGATTTTGATACCCAAACCAGGAAAAGATACTAGTCAGGTAGAGAATTATAGACCAATATCATTACTAGAAGTACTGGGCAAAATATTTGAAAAAATAATTAACAACAGATTAGTGTTGTTCCTAGAAGGTAATCAGCTACACAATAATAATCAATATGGATTTAGAAAAGGAAGAGGGACCCAGATTGCAATAGCAACAATATATGAGAGTATTGCACTATCACAAAGAAGAAGGTACCTATGTAACCTAGTATGTAGAGATATAACAAAGGCATTTGACAAAGTATGGATACAAGGACTTCAATACAAAATATTACATCTCAACCTTCCAGACATTTTTGAGAAAATACTATGCAACTTCATCAAAGATCGAACAGCAGCAATCAAGTCACAAAATTACATAGGGAATCCATTCCCTTTACTAAGTGGAGTCCCACAAGGATCTGTACTCAGTCCAACACTATTCATATTATATACATCAGATATGACTTCACCACCAGAGTACTGTACTGATGTCTGCTTTGCAGATGATATAACTCAAATAATTATACACCCAGAAAAACGCACTCGAAGAAGGGATCCAACTTTGAAAAGACAAGTAGCACAAAAAACAATGAACCAAATTGAAAGAATAAATCAGTTTGAAAAGAAGTGGAAGATAAAGACAAATAAATCTAAATTCCAACTAGTATCAGTGTCTGCTTACAAACCTGCACAAATAATGTTAGACCAACAACCGATGAATTTTAGTAAAAGCACAAGAATACTAGGAATGCAATTCGGACAAAGAGGAATATCAAGACACGTGAGAGAAAGGCTAAGAATAGCAAGAACACAAAATACAAAGCTAAAACGATTTAGGAATATGAACACAAATATCAAAATCCATTTCTACAAAAGCCTAATCAGACCAATAATGGAATATCCACCAATACCCACGTGTTTAGCATCGACTTCCAATATAAGTGCATTACAAAAATTCCAAAATAAGATACTAAGGTCCGCAGTGAGAAACAATCAAGAAGATGACGGTCTGAATATAGAACAAATACACAAAAAATACAAAGTAGAACCAATTAATCAAAGATTATACAGACTGGCAACCAACATATGGAGCAAACTAGATCAGTACAACAGTGAATTAACAGAAGAATCCGTAGCAGAAGAGAGAAACCACCCAAACAACACAGACCATCGTGATGAACCTCAACCATTATATTATTAAGAAAAGCCTTGTGAAAAAGTAATATTTAGAATTTACTATGTAGGTATCATGCAAAATCACTATGATAATTAACATCAAGGTTAAAATGAGGAAATTGGAACTAATTTTTTTTATTTTATTTTATGTTTTAAATATGATTATACTAATAAGAAATAAAATTCAAAACATGCAATATGTACAATTTACCATGTTGTTATAATGTAAAATTATTATTGTATTATGTTAATATTAGAAAAATTGTACCCTTACCTAAATAAAATTGTGGATAAACCACACTTGACATTACTCTTACTAATATTTCACTTTTAAACTATTCCCTACCATGGTTAGCTAGCTAACTGCCCTCACCCTTCTTTCACCCATGTTACCTATCAGCTAAAAAAGAAAAAAAAAACTGTTTACAGAGTGCTCGAGAATTCATCCCGCGTCGGCAAAATTCACAACATTACAAAACAGAACCATTCCTTTTTTGATACACATGTACTACAAAAGTTATTTTTACAGAAGCGTGAAAATACATAAAAATACACGAATACAAACATCACATTCGTGAGCAACAATTGAATACTGAAGCAAAACAATTCTTAAAGAACTTAACGCCTACCATGGCATGGAATCACAGAAAGGAAGCTCACTGCTGATATGTAACACCTCTTTCTCCTTATAAAAATAAAAGAACAGATACAGTATATGAAAACTACAAATTCAAGCAGTCCGGTGGAAGACCTCTCTTGCTCCGGCCCAACTTGCTTCTATCTCTCACTTCACTCTCGGTATTCTCAACTACAGACTGCTGTGAATCTGCATCTGAGTTTTGGATACCGGTTTGCAACTGGTCAATGTGTCTTTTGTGAACAACACCTTGAACTTCTACTTCGTAATGAAGGTGCCCTACTCTTTTCTTAACTACACCAGGTACCCATTTAACGTTATCGTTGTACATACGTACCATCATTTTCCTTGAACTGTCTCACTGGCCCCATATTTTCCATCTGTTTATATCCTTTGTTATTTTGTTCTGCCTGAAAGTTGGGGACCATTAAATCTAACTTGGTTTTCACTCTCCTTCCCATTAATAAAAAAGATGGGGACTGCCCTGTTGTTGCATGTTCCGTTGTTCTGTATTGTAATAAGAATTTGCTAATGTGGGTGCCTACTGTACTTTGTGTAGCACCTCTGCATTTCATGTTATGATTGAAGGTTTGTATAAACCTTTCAGCTTTTCCATTAGAAGAAGGATGGTATGAAGATGACGTAGTGTGTGAGATGCCATTTGACTTTAAGAAGTTAGTAAATTCCTCCGAGCAAAATGTAGTGCCGTTGTCAGTGAAAATCCTTTCGGGCAAGCCATGTGTTGCAAAAAGTGTCATGCATACTTTAATGGTAGCATGCAATGTTATATTTGTCATAGGAATGACTTCAGGCCATTTACTGTAAGCATCTACAACTATAAGATAGTAATGTCCTAAAAATGGACCTGCGAAGTCTAAGTGGAGATGTTGCCATGCCTTTTGAGGATACTCCCATGGATGCAAACGAATTGGTTGAGGATTGTTCTGAAATGCATTGCATCCTGGACAGTTCTTTACAAATGCTTCAATATCTCTGTCAATATTAGGCCACCATACCAATGACCTGGCAACAGCTTTGGACTTTACAATACCTAAGTGGTCGGCATAAATTTCTTGTAAGATTTTAGTCTGAAGTGCTTTAGGAATGACCACTCTAGCACCCCTCATGATACATCCACTCTCAGTAAAACATTCAGACCAAACTGAGGAAAAGCTTTTAAATTCTTCTTGCTTAGCTATAATATTGTGACCTGAAATAAGACCCTGTAACACTCTGGATAGAATTGAGTCTTGCTTTGTTTTCTCAGCAATTTCCTTGGCATTAATGGGAATTGACAAATTTTCAGTCATCAAAACATTAGACTCATAGCTACTTGGAGCTGCCTCTGTTGGAAGTCTGGACAAAGCATCAGCATTGCCTATGTTTGTTGTGGGATGGTACTGTAAATCATATGAGTAGGCTG
This sequence comes from Macrobrachium rosenbergii, assembly GCF_040412425.1. Classification (NCBI taxonomy): domain Eukaryota; kingdom Metazoa; phylum Arthropoda; class Malacostraca; order Decapoda; family Palaemonidae; genus Macrobrachium; species Macrobrachium rosenbergii. Next base: position 39,623,595 of record NC_089750.1, on the reverse strand, counting down.
CCAATATCACTGCCGATCTTTGCAATCTTGCTGCTACTATTGTAGGAAAACCACTTTTGGGACCAAGAATAGACAATAATGACTCGTGGTCAGTTACTAAGGTAAATTTCTGTCTGCCATATAAGTAAATGTGGAATTTTTTTACACCAAAAATGAGAGCTAGTCCCTCCTTTTCTATTTGGCTGTAATTCTTTTCAGCTTTATTTAAGGTATGTGATGCAAATGCGATGGGTCTTTCAACTCCATCTGGCATGACATGAGCTAACACCGCTCCAATACCTACTGGTGAGGCATCACAAATTAACTTTACTGGCAAGTCTGGCTAAAAATGTGTTAGGAATCTTGGTGAGATTAATTCAAGCTTAATACTCTCAAATGCATGTTGACATTCACCTGACCAAACCCATTCTGCACCTTTCTTAAGTAGATCAAATAGTGGTGATGCTGTGGTGGCAAGATTTGGAATGAACTTGCCATAAAATGTAACAAATCCTAAGAAAGCCTGTAATTCTTCTACATTACTGGGAACTTTGACATTTTTGACTGCTTTCAACTTATCATCGGTTTTGTGAATACCGTTGGCGTCAATCTTGAATCCAAGATATTCCACTGACTTGACCATGAAGCTGCATTTATCTTTTCTGAGCGTTAAACCATGTTCTTTCATTCTCTTTACGGCTGTTTCTAATTTACCTAGTAGATCTTTTTCATCTTTGCCAGCACATAGAATATCATCTACAAATACAAAACAATTGTCAATATTGTTGAAAATTTTATCTATTAGTTTGTTGCCATAAGGCAGGACTACTGGCAATACTGTAAGGGAGACGTTTTGGCCTATATAGCCCTAATGGTATGTTCAATGTACAAATGTGCTGTGAGTTTTCATCCATTTCAAGTTGTCGGAAAGCCTGTTTTAAATCTATCTTTGCGCAAACCGTGCAACCACCCATGGCTGCAAACATGTCAACAGGCCTTGGCAAGGGATGCTGGGCCACTTGCAACTGTGGGTTGACCGTGACCTTGTAGTCACCACAAATTCGGATACTGTTATCTCCTTTGACCACTGGCACCAATTGGGTAGCCCAGTCAGAATATGTGACCTTTTCCCAAATTCCATTCTCCTCAAGCCTACGTATCTCCTGTTCAACCAATGGTTTTAAGGCATATGGTATTTGCCTTGGGGCAAAGAATCTTGGTTTGGCATCAGTTTTTAAAATTAATGATGCTTTAACATTCTTAACTTTTCCTAAGTCTTCTTCAAAGACATCCTTGTATTTGGCTAGCAAGTTCTGTAATGTGTGATTTTGACTACTGACTTCATTGACTTGAAAAAAATTGCAAAACTCTGGAATGAGTATATCGATCCAGTCAGCACCTAATAATGGTTTCCTCCCACTGTCAACTACTGTCAAAGGAAGTTTCTCATATTTTATACCTTGGTATGTTATATCTACAGTAGTGGAACCCCTTACATTAACAGTTGTCTGATTGTGGTCTTTTACAATGTGGTTACTGAACTGTATGGTTAGGTTAGATATGTGGGAAAGAAGTGTCTCTGGAATGACTGTAATGTCAGCTCCTGAATGGAAATCTCAGTCCCATTTATGGAAACATTAACATATGTGCGTTTACTTTTGTTGGACTTGTTAATGGAATTCAAACAGAAAACAAAATCTTCACTGTTATCCTCCTGAGACTGTGATGCCTCATGCATGTGATGGATTGTCTTTTGTGAGTGTGATTCTGATCAACACACATTTGAAAAATGACCGAACTTAGAACACTTCATACATTGTTTTCCTGTAGCAGGACATTTGTAATAATCTGCCTGCGTATGTCCAGTTCCTCCACATCTTTGACATTTCCCAACAGGCCTATGCTTATTGGCATGTTTTGCTGGCCCACTCTGGGACTTCGGTTTGGCCCCCAAGTGTGACTGATTATGATGATTACCCCTAACGTTACTGTTGTTGTGAAATTTGTGGGAACTGTTCTGTGTGCAATTATTTGATGGTAGGCCTGCCTGTTGCTTAGGCCTAGGCCTATAAAATGATGAACCTTTATTAGCACTTTGATAACTTACTGCAGCTATCTCTTTGACCTGATTACCTGAGTTTGATTTGTTTTCTATGATGGAAGCCTGTGTGTCTGACAGTTCCATGGCCCTAGCTATAGTTAAGACCTTGTCAAGAGTCAGGTCTTCAGTTTCTAAAAGCTTGCGCCTGACCTTTGATGAAGAACACTTTTCAATGACCTGATCTATGATGACGTCATTCACGTCATGAAACTCACATGTAATTGCAAGTTTCTTCGACTTTGTTATGAAAGAGTCTGTGCTTTCATTTTTTTCGTGGCTTAATTGTTTAAAACAAAAATGCTCATACCTTTTGTTCTCCTTTGGTGAGAAATACCTATCAAGGGCTTGGAGAGCTTGTTCGAGAGTATCTGTGGGGTCTGATAAGGTTTCAAGGGTTTTTAAGATATCGAGACCCCCAACATGTGACAGAAGGGCTCTCCGTTGTGCAGCATTGGTTACACCTGTGGCTGTGATGTATACGGAAAAGGTCTTCTTCCACTGCTTCCATCGCTGAGCAACATTTGTGGGGTCTGTCGCAACGGCGAACGATTGTGGTTGGTTTGTAAAGTCATTTGTACAGTCTCTGCTGATCATGCTATTTGACAAAGTCCCTGCTGAGCGAGTTTTCTTTGGTGACAGCCCATTTTCTATGTATCTGCAATTCGTCACACCTGATGGGCCAGGTCACGTAAATTCAATTATTTAAACTGTGTATGTAATTATTTATCTGTCCTCAATTTATGTACGTGTATTTCTTCCTTCGCAGGCATCAAGATTGTATTCAACTTTAATTCTGTCTGTTTTCACATTGTAAATTGCACTCGTTCACTGTATTATATTGTTAATTGTTATCGACCTCAGGTCACCCTTGCTTCCATTGTTTTTTGGCGTGACACCGGACCCATAAACCGCCTGGATCGACTCAGTCTTGGTTTCAGGAGCTTAGCGGACCCTCACGCCAGTCTTGGTTTCAGTGGAATAATGGAATAAAGGCGCTGAATCAGCGTTTGGGTGTGCTGACTCTCGTCGGCAAAAATCACCAGCATCATTAGTGGACTCACACGGCGCGCTCCCGAGTGCGTTTTGACGTGAGTACCCTACTCCATTTAAGAGGACAAAGAGCGAGTATGGCCACGGACATCCCTTCCCTCGTTCAGTTAACCGCTGACCTCGAGGATTCGGAGGTCTACCTCCCTCCCATATCACCCACGCCCATCCCCCCGAGGCTCTCAGGCTCTCACGCCCGTGCCCCGCACTCTCCCCAGCTCGGCGAATCAAGGGCCGCCCTGTCCATAAAACTGCCACCGTTCACGCGGGGGAATCCGTAGGCATGGCTCTACAGGGTCCAGAGCCAGTTCAGGATTGCAGATCTTAACGACGAGGTGCTGCAGGCTGATATAGTACTCAATGCCCTGCCGGAGGAGATCTACAGGAAGCTCGTCCCGTGGGTGTCTGACACATGCCCCCCTTACCTACCACCTCCTGAAGAAAACCCTCCTCGAGACATGCTCCCTGCCAGTTGCTGAGCAGGCCGCCAGCGCCCTCGACCTCGCCATCAACCCATGGCAGGATCAGAGCGTCATGGAGTCATGGGGCATGATCCAAGACCTCCTCACCCTCCCAGACACTGATGGCAGTAAAAAGAAGCGCAAAATAAGCCTGTTGTGGGAGCTCCTCCTCCATCAGCTCCTCCCGGAGGTCTGCACACAAATCCCTGAGCCCTACACGATGCCCCTCGAAGCCATGATTCGCACAGCACAGCACTTGACGGACTCCGTGAAGGCAACAAAGCGGGTACCAGCACCCACACTCCCAGTCAGCACCATCCAGCGGAGGAGGGCGCAGAGCAAGAGGTCAACGCCGCCACCTGGAGGCGCCCAGCGCCTCCCAGCAGATGGAATTCCCCGGGTCTTTGCCACTACCACAGGCGGTTCGGCAAGGATGCCTGGAACTGCCTGCCGCCCTGTTCATTCGCCCGTTCAAAAAACGGAGGAGGCGGCGGCCAGCAGGACACGCCGCCATGGCAGCAGAAGAACCCAGGGGCCCAGAACCAGTAGGCTTCTACGTCCGCGACACCGTCTCCGGCAGGATGATGCTGGTCGACACAGGGGCCATTAGATCAATCTTCCCGGCATCTAGAGAGGACTGCAAGTGAGAACCGGACCCACCTGCCTCCCTAACGGCCGCCAATGGGTCCCCCATCCTTTCCTGCGGAACCAGGCCCCTGTCAATCTCCATCCTTGGCTGGAGGTACTCCTGGGACTTCGTCGTCGCGGATGTTAGGACCCCACTCCTGGGTGCGGATTTTCTGGCACACTTCGGGCTGGCAGTCGACGTCAGTCGTAAGTGCCTCCTCGATACAGACTCCTGCCAGTCCCTCCCGTTGGCAACAGGACCCAAGGCTCCCACCATCTACTCCGCCACCCCCCCACCAGTACTCGCAGCTGCTGATGGGGTTCCCTGATGTGTTCAGGCCCGAGCTCCACCAAAAGTCCGGGGCCCCAGCCAAACATGGCATATATCACCACATAAAAACAAAGGGGCCCCTGCACATGCGAAGTTCCGGAGGCTTCCCCCTAGGCGCCTTCAGTAGGCCAAGGACACGTTTGCCAAAATGAAATGGATGGGAATCTGCAAGAAGGCCTCCAGCCCGTGGGCCTCCCACCTCCACATGGTGCAGAAACTGGATGGCTCCTGGAGACCCTGCGGCGACTACAGGTGGCTCAACCTCGCAACGGAACCTGACCATTATCCCCTGCCGAACATGCAGGGCCTCACGGCCTCCTTCCACGGGGCCAAAATATTTACTAAGTTGGATCTCTTGAAATCCTATTTTCAGGTACCGGTCACGCCAGAGGACATACCAAAGACTGCCATCATTATGCCTTTCAGGCCCTACATGTTCGCCTTCTCTACATTCAGCCTGAGGAACGCTAGGGCGACTTTCCAGCGGCTCATGGACAGCATCCTGGGGGACCTAAAGTTCTGCGTCTGCTACGTAGATGATATCCTTATATTTTCCAGGTCTCACAAGGAGCACCAGAAACACATCATGGCAGTCCTGCAGCGCCTGCAGGAGAACGGCCTTGTCGTACATTTCAACAAATGCACCTTCGGCGTACAGAAAGCTGACTTCCTGAGCCACGAGGTATCCCCAGATGGCGTCCGTCCGCTCACATCCAAAGTCGCAGCCGTCACCAGGTTCCCCGTCCCCACCTCCGTCAAGGCCGTCCCAGAGTTTTCCTGGATGGTGAACTACTACAGGAGGTTCATTCCCGGGATCGCACACACCACGGCCCCCTAACGGAGACCCTGAAAGGCCGACCAAAATCCTTGTTGTGGGGACCCAGCCAGCAGCAGGCCTTCTCCCTGATGAAGGCCGCCCTCGCTGAGGCAACCGCCTTGGCCCACCAGGATCCCAGCGCCCCCCTCCAGCTGACAACGGATGCCAGCGTCGCCTGTGGTGCTGTCCTGGAGCAGGTCATCAATGGCGCTCCCCAGCCCATTGCCTTCTTCAGCAAGAAGTTCAAACCCACAGAGGTCCGCTACAGCACCTTCGGCAGGGAACTCTGCGCAGTGTACCATGCAGTCTGGCACTTCAAGTTCCTCTTGGAGGGTTCGCCCTTCACAATCTATACGGACCACCAGCCGCTGGTACACGCCTTCACCGAGCAAGGGGACGTGAGGTCTTCCAGGCAACAGTGGCATCTCTAGGCCATTGCCGAGTTCACCTGCTCCGTCAAGTACCTCCCCGGCAGGAAGAACCCTGTGGCGGACGCCCTCTCACAGTCGAGCTGAACGCGGTGCAGCTGGGGATCAACTACGAAGACCTTGCCAGGGAGCAGGCCGCCGACCCAGAGACCCCAGCCTACTGCACTGCCATCACGTCCCTAAAGTGGAGGGACGTGCCCCTCGCCCCCGGGGGCCCAAATCTCCTCTGCGACGTCAGCACCAGCCAGTCCTGGCCAGCCCCGCCCCTAGTGCCAGCCTCCCGCTGCTGCTAGGTATTCGACATCATCCATGGGCTGTCACACCCCTCCGGCAGGATGACGGCCAAGCTGCTGTCAGAGAAGTTCGTCTGGCATGGAGTGCAGAAGGACGCAAGGACCTGGGCGAGGCAGTGCCTGCATTGCCAAACCAGCAAGGTGGGGCAGCACACTGAATCTGGGGTAGGCGAGTTCCCACAGCCAGGGCAGCGTTTCGGCCATGTTCACATCGACGCCGCCGGGCCCTTTCCCCCGTCAGGCGAGTTCAGATACCTCCTGACGGTGGTAGACTGCTCAACGAGGTGGCCCGAAGCCACGCCAATGCAAGAAGCCAGCGCCTGCGCCGAGACCCTGCTCTCCAGCTGGATCAGCCGCTTCGGCGTCCCTGACCACATCACAACCGTGAATTGTGGTCCGCCCTGGCCCAGCTGCTGGGGACAGCTCATCACACCACCACGACCTACAACCCAGCCACCAACGGCTTGGTCGAGCGTTTTCACAGGTCCCTGAAGGCGTCCCTTATGGCCCGCTGTACCACTGAGGACTGGAAGTACCAGCTGCCGTGGGTCCATCTGCAGCCGAGAAAACTTATGGCAACCCCCTTGTGGTCCTGGGTGAGCTAGTGACAGAGGATCATCACAACCTTTCGAACCAGAGGCTTTGCAAAATCGTCGGCAAGTTCGCCCCCTGCAAGAGGACATATACCGACAGGTCGGCCACCTTCACGTCGCCCGGGCTGGCTTCCACTTCCCACGTCTTTGTCAGGGATGATACCGTCCACCCGCCACTGACCAGGCCCTACAGGGGGCCCTATTGCGTGCTGGAACAGAACAGCAAGGCGTTCCTGCTCGCACTTCATGGGAGGAACGATTGGGTGTCAATCGGCCGAGTCAAGCCCGCCCTCCTGGAGGAGGACACAGCCGTCAGCACGCCACACTCTCCGCCGGCACAGCCACAGGCCCTCGTAAGCAGCGGACACACGGTCGCCCCCGGAAAAGGCCGCCCACACCTGCAATCAGTTGCCCTCACACACAGGTGTCCCTCCGTTGTCGTTTCGCAGCTGGGGCACCCTTCAACACCCCAGCAGATATGCCGACTAATCAGACGTTACCTACGTCTTTTTGGGGGGGGGCATATTTGTAAAGTCATTTGTACAGTCTCTGCTGATCATGCTATTTGTAAAGTCCCTGCTGAGCGAGTTTTCTTTGGTGACGGCCCATTTTCTTTGTATCTGCAATTCGTCACACCTGACGGGCCAGGTCACATAAATTCAATCATTTAAACTGTGTATGTAATTATTTATCTGTCCTCAATTTATGTACCGTGCATTTCTTCTTTCGCAGGCATCAAGATTGTATTCAACTTTAATTCTGTCTGTTTTCACATTGTAAATTGTACTTGTTCGCTGTATTTTATTGTTAATTGTTATCGACCTCAGGTCACCTTTGCTTCCATTGTTTTCCGCTGTGCAATGCCAGTCTGCCACTATATAAACCGCCTGGATCATGAATAAATCATTAGTTCACTTTTTACCTGCTTGTTTCTTTTGCACCTCTTAAAGGTTGACATCTACAGGCATATTGGGGATATGTCCTTTACCCAAATGACTTCCAGATTATGATAATGATGACTCTGTGTCTGTGTGGGCTGCTTCAGTAATCCTTGTCATCCACTGTGAGGTTGGCCAACATGGGCTAGCCTAGTCTAGCCTAAACACGTGTGTGAACATAGAATAAGTTAACTCTCACCTGCCGAAGGAGAAATATCTTCATTAGTGATACTGTCTTATCATACGCTATTAATGGTTTGATGTATTCAGTTAGCATAACTCATGCTATCCCATCCTCGTCACCACTGTGAGGTTGGCCGACATGGGCTACCCTAGCCTAGCCTAAACACGTGTGTGAACATAGAGTAAGTTAACTCTCACCTGCTGAAGGAGAAATATCTTCATTAGTGATATTGTCTTCTCATATACTATTAATGGTTTGATGTATTCAGTCAGCATAACTCATGCTATCCCATCTTCATTTATTCGGGGTGAGAACAATACGACGATGTGCTCAGCATGTCCTTTATTCTTGCTAGCTGTTTACAGAGTGCATGGGAATTCATCCCGTGTGGGTAAAGTTCACAACATTACAAAACCGAACCATTCCTTTTTTGATACACATGTACCACAAAAGTTATTTTTACAGAAGCGTGAAAATACATAAAAATACACAAATACAAACATCACATTCATGAGCAACAATTGAATACTGAAACAAAACAATTCTTAAAGAACTTAATGCCTACCATGGCATGGAACCACAGAAAGGAAGCTCACTGCTGATACGTAACAAAAATTATAAATGGGATTCTTCTCCACCTCAACCCACTAAAGTTGTTCAGTCTCCATTGTAATTATGTGGCGTGTGTCACCACTTCACTTAAATGGCCATCTCCCATAGTGGCTATGTTGCATGCATGTCTGTGCAGGTGCATGACTATCCAACCCTAACCATGGCTATCCATTGAAACATCTACCTAGAGATAAATACCTCTTATTAACGACAAAATGAAAAAGTCTGTGGTATCGAACACAACATCACAAACACATGTTAAAGCACTAATAATAAAAATGACAGAAATAATGAATTACAAAAATGATAATAGACATGATGGGCCACTACAGTGTTAAGGAAAGTGTTTTAACACTCACCCTTCCAGCAAGGAATCAGAGCCTAGAATTTCCAATGTCTGTCTACCACCGCTTCTCACACAGCAATGTAATATATTTCACAAAGCTCTTAACACTTCCCCTATAAAATCCTTCACTAGGTACATACAAACAAATGAACGCTGCCTCTAGGCAAGCCCATAATCCGGATTTATAACTGGATAAAGGTTCTAGAAGCTTCTATCGAAAACAGAGATTGAAAGATCAGCCCCTAACACTTGTTGGTAACACCTAGAAATCCAAAGGTGACTGTAGGAGAAGTTCTGAAATATCAGATGTTCCACGTCATATTCCTTCTACCTGTGAGATTGCTAAACATCGCAAGAAATCATGTCACAAGCGCATACAGAAATTCCTACATACACAAGTGCACAGAGGTCGAACCACCTACTTTGTGTCACCCCTGACACAAATTACACTTATTCAATTTATATGCTGCGGCTTCATGATTAATCATCATTTGCACTTGGGGAGACTGCTTCTCCTTGAAGCAGCACAGTTGCCTGCATCGTAAGACTATGGCAACACACATAATTATGATAATTATCAGTAACGCACTGAGAACACATGGTAAAATTAACTTATGGTCACTGAACAGTTCAATACACTTAATTTCTTCCACTTGTTTTAACACTGGCAATGCCATAAACTCTGGTACAGCCAGTAATTCTACAACACCATGATGATTATGCATGTGCTGCATAAAAAGTTTGCTGACGAATTATAAATCCTTCTGCTGAGGACAATGAACTCCATAGAAACTATTTTGCACATTCCATCAAATAACTGTGACCCTTCCAACAGGATCAATGTCAACGAGTTGTGGCAGATCTCAGTCAACCTGCAGCTCTTGCAAAAGATTGCTGAAGTCGTTTCTAATGGGATCACCACTTAGGCATCAGGAACTGGTTTAAAAGTACATTTTGTAGCAGTCAATTTAAACTCACAACCCCCTGAAACAATATCTCTCAAAACAAACCCTTTATTATCGCAAATATATTTGTTATGGACTAATGTAACAATTGCGAACTTGTCCACCTGTTACGATTAGGTGAGAGACTTCGAAAAATTGTATGGTAACAGTGTTTACTAATTTGGGGGAGGGGGGTTGGGGCTCTTTCTCTGTTAGCACGAGTTCCACCAATTAGCTCTAGACTTGTTTTAGTAGGAGGAGTCTTTAGGTATAGTTAGAGTAAGACACAAACACACAATGTAAAAATCAAATCATAAACAAACCTATGCATATGGTTTAGCTCCAGGCCTCCTGAGGGTTTCTCTAAGCACTTCTAAATGTTTCTCTATAGAGACCATAGCAACTAATATATCATCCATATAAACAAATACATTATTACCCAATATTTTGTGGAAAACCGTGTTTACTAGCCTCGTAAATGTAATAGAACTACCTGACAAACCAAAAGGCATTCTTGTAAATTCAAAGTGTCCTTATAGGACCGAAAATGCCATCAACTTCCTACTCTCTTCACTCAGTGGCACTTGCAAAAACCCTTGCATGAGATCAGTTGATGAATAGATAGTCCTACCTCCAATCTCCATAAACAAATCAGGTAAACATGCTACAGGATATCTGTTTGGTATAGTCTTCTCATTCAATCTAAAAATCACATACACAGTTTGAACCGCCCTTCTTAGGTACCACCAACAATGGGAAATTAAATGGTGACGAGTTAATCCTAATTACACCTTCATCCTCCCACTTGTTAACCTCTTGTTCCACCTGCTTCTTTATCTTAAAAGGTATTCTATATGACAGAACATAAATGGACTTTGTTCCCCCTTCTAAATGCACATTATGTTCTAACACATCTGTCAACCCCAGCTTATCTTTTTTCAGAGCAATAACATCTGAATATTCATCTAAAACCTCACCTAACCCCTCTATGTATTCCTCATAGTCTACAACACCCAAATGATTTCTAAATATCTCCTTTCTAACCTCCATTTCAGCCTCCATAAACCTATTTTGTTCCCATATTAATGCCAGTGATTCAGTTTCCTCGCTCCATTCTTCCACATCTCAACATAAGTATTCCTCTAATAGCTCCTAACGAAATTATTGCAGTTGAACAATTCCACCTATGTAACTCTTTTATTTAGCACCTTGTTTATCAAAACCCTACTCACTTCTCCTTTAAGTCTCTTACTGCCTTCCACTAGACACACCTGTTTAATCGCCTTTAAATCTCTCACCTTAACTTTTACCAGACCAACCATACCTGGTTCTAAAATATTATCCCCCATTAAAAAACTTTTATATATCCTCTTCCCATCACCATTAGGCTCAATTTCTCCCTGTGATTGATTATCTCCTACAATTTCCTCATTATTCCCATTTATTTGCTCATTATCACCCATGTCAAACACACTTCCCTCCATTTCCTCACCAACCATTATACCTCCTTTATTAGGGGATATAGAGATACCAATCCTAGTACACGCCGGAAACCCTAATAAAATCTTATTACCCAAGCTAGCTCCTCTCACCACCAAAACTGACTCCTTTATTAATTGGCTCCCCAGAGAAAAACAGATATCTGCCGCATCTACAACGTCCAGTTTATGAGCTTGGATATAGCACACCCTATCTTCTGGGTGCATAAGTCGTGACTGAGGGAACATTAATTGAAAAAAATCTAAATCCACTAAACTGACTGATGCCCCTGTGTCCACCAGCTTCGGTTCTTCTGTACTTCACAGAAGTCCTATCCTTTCCCTTTTGGTTGTTCTGCCCTCCAAAACTTCTGTTTATTTTGAGACTTCTCAGGATAACCCTGTCGAGGAGCTTTTGTAAAGTTACTACCAAAATTCTGGGTAACTGGTCTATCATTACTCTTTTTGAGTGACAGACAGAACCTCCAGTTGTGTGTTGAATTCTTACACACCTCACAATATGTAATTCGGCAATACTGCTTTGTATGCCCTTGCTTACTGCCGTTGAAGCAATGAAATTATGGCACGTGATCCGTAGAGCTTCTATCAGTCATTGCTTGACCGCTTCAACCACTAGAGGCAAAATCTGAATCTCTCTGCAGGAAGTTCCTTTGACCCACCATCGTGTCTTCAGCATCCCATTGAAAAATGTGCTATCTCCTGTGGGGCATTTCAACATGTGCTTCTTGATTTGGCCAAAAACAAATGATTCATCTGAGGTATCCTCTACCAGACTATCAAAATTGCTCACTATGGTATCTGGGACATCATTCAGTAACCACGAGAAATGCAGCAACTGCTGACAGTTTTCTAACAACATAAAATCGCCATGTACACAGCCCGAGCCTTTCAATTTCTCTACTAAATCTGAAACTGCATCGAACAACTGCGAGCTAAAATCTACCATAAAACTCTGCCCCTTTCTAATCCTCAAAAACACTCTCATATCCCGAACCAAATCGCCACATTCATCCTCCCCATAGGCAGTTCTTAGAAACTTTTTCAAGTCATCTCCAGTGCAGCATTTTTCTTTTAAAATTCAAAACTCCTAAAGCGTTTCCCAATGTCTCCTATGCCAAAAGCACTACCCTCTGTGATTTTCTTTGTAACCAAATGATTTTCAATACTTTCAATAAAAATCTCAACAGGTTGTCTTAAAACCCCATTCACAAACCCTACAAAAGGCTGAATTGGCGAAGCAAATGTTGTGTCCTTATCAAGCAATGCCTTATCGTATGTGTCCCCAGTTGCCATATTGCAGACTGCCGACTTTTTCTCCCTGCCGGTACCTAGAATATCCCTCACCCCATGACAACAATGACCTGATCTTAAAAGCAAGTACTCTATGTGCTCCACTAGCCCAGTCAATTAGCTGAACACAAAGTCATCTGATATTCAAGGTTAACTCACAAGACCCTCTCGAGAAAAAAAAATAAAATAAAAGGAAGAAAAATCTCCAAAGGAAAATTCACCACTCGATATCACTGATGCTTTGTCTCCATGCAACAAATCACTGACCGAGCAATAAAGACTGGACCCCTTATCATCAAGCAAAGAAAACCACCCTTTTTGTTAACCCACAAGAATTTCATGATTCATTAAATCCCACACAGTACTACCCAGAATAACTCGATAAGGAGAAAAAAAAAAGAAAAGCAAAATCCTGAATAAAGTCAACATGCAAAAAAAATAACATGTCTCAACCCCTGGTAAGAGAGAAAATAAAATTTTTAAACCAACAGAAACGAAAACCTCAAAAGGAAGAACTCACTTTTCCCCAGCTCACATATCACTACAACTTCCGATATTCACAAAATCACCGATGCACTTCAATTAAAACTGAAGAGTATATAATTACGTTGTAACCTGCAGTAAAACATTCGACACTAGATAATCGGCACTTCACTAAGAGACAAACTGAGAGAGACTAACCTCACTCATGATGTCCGGTTGCCTCCGGGATGGAAAATGCAAACTTCTATGCCCCGAAGTACCAACTGCACCAAATTACCCCTATTCAATCTGCGTCTTCTTATTGTGTATCTGTCCCCAAAATCAACATCATTCATACTTCTGTCTTTGGCGTGGATTTACAACACTGTCATTGGTGTCGTTACTGCTGCCGGCCACTGTTGTCACCACCTCCCCACCCCAACATGGATGGGAGGTACTTACCTTCGGAAGATTGGCACTGTTTAGCTGTGGCTTTGAAGACTCTCTCTCTCTCTCTCTCTCTCTCTCTCTCTCTCTCTCTCTCTCTCTCTCTCTCTCTCTCTCTCTCTCAACCCAAAAATACCCTAATCTAATAAGTGGAAATTAAACCATGTGTACAAAAAATATTTTATTCTGTGGGTCTAACATATAACAAGTAAAAACCATGGTAGATAAGAAAAATGCTAAAAAAATGCAAATGATAAATGAATATCTTCTCCAAAAAAAAAAAAAAAATCTTAGCAAACACCAAATTACAAATGGGATTCTTCCCAATCTCAACCCCATAATGCTTTTCAGTCTCCATTGCAATTATGTGTCTTTTGTCAGCAGTTCACTTAAATGACCACCTCCCATAGTGGCTATGTTGCATGCATGTCTGTGCAGGTGCATGACTATCCAAGCCTAACCATGGCTATCCATTGAAACATCTACCAAGAGATAAATAGCGAATAGGATCAACGTCAAATATTGTAATGCAATTTGGCAAGCTTATAGTTTAAAACATGCTCTTTAAGATAGGCATGATTGCCAGCCTGAAAATCGAAAATGGCGGCCATCACGACCTCTCTCATCAACGGTCATATACACACTGAGTCTGCCACGCCGAACTACAGCTGACTTAGTATAACGAGGCCTAAATGCGTTTAAACACAAATGCACACATACTCTAGTTTCGTAGAATAAGAACACCAATTTATTATTTAAAAAAATCTAAGTAAATTAAATTATTACATAAATGTTTATGAATTTACGATTAAAAATAACATAAATAACCATATTGAACTTCTGTTGTGCCAGTTTTTCAAGACTGTTTATTTTTTTTCTCATATAATCGCATATTTGAAACATCAAACCAGCTGGGCAAAGCTGTCGTTAGTCAGTATGTTGAAGATGACATAGTATGTCCACCACAGGTGAAGAACAGTGTGTTCACACTTGTGGCCGTAGATAACATTGACCATGACCCAAAAGCAACAACAGCAAGAACATCATTCCATGAGACAAGTATTTCTCTGTTCCAGAGTACTGCAAGAGGAGAGCCTCAAGCAGAACTTGCTCTAAAGAAAAAGATCAAAAAGATTCTTGAGCTATCCAGAAAGCTACATGAAAGTAAAACTAACTTTTCTGGAGGAGTGCCCCATACCTCCTTTGGGTGACATTCCCCCCCTACCTGCAGTGCCAAATCTAAAACCTGGGTATGACTGGTTGCAGCCAGTAGCTCTTACAGAAGCCTATGACAATACTATTAAAGTCACATGGTCAGCACACAATGCTCAACAAATGAAAAATCTGCAGTTTGACGTGGATATGTCTGCCCTTAGGCCCTTACTAAGAGACCATTCTAACGAGGTGTTAACCATCAAGCATGCCATGAACAAAGTCAAAGATATCATACATCACTCAAATCCAGGTCAGAGTCCATTTCTGGCTATAGATCAGTCACTGTTTGCAATGGCTGAGCAAATTCAATGGAAGTGGTCACAAACATATGGCAGTTTTGTTATACTAATACAGCGACTGGAGAAGCTAGTGTAACAAAAACAAGAAGAGTACATCAGGTAATAGCCCGTGGCTCGTATCAGCTAAAGAAAAGGGCATATGAGGCAAGTGATGAGTCTAGGAGCTTTGATGATTGGTGTGCCAAACGAGAAGCTCAGGAACCCCAGTTCTTGTACTGGAAGATGGTGCTCAGACTGGAAGTAATCATATTTGGGTTTATCAGGTCCATTAGGGTGGGAGATTTCACAGGATACGTTGCCTCACTGAATGCCTTGATGCCGTACTTCTTTGCCCATGACAGCACCCATTATGCAAGATGGCTGTCTGTGCACATCAATGATGTGCTAAAGCTGCCTGAGGCCAATCCATCTGTCAATGAAGAGTTTGCAGCAAGAAGGTTTGTGATCCACAAGACGGAAAGACCGTTCTCTGCCATCGGAGTGGATCAAGCCCATGAGCAAAATAATGTTCTAATCGAGGGAGATGGAGGAGCTGTAGGTATCACGGAAAATGAACCTGCCTTGCTAAGATGGATGGTGTCGCAGCCAGAGATTTATCACCTTGTTGGGGAATATGATGAGTTATCAAAAAGCAGGCAGCGTACCAATACATCACACCACGAACACACTCCTTCTGTCCAAAAGACATTCCTGGAAGATGTGCAGAGTTTTTGTAAAACAGTGTAAGAGTTCGGAAATCCATTCTTCGACGAAACATCCTCCGAGTTGCTGACATTGGATTCCAAAGAAGTAATGGACAGTGATGCAGTTGATGCTTTGAAGAACTACATTCCTGAAGGGATGAAGCAGTTTGAGTCATTTATATCTAATCTAGAAAATGTATACCACACTTTGAAGTGGAACTACTTCAAAATATTTGACAGGCCCAGAACAAAGACCACAAAGAAGCTGGGGAATGCTGTTAAACAAGACTGCAGTCTTGTTGCAAACTTGTTCATCTCTTGCCAAACAAGACAAGTAGATCTGGAAGAGTTCTTCAGGTACAAAAAATGCAAACTTCCCAGCTTCCATCAGTTCAAACGGAGATCTCTACTGTGGAACAAAATCAGAACTTATTGCATACCTAGAGAAGCAGGTATAAATGTCTGCAGACGAGCCAGAAACTGATGCCATATTCATTGATGGAGCACACCCAGCAATACTATCCGACCCTAGCATCTAACCCTCAAGGACTGCTGAACATGACTTTGTTGGAAAGATCAACAAATATGCTTAGAGGTACAAACACACTGATGTAGTATTCCATACTTACAATTCACAGTCATTAAAATAATTCACGAGATTACAAAGGGGTAGGGGATCCCGATGCCGAGTAAAAGAAAAAGGAAAGGTTCCCCACAAATGGCCCAGCTTTCTTCAAAATGAGAACAAAAAAGGGCTGTATGCTTTCCTAGCCCACAAGCTGAAACAAGCTACTAGTGGACTAGTGTTTACTGCAGCCATGGCATCATGTGTTAGCAATAAAGAAGATGAGGTAAAATACATGATGGAAAACATGACCGACTGTTCCCATGAAGAAGCTGACAAGGATTTTTGTCCATGTCATGAATGCTGTGAAGCACAGCTACATCACTAGAGCAACCATCCTTGCAAATGACATTGTTATAGTTGTCATATCAGTGGCAGTATTCCCTGTTTTGAAGAGAAGTGGTCTAGACCACTTGTGGATTGTGTACGGAGTGGGTAAAAGTAAGAGATGGTTACCAGTCCACAGCATAGTCAGTAAGCTTGGAGAGGCCTGTGGGTTATTATTTTTCCATGCAGTGACTGGCTGTGACACAGTGAGTGCCTTTAAAGAAAGAGGCAAAAAATCCTGCTTTCAAACCTGGGACATTTTTCCTCAAGCCAATAACACATTTCATTAGCTGTCTGCACCTTGTATGGACAACACAGAAGATCAGATGCAAGTAATAGAATGATTCGTTGTTCTACTGTATGATCGATCCAGTTTGGAGTTGTCTGTAAATAAAGTCCTGAAAATCATGTTTGCAGAAAAGAACAGATGCTATGATGCAATCCCACCCACACAAGGAGCTCTTATCCAGCAAATCTGACGAGCTACACATCAGGCGGGGCACATATGGGGCCAGGCTCTCCATCACCTATCGCCTGGGGGTGGAAAAACAATGATGATGGCACATTCACTATTCACTGGACTGAACTAAAAACCATAGAAGAGCAATGCCAAGCACTTAAAAGTGCAAATGCAAAACTGAGTGTGCAGGACGGTGCCCATGCAAGAAGTCAGCCCTTCCTTATACTTCCCTTTCTGCCTGTCCATGCACTTGATTGATGATCACATCTGTATAACCTGAATGTAAAGTTATTTGTGTAAAATATTGCATAATAAATAACGCTTAATATAATAAAACTTATTTCCTGTTCATTACAATGATTAATTTTTAATGTTGGACGCCATCTTGGATTTTGACCGCCATTTTCGATTTTCATGTTGGCAATCATGCCTATCTTAAAGAGCATGTTTTAAACTATAGGTGTGCCAGATGCATATTTGTATCACCTTTTGAAGGATTTTTCTACTCTCTTCTTCACTAAAATACCTCTTATTAACGACAGAATGAAAAAGTCCGTGATACTATCACAACACCACAAACACATGTTAAAGCACTGATAACAAAAATGACAGAAATAATGAATCACAAAAAAGGTAATAGAAATGATGGGCCACTACAATGTTAAGTAAAGTGTTTTAACACTCACCCTTCCAGCAGGGAATCAGAGCCTGGAATTTACAACGTCTGTCTACCACCGCTTCTCACACAGCAATGTAATATATTTCACAAAACTCTTAACACTTGCCCTACAAAATCCTTCACTAGGTACGCACAAACGAACGAACGCTGTCTCTAGGCACGCTCATAATCCGGATTTGTAACCGGATAAAGGTTCTAGAAGCTTCTATCCAAAACAGAGACGAAAAGATCCACCCCTAGCACTTGTTGCTGACACCTAGAAATCCAAAGGTGACTGTAGGAATTTGTGTATGTCGCGAGCACATACACAAGTTCCTATGTACACAAGTGCTCACACACACATAAACATATAATATATATATATATATATATATATATATATATATATATATATATATATATATATATATATATATATATATATAATCACTGGAATATTATTAAAAACTCTTTTTCAGTTTAGTACGCATCTTACTATTCCTTTTAAAACACCAAAAAGTAAAACATGAATAAAATGTATCTCTTATGACAGGTAAATTACTCTGGAAGACGCAATAAATTCTGAATCAGAAACGTTCTCACTGTCACTTCCATTAGAGCTTCACCACTAGCACTGATGCTGATTTTGTATAAGGTCCACAGTAATATATCAATGGTAGCAGAATGTGAGACATCATAAAAATGTATGAAAAGCTTCCGAACCTTATCTAGGATAGGGTTCTAAAGTTTTGTATACATTTTCATAAAGTCTCACATTCAACCATTGGTATATTATTGTGAACCTTATACAAAGTTAATCCTGTTCTAGGCAGTGAGAGTTCTACGCACTGAAGCTGATATTACACCACCACGGAATAAGAGAGAGAGAGAGAGAGAGAGAGAGAGAGAGAGAGAGAGAGAGA
Organism: Macrobrachium rosenbergii; assembly: GCF_040412425.1. Lineage (NCBI taxonomy): Eukaryota > Metazoa > Arthropoda > Malacostraca > Decapoda > Palaemonidae > Macrobrachium > Macrobrachium rosenbergii. The sequence goes on along the minus strand of NC_089750.1, from coordinate 39,605,006 downwards.
GAGAGAGAGAGAGAGAGACTATAATAATGAAGAGCATGGCAGGATACGGTAACTATTTACGGAGTGGGGTCTTTCCTTTACCCTTATGAGACAATCATGAAGATGTTATTAAGACTCAGGAACTAGACTTTAGGAACCATGGCGATGGCAAATGACAAATAAATATTGAAGGTTAATTAAAGAAAATTTTATGCATTTACACAAGCTTTTCAGTTACATTCAGTTACACGCTTTTCTCAAAAGAGCTTATCTAGATAGCCTAATGAATGACGAAAAGTTTTAATTATTGGTAAGCTTCGTTGCAAAGTTGGTGTCATTGTTCTGGTGCCCAGATGATTTAGAATTAGCTGATTTGTTGTCACTCACTTTGCTCTTGCTATAATTTTACCAGCAATTTTTATTCTTGTTTGTGCATGCACAAAGTTGTTTATATTGGTATGAGTTGTATTTTGGTGTTCACAATATAAGTCTAAATAAGTCTTTTTAGAGGATCCTTCCTGATAATGTATTCAGTAGAGTAGAGCTTGACAAGAGGGTCGGTTCTCCTTTGGCAGAAAAAGGAATTAAGATAAAAAGTAGACAAAATTGAGAATTGCACTTTTGGTGTTGATACTGATCACTCAGGTAATGCTTATACTACATGTATATATATATATATATATATATATATATATATATATATATATATATATATATATATATATATATATATATATGTATATATATATATATATATATATATATATATATATATATATATATATATATATATATATATATATATATATATATATATTTATGACATTTTTTTATCACACCGTGATTTATATACGATCATGAAGCTACAAATATCGCTTAATATCAAATCCACGCTACCTCGGGAATATCCCCGATGGGGAATTGTCACCGAAGGTGAATTTATAAGTGATAAATGGAGGGGAATTTATAAGTGATACATGGACGCGAATCCAGGCACTGGCCTGGAGTCTCGATCGTGGGATCGACACAGCCCGTCCATTTATCATCCAGCGAATCCAGTCCCCATCGGGGATATTCCTGAGGTAGCGTGGATTTGATATTAAGCGATATTTGTAGCTTCATGATCATATATATATATATATATATATATATATATATATATATATATATATATATATATATATATATATATATATATATGTGTGTGTGTGTGTGTGTGTGTGTGTGTGTGTGTGTGTGTTTGTGTTTGTGTTGCTACGAATGTCCAGAGATACTTACTTAATTCTGGGCGGCAACAGATGAACATAGGGAGTTCCTTTTATTTATTACACATCTGATTCAATATTCGGACAATTTCTAGTCAAAACAAGGGAAATCAACGGCTTAGGGCCTTCTTCAGGTGAGAGAAAAAATTATGTAAACTCAAGGGTTCTCTTAACTAATTATATTTACATAACAAAGACAGATCAGAAGAATGATGAATTACTGATCAGGTAATGACAAAGGCCTGCTAAAATAATGAATCCTACACAGAATAAATATTCTACACTGACGATGTCTTCATAACGGGGAACATCGCAGTGGAAAGGGTAACATAAAGATGCTCAAAGGGAAACTGAGGAATGCACAGATGGTGCCAAATAACTCAGTTCAGCACTAATGCATAATTATGTTAACACTGAATGCTCCAACACAAATTACTGAAGGTGATCGCACAATGGAAAATAAATGAAAATAGACAGAGAAATAACAGGGATCATGACTGACTAAGAGCCTTATTCTGGTACATTACCTTCGTCAAGATGACAATGTCCTCGTACGATAGGGCACTGACAATGGAGGAGGGAATTATAATGCCACTACAAAGTATACTGATTCGAACCCTGGGGTCGAACACAAGTTCAGAGGGACAGGCATGGAAAGGACGTGTGTCCTCGGGTCATGTTCTGAGCATTCTCTCTCTTGATTTCTGTTGCATCATCTATAAATAACTTTTGGGGATTACACATCGCAGCTCAGATGGTGCAAAGGTCACTCTTCGTTTTCTATAATGACTGCATGGCATCAGAAAACCCTCGTGGAGGGTCCGGGATGAGGTGGGGGGCTAACTTTCTGTTTTTGGCTCCTCCCTTGCCTTGCTTGATGCCGAGAAGGTACAACAACCACCTGGAATTAGGCGTAAAGGCAATCACTTTGAACAAAGAGAGGGGTTAGGCTTAACCATTTTGGGGAATGAAGGAGAGAGTTTATGAAGGGGTGAGTGGAAACCCACAGTTCTAGTGATTAATAATTGGAATTAAATTCTATTTCTTTCTTAATTATGTTATAGATGTAAAAACGAGTGAAGGTGTGAGGAAAAGAGGTCAAATCTGTGGAAATATTTATATATATATATATATATATATATATATATATATATATATATATATATATATATATATATATATATATATATATATATATATATATATGAATGTCTTTTCCTGTAATACTACAGTGTAATATGAATATAAGAAGGCCCATAAAACACTATTTAAACATTGAAACCATATATTTCGGGCACTTGCTTCTGTGCCCCTGTTCACTGGTAGAATATGGACAGATGAAATGTTACAAGGGTATATATACAAAACATAAAGGTGTGGCCTTAAGTCTCCGAGGTATGAAGGTGACCGTTTCCTAAGAAGGAGGAGAATGACCAATTCCCTTGTGGTTTTTGTCCTCATTAGCTCCCGTTTGGCGATGGATCTGGAGGTCGCGTTTCTTGGGTCATCTTCTTCAGGAGGGGTCTGAGGATTAAGGCGTCGATGTCGTCCGATTTCCAATGTCCTCCTGACAGGTTCATATTGTTGGTTTGATTGATGATAGCAGATTCCAGCATCTTTCTTTTGTACGGACAGCTACTTTTGAAAACCAACTCCGCCCCACTCCAGTTTATGACATGTCCTGTATTTCTGATATGTAGGAAAATCCCCGAACTCTCCGAAGCATAACGTACTGATCTTTTTTGCTCTGTTATTCTTTGCGAGAGCGATCTACCTGTCTCACCTACGTAAATGTCATTACAATTACTACACAGTATCTTGTAAACAGCATAAAACAGCATAAAACTATGCAAAAGTAAAATGAACTATAATGATTTTCAGATTATACTAACCAGTCAACACGAACACCACCTCCCTATTCTTGAATTGTTAGCGATCAAAAAGCTTGTTCCCTCTTTAAACAACCATTCCTCGTCCACGCCCCTGTATATAGCTTAAACCACACCCCACCTTATGTTTATTGTTTTTCATACATCAACTGAACTTCGAGGAATGTCTGTTAGTAAAAATTTTCTATTTCTTTCTCTCTCTTTATTTTTTTTAACAATTTTATTTTAGGTTTACCTTTTTTACTGATGTTTTACTTTAACATATTTTATTTGTACATATATCCTAAATCTTCTTGCTGTATTTGTATATTTTACTTTGTATTTTTAGCCTTGAGGATGAGACAAGGATCTCGAAACGTAGGCCGCCCTGAATAAAGGAAACCCATGTACCAAGCTGTCTGCTTTAGTGCCTTCTTATATATATATATATATATATATATATATATATATATATATATATATATATATATATATATATATATATATATATATATATATAGACATATATATATATATATATATATATATATATATATATATATATATATATATATATATATATATATATATATATATATATATATATATATATATATATATATTCTTACGAATATTATACTGTTCGATACCTCTCTTCCTTGATTTAGTAGAAATATAACCAAGAACAAAGATAAGAAAGCACCCAAAAAACTTTCTCTGTGTAAAGCAGTTGAGGGAGGGAAGCCAGAGAGTTGGCTGTTGGTTTCAAAACACCAACCGTTGTTGACAGATTTGAAGTTCAGTTCAGGGACCTATTCAACAAGATAGGCTTTACTAGGGCCACCTTAGGGTACACCTTGAGCTCACTTTACTATAACCCTCGTACTGGCGAGTTTTTTGTCATTTTTCAGGCTACCCACAGGCCATTTAGTGGGAGGAGTCTTACAAGCAAACACCCACACACCTTGACCCAGCTCGTCAGTCCATCATTACCCTGGAGTGAGAGCACAAGCACTGTCTCTCTCTCTCGGCTTTCTCCCTTTGTTCTTTACCCTACTTGTGGAACAGACGGGGAAATTGCCTTTCCAAGGACCCTGGGCGTCTGATGCAATTGATCACTGCATTACCTACCCTAAGGTAAGTCTGAAGATGACAATTACTCCCAGTTCCTCCCTTTATACCTCCCCCTTATTTCCTGTTTCAAGTTTCTCTCTTAAACAGTCGCTAAGGAAATCCTAGTAAAACCATATCCCATTCATGAAGTCAATTATATGAAGTACAATTAGTGTTGCCCAGTGAGATTGCATAAAGTATCCTCCATGGTGTTAACGTAATATCCTTGATTTAAGATACATCCCTTGCAGTCAATTAATGATAAGTGAGAGGTTAACAAGTGTTATCTGGATATATCTCTTCCAGAATCTGGCATGCCTTGGAACATGGTCACATTCTTGTTTGGAGAAGGACTAGCAACAATATACTCGAGTCTGGCGCTTAGAATTGTTTATATGAGCATCACAGGAGTTTTCTCAGCTGTTGCATCATCCACTAACGTATGTTGAAATATCGTGTGTCTAAAGTGGGACGAAATTGGAGCTGTTATTAGCTCCCGTAAGATTTTTTTTATTTCATTCACTTTTGTTGAACTAGGTGGTTGAGTAATGTGGTTTATTTAATTCACATGTCAGAATAAATCAATATATTCAGTAACCTAGTTTCAACTGGCAACCAAATCTACCTAAGTTAATTATCTGTCTTTTTTTGGTAACTTTTAGCCTTAATTGATGGGATTATGTGGGTCTTAGGTAAAGCAAGGCTAAATAAATCACAGTAATTAATAATTAATCTCATCAGCTGAAGGACCCACGTAACACTGGTAGACCTTGCCTCGGTTTCTAACTAATTCACAGAGATAAAGAACTTGGAATCAAATTAACTAAGAATTAATTCAAAGATAAAAAGTCAGATCATATTAATTTCATGCTAAATTCTCCCAAACAAGGATGCAGGCCTAGGTAAGTAATACAACAAGAATACCAGTGTTATAAGAATAAGCAGAGTAGGCAGGAAAGTCTGTATTAAATGAGAGCAGCTATAATTTACAGTTTACAATATTAAGGAAAACTTTTACCGCGTTTGGATACTGAGTCCCACATTCCAGTCAAGGCCGTGCAAGTTACCAAGTCAAAATTTAATATTTTGCTATTCACCGGCCAATCATTTATGCATGATATTAATCTTTGAGCTAGTTAGCTACTGCCTAACAGTACTGGGAGGGTGTGTGTCTAGCGCTTCTCTCGTAGGATAGGGCAGACAAATTTACACAAGTCCATAGGATTTCTTGCAAAACAGCAACCACTCAGCCCTACAGAGAAGGCCCCTGACTGAGCATTAAGAAGGGAATTACTTTTCCTTGTGTGAAATCATATCAAATCTCCTTGCCACTAATATTGCAATTGAACTGTAACAGTGTTAATTTCATAATTTGCCTTTTACATTAACGTAAATCAGGCCAGTAAGGATGTCACAGGCCCATTCCTTTGTATCCTGAATGGCCCTGTAGTAAGCATGGTGGATGTTTGTTGTGTTTAGTTCTGCGTAAGAAAAGAAAAGAAAAAAAAAGCGAAAATCATAAGAAATTTTTTTCCATCTCTATAATGTAAAATAACTTGCATTTGTGGTATATTAAGTTAACACTTGCATTCCTACACTAGCTTCATTAATTTTTAAGAGGAATTCGAGTGTTTTGTGTTTTTTTTTCATTGTAATAAACATCGCGGGGTTGGGAGGTTGTGTATTCCTCCGCAACTCGGTCTCCCCCATTATGAGTCCAGTAAGGCATTGTGTTTGAGTCATCAGCTGTGTGATCACGTGACCCGTCAGACATTTTGGGGAACAGGTTGCCTGCGAGCCAGTGGCCACCATATTAAACCCTTGCTATTGTTTGCTGTTGTTTACCTGTGTGACGTCACGAGTCACAGTAGTGTCTGCCTCATCTGCTCCACTTAGCAAACTACCTTGTCTTGTGCATTACCATACTCGCAAATCTTAGAGAAAAAAATATACTTCAATATTATAGGGAAACTAGGTATAGGATTTAATACAACAGATAAAAGAAAGCAATAATTTAGTCAGGGAGTAACTTATTTAGGAAATTTAGCAAAAAAAAAAAGTTCATACACAAAATACACTTTTGCAGGGTAGGATATTATATAGAAAGAAAAAGAACTTCATCATTCAACCATACTTATCAGTATAAGACATAAGACACAATGGTAATAGGGCAAGTTAAGATTACCAAGACAGTCCATTACTGACATAGCCCAATTAAGAAGTTTCAAAAAAAGAAGGAACCTGCCAGTGGGCATTTACAATTTTACTTATTTACTCAGGCAGTGCGAACTTCGCTTGCTGGATACTTTTCCTTTCTCTCTCTCTCTCTCTCTCTCTCTCTCTTTTCTATTATCCGTACACATAAGCTTTTAAGATATCGCCGAAATGTATGTGCACTGTCTTCATTTTAAGAACAGGCCTACATAGGAATAATCAACTAAAATAAAATAAATAAAAGGAAACACCTCTGTCCCACAGATAGGTGAGGACAAGTTAAGATTAATCACAGTCACAGAAAACTGTCAGTCAAGAGTGAGGTCTTTTATCCAGGCCTAGGCATAAAAATTAGCCTTCCTCCCTCCATATAAAAGGAAGTAGTGCAGCTGGTACTAAGAACTGGTCACCCACAAGGGCCAAAGCAACCGAAAAATTGGTTTTCCTTTTCCACAGTGCCACTAATCTGAGGCACTGTCACAAACTGAAGAGCTTACCTATCTCTGTCTTCTTACCTTCCCTTTTTCTCACACTTATTAGTCACACTCTGCTTGGGCAGAGTGCATTTTTTCCTCAGTACAATTAATTGTACTCAAGTCAAGCGTTGATCACTAGGAACACACTGGCACCATAGTGCCACCAAAGAAAAAAACAAAGAAGGAAAAAAGTCCCTTTGTGACTACATAAGCTACACCAGTACCTAGAGATACAGAGTGCCATCAGTGTGACCTTTGCACAGCACACTCAGCCAAAGTGCCACCTTATTGAAAAGGTGCCACACCACTGAAGTGTCACCCAAATCTGAGGGACACTTCCTCACTTTCCAAGTATGTCCAGTCAACCCAAATAGATAGGTAATATCAGAACCATGGGGACAGAAAATTACAGAGCCTTCATGAATCTGGAAAAGGAGGCAGGTCTTGCAGGCCCAGAACTCACAAAGTGGATCAAGGAACACCTGGATGGCTTGGCCAAGCAAAAGAAGGAAGAAAGAATGGAACGGCAGAATTATAAAGCTGAACAGAGGAGGTTGGAGGACGCAAGAGAAGAATGGAGAAGACAGCATGAATTAGCCCTCAAGGTAAGCGAGCAAGCTCTCAAGGCAAGCTCTCAAGCTCTCAAGGGAAGCGGGCTGGTGCTCAAAGAAAAGGAGCTTAAGCTGAGAAGGTAAGAAAGGAAAGTGCTGAAGCTATGGCTATCCAACAAGCCTCCAACCACACAACTGCCGCACCAAATGCTCTGATCTCAAGCATTAATTCCCTAGTCCCCTAGTGGACTGAGGAAGAGCCAGAAGTGTGGTTGGAGGAAATAGAGTCGCTCTTTGAGAACTACAACACCACAGACACAGAGGCCCTTAGTGCTTACAAAGCACATGGAAGGAAAAACTAAGGCAACCCTCTGCTCACTGGAGAAGAGTCAGAGAGGCAAAATGGTAGAAGTTCATAGGGTCATAACAAAGGCCTATGAAATATCCCCGGAGAAATGGAGACAGCAGTTCAGAGGTCTTACCAAGGAAGTTGGCTGGTCCTGGACTGAATGAGCCTGTCACAAGACCCAGTCTGGTACCCGCTGGTTTGACTCCCTGTCGTGCACTACCTTCGAGGACCTATTTAATCAGACCACACTGGAGGATCTTTTCCAATGTGTGCCTGGGCCACTTGCTGTGTATCTCAGTGATAAGCAGCCCACCACACTTATGGAAGCCTGCTGCATGGCTGAGACCATGGGAAAAACCTACAACCAGTCCTACAGCACATCTCAGCGGCGCATAGTGCCACCTGGGTACCTCTCAAGCTCTACTCACACAAAGAATGGACTGCCTAGCAAGCCTACATGCACCCACTGTAAGAAGTTGGGGCACAATGAAGCTGAGTGCCGCTACAAGTTGGGCAACAATAAGCAGCCTTCTAGTAACAACCAGAACACTGCTCCCTCTGCGTCCACTCAACCCTCTCCACCAACAGGCACCGCAGGTCACCGAGCCTCTACAAAAGGTTCTTGCTGATCCTGCGGTGCTGCTGGCAATTATAGTGCTGGACATCCAGCCTGCCCAAATAATGTCCCAGCCACCAAGTTCATCAACTTCATTAGCACCTCATTCTCTGCGGCTGGGCTGCAAAGGATACTTCATCCCAAGAGGCTGGATACCCAGTTCATCTCGGTAGCACCCCTTAATGGTTCTAGCCTGCCCGTGACCCTTTCGGTCACGGTAGACACCACAGTCAATGTTAGCCTGATTTCCACGGCCCAAGTGCCAGCCGGTGCCACGGTTGATGAGCAAACTCGGTGGGAGATGAAATGGATAGAGAGCCACAGCGCAGCTGTTCTCACAGTCAAGCTCCAGGTCACGAAACCTTGGGGTGCAAAACCTCATCACCTTGGCGTGGTGAGTGGAATTCAGCCCGGAGTGGATTTCCTGTTGGGTCGGGACCTCCTCTGAGAAGCCCTTCCCAAATGCCACTTCACAGCCATGCTACCTCCTCAACGGAGGCCCCTACTGTAGGATCACCAAAGCAAGGCACAGCCACTTTAACTGGAGTGCCACCAAAAGAAGAAGAACCACCTTCTGCCCGTCGAAGTGGTCAGTGGAAGGGGTACATGCAAAACAATTCTAGGCCTAGTCCACCCTCTCCACGAAAGGACGGCAAGCAACGAGGTCCTCCCTCTCCCCAAAAGGACACTCCAGAGAAGCAGTACCACTGTAGAGCATGCTAGAAGACAGGCCACTCCACTAATTGGGAGGGCTGCCCAAATAAGCAATGCCCAGTAGACACTCCAACTAAAGACTCTCCAAGAGGCTCTGACCTCAAGCTGGGGCAGGAATCTCTGTCTCAACCCAACTCAAGCCATCCACGAGGTATTGCACATCCAGACCCCTCATCAGGCATGCCTGACCAACAATCACTGTCATGCTCCTTGCGTCTCGGACGTTTAGCCACCACTCAAAGAGGACCCTGTGCCAGATCCAGATCATGAGATAGAACCTCCTCCAGGAGATCCAGTACCCATCACTGCACTAATCCTAGCAACCTGTGAGCCTCTGGCACCCGACACTTCTTCCTCACCAAATCTATCCCCAGAGGATGAACCCCTGGTGGATCAAATTGCTACACCTTCTCTGGGAGACCAGGAACTGGCCTCCCCAGATGCAGAGGTCGAGACCACTCTTGCACCGGTTGTCACAGCAGCCGGAGTAGGGAGCCCTCCTGTAGCCTCTGAGGTTACCCCTGGCTTCGTGCCTGCTAGCCTTCCCTCAGAGTTGGTGCCCTCATCACCTCCTAGGACTGACATGGATAGGCCTTGGAGGAACCCAAAGGAGAAGAAGGGGCAGAAAAGAGCCAAGTAGTTGCAAGGGCCACGAGCTCATCCTGGCATTCGTGCCCTCCTGGCACAGTGCTTTTCCATCTCAGAGTGATTCTGGCTCCTGCCCAGAGGAGGTAGCCGGCGTGATCTCTGTCTTAGTGACAGCCTAGACCAGACTGAGTACATTGTAACAGTCACCTTATCACTTACACCTTACAACAAGCAGCAGTAACCACTTAAGTATATCATAATTGTGAAGCCAGTCATCCTAACTACTGTGAATAGAGCCACGGAGCTCATGACACGCATGACATAATAGTGCAGCAGATTGCTGTAAAAATCGTTCAGATAGTGAAACAAGCATGAAATTTGGCACAAACATTCCTAAGACTACGCTCTCTTAGAAAAGGGCGCTGGCCACCTGAAAATCCAAGATGGCGGCTATTTTTCAAAATGGCCGCCATCTATGTTGAGATTCACTGGTTTGGGAGCATCTATTGGATGGAATATGCCAGTTTTTTTTTTTTTTAAACCTCGACTTTTAGGTTATAAAAATGTTCCATACCACACATTTTATTGAAAACCCTTACTAAATGAATTGTAACCAAGATGGCGTACAAAATGGTTGCCATAAGTTTTTTTTTCTATCCACAGCGCTAGCAGACATAGAGACCAACTGTTTTTATTTAATGGTATATTCATGTGTTCAGACAGTTTAACTAATATGCTATTTTCAACTGAAATAGTAATGGTATGGTCACATACAACATTGTGTCTAAGACTGTAACCATAAAAAGAAAAGAAGAGAAATACGGACTAAACGCAACCAATCTATGTATAGGTCTCTCAACCTACACCTTTGAAAAATTCGAGGATAAGAAGGTAGGCATAGCATGACACGTTGGATGCTCAAGCTAGATTATCTACTGAAGAGAGGGCAATATTTATCTAGACTTCACATTTGCAAGTGCACAGAGCTGTGCAGGGAAGACCCAGCTTGTAGCACTTGCACCTTTCCCGACAGCCTGCTTTGCATCCACATTTGGTAAGCTGTTGGCAACTCTTGGCTAAGGGCGAGTTGGTTGTCCAGAGGACTTGCCATGCTTCACCAGACTTTTGCCATCCCCACTCAGCAGGGTTCTCTGGCTGTGGCTGACACTGGGTGGCCTGCCCCCACACACAACCAGCCTGGTACGCAGCACGCTTGGTGTGTTGGAGGAGAGCTCCCCTGGTTGGTGGAATGGCCTCATATGCCCTTTGTTTTCTGGCAAACATATCAAGTCTAGCCTCATCCACAGTGCCAGCAGTGCTGGATCTTTCATACATAAGTATGACAAACCTCTCCAGGACCTTCAGGTCACTCTCTTCCACTCTAAGAGGGTAGTGACTCAGTTTGGAGAACACAGTGGAGGCCTCTGGAAAGATGTTCCATGTCTGCCAGGCGGTCTTCTTGCCCTTGCTCCGGAAGGCTGACACTGTATCACAGCCTGTGAACGCATGGAAGAAGAGCATGCCATTCACCTTCTCCTGGCCCAGAGAGTTGCACAGGTCATGCACAGCAATCCAGCGCAGGCTCTGGCCTTGGCCAAATGCCACCCATAGCTTCTCTAGCCCTAGATTGTGGAGAGTGGAGAAAGCACTGACTGCAACGACAAGAACATCTGTGTCATTTGCTTTAACCGTGATGGTCTTGGCTCCATGTTCTGTGGCATATTTGGCATGGAGAAAGATGCGGGTGTCAGCTTCCTCATGAGAGCACTTTTCCAGTCCCTGAAGACTAGCCTCATGAGTGCTGAGGACAGCAGACCCTTTCGTGGCAATGACAACATTTGTGGCAGACATCTGGGCAACTTTGTCTGCCAGGAACTGGAACAACTCTGTCTTGTTGGCATCGTGTCTTAGGAAATTGCGCCAGTTGGATGGAATTGTGTTCTTGTCTGTCACCTTGCGCCTTCCTCCTTGACCACGTTGGAGCCTGGTCTCAGCTTTGAGGCTGGATGTATTGTATACATCAAATACAAGATGTGATGATGTGTACTTGCTGCTATAGGATTGTATCACAGGCAAGAAGTCGCAAAGTGCATAGCCCTCAAAGGTCTTTCCTTTCTTTGGTGGCAAGGCATGGACCAAAGCTGATCCATCTACAATGAGGACATCAGTCTTTGGTTCTTTGTCTTCTAGTGTAACATGACTCTCCAGGACCGAGGTCAGCTGAGACTTCTGACATGTGTACAGCCTACCACCCTCACTAAGGAAGCTGGGAATGTTTGATTCTCGTGCTGGAAGAATTCCTGCAGATCACATTCACGGCTCTGACAGGATATAAATAGCTTTGAGAAAAGCTGGCAATCCTCCTTCAGAAGTTTCTGCTTTGACTGTTCTACAGGAGCAGCTTCTTGCCTGAAGAAGTCAGTTCTGTTCTTCTTTATCGGCTCATAGAAGGAGACTGCATTGTTTGCCAAAGAGTCTGAAAACTTCTGAAATTTAGTGCGGCCTCTGTCAAGGTGTGTCTGTAGAAGTTCTGCTGAGCTGGGGTGGGCAATGTCTTTGTTGTCAATGGAATACAGATCCTGGCTCTCTTCCTGAAAAAGGACTTCCCAAGTGTTGCAAAGCCAATGACAGCTTGCTGACTCTCTCCAAGAATGTCTTCTGCGCATGAGGTGTTTGTTCATGGTGTGTTGTCTGCTCATTAGACTCCTTACTTTGAACCTCTGTTTCGTATGCAGACACCAAACGGATGATCTCTGGGCCAGCCACCATCCATCTTCTGAGTGCTGACGGATCTTCAGTCAGCCCAATGGCTCCGCCATCAGCCTTTATAAAGGCATTGGTCTGCTCATGAGCTTGGTCAAGAGCCATTGCTGAGAACTGGCGACTGGTCTTGTGCACAACAAAGTTGCCAGCCTTGAACTCCTTGTGCAACTCTGGGTGTGAACTCTCTAGGGTAAGCATGTCCCTGAGGTGAATAGGCAGCCAACGAGCATAGTTTGTATTATTGTTGGAAAAGAAGTAGGGTATCAGCTCATGCAATGCCTGGCAGTAGAGGACAAAATTGGCCTCACGGAAGGACCTGATCAGTAGGAATATCACAAGTTCCATAGACAACACCATGTGCCAGAAGTGGAACTGTGGACTCTGCTGTCTTCGAAGGTCACACCACTCCTCAAACTCTAATGCCTGCTCATTGTTGTTTGCTTTCTCAGCACAGTAGTCAGTGTATGCTGTCCTCAGGAGTTTGTACAAACTAGAGGCTGTAACCTGGTGCATCTGCCGTGTCCTGGTTACACTTGCAGCTGACAGGAAGGATTCTGCAGTTCCAGATGAAGCAACTCCTGCCTCCACCAGAGCTCCTGTCCAACCACTGCCATGAAGAAGAGTACCAAGAGATGTCATTGCTGCCATCTCAATGTGCAGACCACCAAACATTACCAGATACTTGTCTTCGCCATACTGATCAGGCCACTGCCACTGCACCTGCTTTGCTACGGCATAGATTGGCTGATCAGCTGTGATTATGGGTATCTGTATGGGATTCAACCAGGTTCGGTCTCCTACACCTAGCCCGATCATTCATCCAGTGCCATTTAAGTCCCGTGTGATCTGTACACCATCCGGGTAAGTACATGAACCATCATGTACAGCCCCCATACCCTTGGCTCGGCTCTCCCGAGCTGGCACATCCTGACTATTCAGGTGCGGCTATCTAACTATAGCTGGTCTGGGGCTGTTAGAAAGCATTTGGGACACTAAACTAAACTATACTACAACTACTAGTCTAAGACTACAGGATTAGTAAAGCTGGATTAGCTGGCACTGAACCCCATGCTGAGTTACACAGCAGTGATGTCACCAGTGTGCCCTGGTTGTGTGCAGACATACACTCTTTTACATTTATTAATTTTCCTTCAAAATTGATGAGTTATTCGAAAGAGATGGCCTCATTAGGATCTAAAACCACAGAAACCAAGATCCATGCTTAAAACGATAATTGTTGAACGGGCATTATTTCTCATTATAATTATTGTTTCTACCTTTTCTTGGCAGCCATATAGCCCCATATTTAAAGGTAAACTGTACTGGGAAGCTACAGAAACATAATATTCACAAGAAATAGTATGGAAGAGCTTTACCATATTGCTAGAAGGAAATACATGCCATTCTAGTGAAAAATTAGCCAAAATCTGTCGATACTGGCCGCCATCTTGAATTTGGCCGCCATATTAAATTTTTGCGTGGCCAGCGCCCTTTTCTGATAGAGGGAACTTTAAAGAGCACTTGTGCAAAATTTCATGCTTGTTTCACTATCTGAACGATTCTTATGAAATATGCAATTATCTGCTGCACTATAATACTTCAGTTGAGGCAAGCATTTACCATATAAGGCAAACCTCATTTACTGAACTCAGGTCATATTTTTGTTTACTGTGATTGCAAATTCTAGTGTAAGACATTGTATACTTGTAAGATTGCAACTTAGCTAGTTCATTGTCCTTTACGTTGGTGCTATGGCAGTGTTCTAATAGGTTATGTCATAGGAGATACCATTGAATGTACCAATTGTCAATGACTGAATATCATGATCATCAGAGGTAGCACGTAAATAACCGTAAGCACCTTTAAGTAGTGTTAGGAGTCAGTAGAAGTAAGTGATTAAAACTCATATCCCTTTCTAGAGTCAGGTAGATCCTTAGCTAGTTGGATTGCAAGGGACAAATCTGTTCAGGGGGAAAAGAGTAAAGTAATTGAGGTGAGCAGCTTGCTTAGTACAGACCTTCACGCCCGAAAGGGAGTGAAGGCCTTTTTAAGGGGGGAGCTCTTACAAATGTTATACTATTCGGCCTCTCTTCCTTGATTTAGTAGAAATATAACCAAAAACAAAGAAAAGAAAGCATCAAAATAATAAAAACTTTCTCTGTGTAAAGCACTTGAGGGAGGGAAAGCAGAGAGCTGGCTGTTGTGTTTCAAAACACCAACCGCTGTCGACGGATTTGAAGTTTAGTTTAGGGACCTATTCTACGGGGTAGGTATTACTAGGGCGACCTTAGTTAGGGTATACCTTATGCTCACTTTACTATGACCCTCATACTGGCGAGTTTTTTTGTCATTTTTCAAGGTACCCACAAGCCATTTAGTGGGAGGAGTCTTACAAGCAAACACCCATGCACTTTGACCCAGCTCGTCAGTCTATCATTACCCTGGAGTGAGAACACAAGCACCGTTTCTCTCTCTCTCTCTCTCTCTCTCTCTCTCTCTCTCTCTCTCTCTTGG